>NC_053491.1:301109585-301450474 GCF_905171775.1 Rana temporaria
TTGCTCATACTTGAAGTGGTCAATAAGTGCGTCTATACTATCTGTATATATACATAGTCAAATATGGACGTTTGGTGTTGCTTTATTAAACAGAGAGGCTCTATCTCTAACTGTATATACCTGATACATAGTATTAGCGTTTGACTATGTCTGAAACTTCAAATGAGCTTTGAGGATACCTCATAGAAATGAGGGTACCTGCAATACTGTTTACTGTAGGGATATCCCCTCACTGTTTGGATTACTCTGGATTTTTGTAAACATTTTATACTGTACTTGTTCTTGTATCTAAGATTGTATTCCTTTTTCCTTGAGAAAATTTCAATAAAAACGTTGAAACAGAAAGGCTAATCTAAGCCAGACAATTGGCTGCTTCCTGTTCTTCACTGACAACGGTTTGCTTGCTGAGCTGAATTTGGCAGCTCTCAGGCACTTCCTGAAAAGGTTGTCGGTCTCTGTGTAAGAAATCCAGCCTGGCTTTCAATAAACCTGCCCCTGTCCTGCCCAGTACTACGCCCATCCCATCCAGCCTTCTGCAGACTGTGCAGAAGCTCCTCTCTTTCCAAACCTTAGTTTAGAGCTTAGAGCTAAGAGAGAGCAGTCATTGTAAGGCTGTAATGCTTACTGCAGTGTATACACCAACACATGACACACACACTGCAATGTATACAACACATGACACACACACTGCAATATATACACACTAACACATGACACACACACACTGCAATGTAAACACAAACCCATGACAGACACACTGCAAGGAGGATGCAATGCATTATACTGCAGCGTTTGTGTTACACACTACAATGTTGGACCATGTGGAGTTTTCTGCTTGGCATGCCTTACAATCACACTTCATTGTTGGATCATGTGGAGCTCTCTGTTTGGTATGCATTACACCCACACTATAATGTTGGATCATGTGAAGCTTTATGCTTGTCATGCGTTAAAATCACACAACATTGGATCGTGTGGAGTTTCCTGCTTGTCATGCATTACACTCACATTACAATGTTCAATAATGTGGAGTTCTCTGATTGTTATGCGTTACGCTCACACTACAATGTTGGATCATGTGGAGTTAGTGTATAGTGATCATTGTAGACTGTGAGTTGAGCTAAGACCCCAGAGCACTTCCAGCTACACTAATGTGGGGTACACTCTAAAAGGAAATCGGGCAAACGATCATCTGATTTTATTCGTTATTTCATAGCAAATCAGAACCAATGAATAAACATTTGTATAAAAATTCTTGTTCAACAAAGGATTATTTTTTTGTTTATTGTTTCTGATCATGCACATTCTTTCTTTTCTGATTTTTCTTGTATGAAAATCGTAAGAAAAGAGTACACATTAAGTGAAAATCGTTCGTTCTGTTCCCATATGAGAAAAAGTTTGGTTTGTCCCTTCAGGAATATTCGGACGAAAACTTTGAATCGGCTGTCGAAAGTTGTGTACACACTATACGAAAATCATGTGAAAGTTCCTTGGACGAAAATGTTTGCCCAATTTTCTCATAGTGTATATAAGCCTTAACAGTTCCCCCTGCGTCCTGCTCCCTTCTCCTGTGGTAGTCTTGATTCAAAGCCCTGTACAGCTATACTGTGTATGTGCACTGGATCCCCCCCCAGCCCTCCTGTGTCCTGTGTGAATGGTTCTTGTTTTATTTCTTTATTTTCTCATGAATGAAGATGCACAATTCATCCTTATTGATGAGAGAACACTGAGCAGGAACCTATGATCAGCTCTTCCCATCTTGTATACCCCCACTGGCTACACATTAACATGGTCACTTCCTGGAAGTGATGTAACTAGCCTTCAGTAACCACGCCCACTTGCTGCTCTTTGACTCTGGAGAAAGATTGAAGTCATGTGACAGGCATTGGATACTGCAAAATAAAGGTAGAAAAACTGGAATTCTTATAATTTTGAGACATAAAGCTGAACTTAGTTAACATTATGATTGCAGGGGAGAATTTGAGTATTAGGCTTTCCTTTAAGTAACACTCTTTTATAATCAACTGTCTGCTTGACACCTGTTTATTGAATAATTAGACTCACCTGTATGAGTTAAATTCTTGTTAATTAGGATTTTGCTGACTAAAATTTAGCTTTGCTCCTTCATTGGGGTGTATTCATTTTTGCAACATGGTCTTGAATGAATTTGTTAGGAATTTTTTTTTTTGTGTGTGCTAATTAACAAATCTTGGTTGCAAGCAATGGCCCGCATTTGTTGGAGTATTTTGTAGTATAGTGTTCTATAAAAATTGTTGATTCTGAAAGGAAAGTAAAGGTTTTCTGATGAATCTGTTGGGGTGTACTAATTTATGCTGATCACTGTGTATATATATATATATATATATATATATATATATATATATATATATATATATGTATATGTATGTATATATATATATATATATATATATATATATATATATATATATATATATATATATATATATATATGTATATACACACACACATCTGTATACACCTGTATATACTGTTAGGTCCATATATATTTGGACACAGGCACAGTTTTCATACTTTTGGTTCGGTATGCCACCAGAGTAAAATTAAAATGAAACAATCCAAATTAATTTGAAGTGCAGACTTTCAGCTTTAATTCAAAGGGTTGAACATAAATATCAATTAATACAAATTTTAGGAACTGCAATCATTTGTATACACAGTGCCATTTACATTACCAAAGACTGGGTTTCCTCCTTTCTGATGTTTTGCCAGGCTATAATTGCAGCTGTCTTCAGTTGTTCTTTGTTTGTGGGTCTTTCTGCCTTTTAGTTTTGCCTGCAGCAAGTGCAATGCATTCTCAATTGGGTTGAGATCAGGTGATTGACTCGGCCATTGCAGAATATTTCACTTCTTTTCTTTCAAAAGTTCTGAATCTGGGCTAATAGTATATCTCAAAACACTGCAAAATTCATCCGGCTGCTTCTGTCACATCATCAATAAACACCATGCCATCTGTGCCTTGAGTCACTTTGGGCGGGGGGTCCGTGGAACCCAGAATCCTTGGAGAGGTTGGGAAACCCTTGTCTCAGCTGCCCATGCACCTCCTATGTCTAAGTTACCCTATGTCTACTAGGGGCACAGGGTGACCGAGAACGCCAGTCTGATCTGAACTAATCAAACTCATACTGTTGTGGACTCTTTACTGGGTCGTTTGAGGTGTGGCTGTATTCCATTGTTCTATTGTGTCTGTCTGCCTTGGGACAAAAGTATTATGGGATGTGTATGTGTACTTGCTGTGAGGAGGGAGGGGGTAATTCCTTCAACAGTTCTCCCTGCTGATTGGACAGTCTACCCCGCCCTAAATGCAAAGGGAGGGGGGATTGTCCTGAGTGTTACCTTTGTACACCTGTGTTTCAAAAAACAGTTAATGTTCCAGCTTTGCAGCCAGATAAGTCCTGCCTTGTTAATGGTTGTATTATGGGGCTCTAATATTTATATTAAAACTGGAGGAAGCGGTATATGATGGAAGCACGCAAGCGGAGTGTGGCAAGCAATTCTGTGATACCATCCCACAGCCTCCACCATGTTTTACAGATGACATTGTGTGCTTTGGATAATGAGCTGTTCCAAGCCTTCTCCACACTTTTTTCTTCCCATCATTCTGGTACAGATTAAGCTTAGTTTCATTCATCCAAAAAAATGCTTTTCCAGATCTGGTCTGGCTTTTTTAGATGGCAAAGTCTAATCTGGCATTTTTATTCTTCAGGCTTATGAATGGTTTGTACCTTGTGGTGAACCCATTTGCTCTTGTGAAGTCCTCCCTTGATTGTAGACTTTGACAATGATACACCCACCTCCTGGAGAGTGTCCTTCACTTGTCTGGATGTTGTGAATGTTTTTTTCTTTACCACAGAGAGGATCCTGTGATCATCCACCATGGTTGCCTTCCATGGACGTCCAGGCCATTTTATGTTGCGTTCTTCTATCCTCAGAATGTACCAAACTTTTGATTGGCCACTCCTAATGTTGCTGCTATCTCACCGATGGATTGCTTTTGTTTTTGGAGCCTTACAATGGCCTGACTTGCATGGACAGCTCCTTTGAACACATAACGAATGTTCACAGCAATAGATTCCAAGTGCAAATACCACACTTAGAATCAACTCCAGACCTTTTACCCGCTTAATTGATGAAGAAATAATGAAGGAATAGCCCACACATTGCCGTGAAACAGCTTTTGATTCAACTGTCCAATTACCTTTGGTCCATTGAAAAAGGGGGATGGCTATTCTTAAGAGTTATAATTCCTAAAACCTTCCTCTGATTTGGCTGTACATACCCTCAAATTAAACCTGAGAGTGTGCACTTTCAACTCGTATCCATTAAATAACTATAGCTTGAATATGGTTTGTTAACCACTTTAGCCCTGGAGGATCTGGCTGTCAAAGGACCGGTCCACTTTTTGCGATTCGGCACTGCATCGATTTAACTGACAATTGCACGGTCGTTCGTCGTGGCCCCCAAACAAAATTTACATCCCTTTTTCCCCACAAATAGAGCTTTCTTTTGGTGGTATTTGATCACCTCTGTGTTTTTTTATTTTTTGCGCAATAAACAAAAATAGAGTGACAATTTTGAAAAAAAAATGAAAATGTATTATCAAATACTTACCGTAATTTTCCTTTCCTGATAGGCTCCATGGCAGCATACGTGTGGGTTGGCCCCACCTCCATAACTACCCAATAGGACCCCTCCCTATAAATTTCAGCTGTGGGCTCTCAGCCGTGTTCTGTAACTAGCCTACTCCAAGCATTGGGAGGGACTCCTGCTGCCATGGAGCCTATCAGGAAAGGAAAATTACGGTACGTATTTGATAATACATTTTCCGTTTTCCTGACATGATCCATGGCAGCAGACGTGTGGGTAATAACTCGCCAAACACACCCGGGCAGGCACAAAGCTGAGGCAAGAAAATACATTCATTTAACACTGTCAACTGACAGCACTTGTAAACCAAAATTCAGTGAAGATAAAGCAGCCGGTTCAACACTAGAGATGTACAGAACGGTTCGCCGGCGAATAGTTCCTGGCGAACATTGCTTGTTCGCGTTCACCGCGGCGGGCGAACATATGCGATGTTCGATCCGCCCCCTATTCATCATCATTGAGCAAACTTTGACCATGTACCTCACAGTCAGGAGACACATTCCAGCCAATCAGCAGCATACCCTGACCCTCCCACCTCCTGGACAGCACCCATTTTGGATTCATTCTGAAGCTGCAGTCTTAATGAGAGGAGGGACAGTGTAGCTGCTGATGATTTAATAGGGAAATCGATAGCTAGGCCAGTGTATTCAGTGTCCACTCTAGTCCTGAAAGACTCATCTGATCTCTGCTGTTACCACAGCGTCCTGACAGAACCCCAAACAGTTCTTTTTAGGGATAGTCCATCAGTCTGCTTTTTTTTTCTCTGTAATCTAATGTGTGTTGCGGTGGTTTACAGAGAGAGAGTATAATTTTTTGGAGTTAGATAGAGCAGGCAGGCAGGCTAGTCAGTTAGAGTTACAGTGTGTAGAGGATATATATGCATCCCAGGTTTTGTATATATATTTATACACTGTATTGAGCTTAGCTAGACTAGATCAGCTCTTCCTAATATACTGACAGGTGACAGCCTGTATAGGGCTAGTACATCAGTCTGCTTTTTCTTTCTCTGTAATCTAATTGCAGTTGCCTGCCAGGCAGCGTGTGTGTGTCTCAGGCTCACAGTGTACACTATGCCCACTTGTCCAGTGCCACATCTCATATATATTTTGTTGGCACAGTAGATAACATTTAAAAAAAAATTCACTGCAATAGAGAATAGTAGTCAGTTGTCTGCCAGCGTGTCTCAGGCTCACAGCGTTTACTGTGCCCACTTGCCCATGCAGTGCCACCACTCATATCTGGTGTCACAGTAGATTACATTTAAAAAAACTGCAGGGGGTCCAGAACTGTTAAGGGGGTGTCTGTGTAACATACAGGTGTCTAGAGCTATGGGGGGCTGTGTAATGTAAAGGGGTGCAGGGTACTGTTCAATGTAAAGGGGCCCAGAGCTGTGGGGTGCTGTGTAATGTAAGGGGCCCAGTGGTGCAAGGTGCTGTGTAGTGTAAAGGGGTCCAGTGGTGCAGGGTGCTGTGTAATGTAAAGGGGCCCAGAGGTGCACGGTGCTGTGTAATATAAAGGGGTCCAGTGGTGCAGTGCTGTGTAATGTAAAGGGGTCCAGAGGTGCAGTGCTGTGTAATGTAAAGGGGTCCAGAGGTGCAGGGTACTGTTCAATGTAAAGGGGCCCAGTGGTGCAGGGGGCTGTGTAATGTAAAGGGGCCCAGAGGTGCAGGGTGCTGTGTAATATAAATGGGTCCAGAGGTGCAGGGTGCTGTTTATAGTAAAGGGGTCCAGTGATACAGGGTGCTATGTAAAGGGATCCAAAGCTGTGGGGTGCTGTGTAATGTAAGGGGCCCAGTGGTGCAGGGGGCTGTGTAGTGTAAAGGGCTCCAGAGATGCAGGGTGCTGTGTGATGTAAAGGGGCCCAGAGGTGCAGGGTGCTGTGTAATATAAAGGGGTCCAGTGGTGCAGGGTGCTGTGTAATAAAAAGTAACCCAGAGGTGCAGGGGGCTGTGTAATGTAAAGGGGTCCAGTGGTGTAGGGTGCTATGTAATAAAAAGGGACCCAGAGGTGCAGGGTGCTGTGTAATGTAAGGGGCCCAGTGGTGCAGGGGGCTGTGTAGTATAAAGGGGTCCGGAGATACAGGGTGCTGTGTAATGTAAAGGGGCCCATAGATGCAGGGTGCTGTGTAATGTAAAGGGGCCCAGAGGTGCAGGGTGCTGTGTAATATAAAGGGGTCCAGTGGTGCAGGGTGATGTGTAATAAAAAGGGACCCAGAGGTGCAGGGTGCTGTGTAATGTAAAGGGGTCCAGAGGTGCAAGGTGCTGTGTAATATAAAGGGGTCCAGTGGTGCAGGGTGCTGTTTAATGTAAAGGGCTCCAGAGGTGCAAGGTGCTGTGTAATATAAAGGGGTCCAGAGGTGCAGGGGGCTGTGTAATGTAAAGGGGCAACACAGAGAGAGGAGTCTGAAGAAGAGGAGTCAGAGAAGGAAGGTGGCTTTGAGGAGGTGGAAGACCAACCACAGCAGGCATCCCAGGGGGCTTGTTGTCGCCTTTCAGGGACCCTTGGTGTTGTACGTGGCTGGGTGGAGGAAGAGACATTCAATGACGTCAGTGAGGACAAGGAACGGGACATGGCTAGCTTGGTATCCAACCTTGTGTAAATGGGGAGTTTGCAGTTGTGCAAATGGACTGTTTGCGGTTGTTTGTGGTGCGTTAAACGGGGAGTTTGGTCTGTCAGAGTTTGGTCTGTCACTGTGAACCCTAACCCTAACCCTGTCTGTAACCCTAACCCTAACCCTAACCCTGTCTGTAACCCTAACCCTAACCCTGTCTGTAACCCTAACCCTATCTGTAACCCTAACCCTTACATTACCTGATCGATACAACATCATACCTGATGTTTTAAAGCACATTATTCCAAACAATTTAGGAATGTTAGGTGATTTATGCCCTTTAAGGATTAAAAATGGATTCTGCGACAACTACATAATTTTCCATGGGAGTTTTGACATGGATCCCCCTCCGGCATGCCACAGTCCAGGTGTTAGACCCTTTGAAACAACTTTTCCATCACTATTGTGGCCAGAAATAGTCCCTGTGGGTTTTAAAATTTGCCTGCCCATTAAAGTCTATAGTGGTTCGCTGGTTCGCCCATTCGCGAACATTTGCGGAAGTTCACGTTCGCGAACGCAAAATTTTAGGTTTGCGACATCACTATTCAACACAGTAGTGGGAAACAAAAGTATTAATAGACGACCACGAAGCCGCTCTGCATATAACTTCAGGTGCGACATGACGTGAAGCTGTGAAGCTGTCAAAATGATCCGGGTTGAGTGCGCAGTCACTGCCTCTGAAGGAGCCAAGCCCTTGGCTTTGTATGCCCTTTGGATGGTGTGAACTATCCAAGCTGCAATGCATCTGATTGAGGCCCGTTTTCCTTTGTTCTTTCCATGAAGAAGAATGGAAAGAAAGTCAGTTTGTCTGAAAGATTCTGTCATTTCCAGGAATTGACTTAATGTGTGACCCACATCAAGGGGATGAACATTTTGATCTTCAGATGTCCCAAAAGTGGGCAGTACAATTTCCTGATTTTCATGAAAAAATTGATGTAACTTTTGGAGAGAAGGTCAAGAATGGTTCTGGGGCGTGGCTTGGCAGCGGATGTAGTCAGTCTCACATCTTGTGAGCTCCACCAAAACTCTGTTCTTTTATCCTGGTAAATGCTCCGGTTTGCTTGTTCCGGCTCCTACACACTTTCCAGCGTGCTCTGCCTCTTCACCCACATGTTGGGGTACCCGTTCCCAGCCGAGAAAATGTCTAAACGTGGGGCTGTGGCCCGCTCTGCTCCAGAACATGTGGCCCAAGATGGCGGCGAGGCATCCAAGTCGGCTAAAGAGAAATATAGGGAGGCGGCGCAGAAACTCTTCTCCCCGAATGGTACATGGGATCTGCGTGATGTACCCGGTGACGGCTCAGGGGATCGTAGCGGTTCCCAGTCGGACGCAGATGATACCGTGCCCCTGGAGGACCCGTCAGCTCCGGTGTTACTGTGGGACGCAGTGAGTAATACCCCGGGGTCTCACACTGAGCGGGTGGCTATTTCTCCTGGCACGGCTGGGCCTGAACATACACTGCGGGACATACTCTCTGCGGTTACATCATGTAACCTTTCTGTCACAGCTCTGGCGGCGGAGATTTAGGGAATGAAGGCTGAAATGTCCTTTATGTGCCAGGACATGCAAAAATTGAGGGGCCACACTTCTGATGTTGAAGGCCGCATAAGCACACTAGAAGATGACTGGGCCCCCATGCAAAGAGAGTCGCATGCCCAGCAGCTGCTGGTTGCCAAACATGCTGCGAGACTCGACGATTTGGAGAATAGGCTTCGCCGCAATAATGTCAATGCCATTGGTATCCCAGAGAAAATGGAAGGGAAGAACCCGGTTCAGTTTATCGAGCAGTGGCTGCTGGAGAAGTTTGGAAAAGATTCCTTTTCACCAATGTTTGCTGTGGAATGGACGCACAGGGTTCCCTCCAGACCCCTGCCCCCGGGTAATCCCCCTAGAGCCTTCCTGTTTACATTTCTTAATTACAAGGATAGAGATGTCATCCTGTCACGCTCTTTGGGGGATGCTCTGGTGATGGACAATTCTAAAATATCCCTGTTCCCGGACTTCTTGGCGGAGGTGCAGAAGCAGCGTGCCCAGTTCAATGGTGTGAAGAAAAGGCTTAGTTCTTTGGAGTTACAATATGCTATGCCTTACCCAGCCCGCTTGCGTGTGGTGGCCAGGGATGAGGTTAATTTTTTTGAAAAGCCTATACTTGCCATGCAATGGCTGGATAGGGAAGATCTGGGAAGGAGCAGGAGGGCTACCTGAATTTTGTTTATTACACCCTTTCTGCTAGAATGTTTTACCTTATTGCAGGACCTAAATGTTAAAGTTGCGAACTCCTGTCTTTAGCGGAAGACTTTCTCACAAGGTGTGTCAGCACCACCTATGTTGTTGGTTACAGCGCATGGCCTGTTGCCTATTGGCTCGTCGAAGCCAGCTACTGAACTTGGCCCCCCAGTTGGGAGTCCTTTGTGGACGTTTCAGTTCTGTCTTATTTTTTTATTTTTTGTATTTTTATTTTGTTTTGCCTTGAACTCAGTTTGCTCTCAGTTTGCCTAACCATTTATTTTTACAGGTTATGCCTGCCTGCCCAAGGACTGCCTATTGCTCGCCGTTTCATAATGTACCCTTTCAGTTGCTACATAGATATTGCTGTGTCTTATCCTCTTGCATTCTAATCATATTGTTTCTTATTTGGGTTTTAGCACCTTATGGCTAAACAATGTGTAGTGACTAGCTGGAATGTGAGGGGTTTTGGAGATAGAGTGAAACGTTTGGCGGTGCTCCATATGGTCAAGTACTTAGGTTCTTCTGTGGTATGCCTGCAGGAGACTAGGGATGAGCCGAACACCCCCCCGTTCGGTTCGCAACAAAACCTTCGAACGGACCGAACGTTCGCGCGAACATTTAGAACCCCATTGATGTCTATGGGACTCGAATGTTCGAATTCAAAAGTGCTCATTTTAAAGCCTAATATGCAAGTTATTGTCGTAAAACGTCTTTGAGAACCCGGGTCTTGCCCCATGGAACATGTATCAATGGAAAAAAAAAGTTGTAAAAACTGTAGTTTTTTCAGGAGCAGTGATTTTAATGATGCTTAAATAAAAAAAAAATGAAAAATGCCCCTGGAAGAAGTCATCTGTTTGACGAAACGGCGTAGGGAGGAGCGGCGTGCTGACGTCACCACTGTTTACCAGCGACCATCCGGAAGGACGGGCAGAATATTCGAGCCGGCCGGCTATACTTAATACACACTACAAACGCTACTTTTAATCAATGGACATGTGAGTGCATCCTTTGTTTTATGCCAATAAATTGTTTTACCATGCAATACTGCTCTATGTTGGCCATTTTATTTTACTCCCGGGTTTGAATCTGTGTGGGGAGACCTGGCAAACTACCATCAAGGGTTTATCTCATGTGGAGGAGTGCATCAGAGGAGCAGTAGCAAGGAGCTTGTCATAGAGCCACATGCGCAATTGATCTTTTTAGATCCATGGGAGTCGGTAAGCAGATCTTTTATTAGAGGTGGAGGTGCCTGCGTTCTGCTGTCTGACACTGCTTCCTGGATTATTTCTTATACAATTTTGGGTGCATCTGTGATTCATCTGAGAGTTTCAGCTGTGATTGTTATGGACTTTTGGACTCTATTTTCACTTTAATTTGCACTTGTTTCAACCTTTTGATATACATGCACATAGAGCACACCAATTTGTTCATTATGTGAATTAGCCTGTATGATATTCATTGGCTTGTTATTCAATTGTGTTCACATTATTTCACTTTGCAAGCAGCGCAGCTTACATCTATTTAATCTTTACACTATGTTTATCTGACATATTTTTGATGCAGCAGCTAATTTATTTTAATAATTGATATGATATCGATATTGATAGTTCACTGAGACCAGCGCAGTATTTTTTCCTTTATACTTTATCCTGCCCAAGGATTGCCTGTTGCTCGCTGTTTCATAATGTACCCTTTCAGTTACTACATAGATATTGCTGTGTCTTATCCTCTTGCATTCTAATCATATTTTTTCTTATTTGGGTTTTAGCACCTTATGGCTAAACAATGTGTAGTGACTAGCTGGAATGTGAGGGGTTTTGGAGATAGAGTGAAACGTTTGGCGATGCTCCATATGGTCAAGCACTTAGGTTCTTCTGTGGTATGCCTGCAAGAGACTAGGGATGAGCCGAACAACCCCCCGTTCGGTTCGCACCAGAACCTTCGAACGGACCGAACTTTTGCGCGAACATTTAGAACCCCATTGACGTCTATGGGACTCGAACGTTGGAATTCAAAAGTGCTCATTTTAAAGCCTAATATGCAAGTTATTGTCGTAAAACGTCTTTGAGAACCCGGGTCTTGCCCCAGGGAACATGTATCAATGGAAAAAAAAGTTGCAAAAACTGTAGTTTTTTCAGGAGCAGTGATTTTAATGGTGCTTAAAAAAAAAAAAAAATCCTTTAACCACTTAAGACCCGGACCTTTAGGCAGCTAAAGGACCTGGCCAGTTTTTGCGTTTCGGCACTGTGTCGCTTTAACTGACAATTGCGCGGTTGTGCAACGTGGCTCCCAAACAAAATTGGCGTCCTTTTTTTACCACAAATAGAGCTTTATTTTGGTGGTATTTGATCACCTCTGCGGTTTTTATTTGTTGCGCTATAAACAAAAATAGAGCGACAATTTTGAAAAAAATGCAATATTTTTTACTTTTTGCTATAATAAATATCCCCAAAAATATATATATATAAAAAAATTCCTCAGTTTAGGCCGATATGTATTCTTCTACCTATTTTTGGTAAAAAAAATCGCAATAAGCGTTTATCGGTTGGTTTGCGCAAAATTTATAGCGTTTACAAAATAGGGGATAGTTTTATTGCATTTTTATAAAAAAAAAATTGTTTACTACTAATGGGGACGATCAGTGATTTTTTTCGTGACTGCAACATTATGGCGGACACTTCGGACAATTTTGACACATTTTTGGGACCATTGTCATTTTCACAGCAAAAAATGCATTTAAAATGCATTGTTTACTGTGAAAATGACAATTGCAGTTTGGGAGTTAACCACAAGGGGGCGCTGATGGGGTTATGTGTGACCTCATGTCTGTTTTTAACTGTAGGGGGTGTGGCTGTAGGTGTGACATCATCGATTGTGATTCCCTATATAAGGGAACAGACGATCGATCACAGCGCCACAGTGAAGAACGGGGAAGCTGTGTTTACACACAGCTCTCCCCGTTCTTCAGCTCCAGGGACCGATCGCGGGACTCCAGCGGCGATCGGGTCCGCGAGTCCCGCGGCCGTGGTCAGGGAGCTTCGGACCGGGTCGCGTGCGCGGCAGAATGGCACGGCTGGGCACATCAACGTATATGTACGTTGCCCTTTAAGCCCAGCCGTGCCATTCTGCCGACGTAAATCGGCGTGAAGGGGTCCTTAAGTGGTTAAATATTGTATGTGCTGGGTGTCTATAGTATGCCTGTGAGAACGTCTTTGAGAACCCGGGTCTTGCCCCAGGGAACATGTATCAATGGAAAAAAAGTTTTAAAAACGGTTGTTTTTTTCCATTGATGCATGTACCCTCGGGCAAGACCCGGGTTCTCAAAGACGTTCTCACAGGCATACTATAGACACCCAGCAGGTACAATATTGAATGGAATTTTTCATTTTTTCATTTTTTTTTCATTTAAGCATCATTAAAATCTCTGCTCCCGAATCTTTAGGTGCAAACTACAGAGCACACGGCCAGTACACACCAAGTAGCTTTAGGTGTAAACTACAGAGCACATGGCCAGTACACACCAAGTAGCTTTAGGGGCAAACTACAGAGGACACAGGCAATAAACCACGTAAGAATACTGCAGCTAGCACAATCACCTGCCTGCCAGTAAATTAGGAAGAACGGATCTAGCTAAACTATACAGTGTATAAATATATGTACAACACCTGGGATGTATATATATCCTCTACACACTGTAACATTAACTGACTAGCCTGCCTGCCTGCTCTATCTACCTGCAAAAAATTACACTCTCTCTGTCCTCTCTTAACCACCGCAACACACTACACAAGGCCGACCTGCCACCCTGGCTTTGGCCAATTATGGCTCTCCGTTTTTTGCAAGCTGTGATTGGCCAAGCATGCGGGTCATAGTGCATGCTTGGCCAATCATCAGCCAGCGATGCCGCAGTGAATTATGGTCTGTAAAACGTAACTCGAATTTGACGCGAAAGGCCCTGTTTTGTTCGTATTTCGACGAACGATCGAACATACGATGTTCGAGTCGAACATACGATGTTCGAGTCGAACATGAGTTCGACTCGAATACGAAACTCATCCCTACAGGAGACCCATATGTTACCTGCTCAGGAGTCCCTGTTTTCTTTCAAGGTGTTTGGCACCCAGTTTCTCTCTACCTTCTCTTCCTATGCTAGGGGGGGTTAGTGTGCTAATTCGCACAAACGTTTCCTTTAATTGCATAAAAATCGCTGATTGACCCGTATGGTCGGTTCATATTTTTACTATGTACCCTGGATGATCTGCAATGCATCATTGCTAATGTATATATACCGCCCCCCTTTTCGGTGGAAATTCTTAAGACTCTAGCCTCCTTTCTGTCACGTCATCCTGGCACTCCTGCCCATGTTGTTGGGAATTTTAACAATTATTTGGATGCAGACCTAGATACAATTTCTACTGGGGCCTCGGCAGCTTCCCTGAGGGGGGCCCGACAGCCTTTGCTCAGCTTTTGTTGGAATTGGGGCTGAGGGATGTTTGGAGGCTTAGCCATCCGCAGACCAAATGCTTTTCATGTCATTCGGCTTCGCATGGGGGTCTTTCCAGAATAGATTTGAGTCTGGGCAGTGATAAGATGCTTCCTCTGGTGCTTTCCTCGCGTTATGAGGCTAGAACTGTTTCTGATCACTCCCCTTTGTGCGTTGTGATTCTTACATCTAGGGTGTCCAAGCGGGTTTGTTGGAAACTTAACCTGTTTTGGTTGTCGCTCTTTCCTAACCCTGATACTGTCTGTGATAACTTGCTTTCGTTTATCCGTATTAACAAACACTCCACTAGTCTAAATATTTTTTGGGACGCGCCAAAAGCTTACCTGAGGGGTCAATTCATTAAATCTATAAATTCCGTTAAGACCAGGACAAGGGCTTGGGAACGGTCTGTTTTGCAGGAGGTTGAGAGGGCTGAGTCTGCTTTCGTGGACGCCCCCTATGAACATACTGAGAGGGCCTGGCATGAATCCCAACACATTGCTAAACACCTGGTTCTGACTAAAGCGGAAAACAAAAGGTTCTTTCTCCAACAGAAATATTATGAGGAAGGGGAGGGTATGGGTCATATGCTTGCAATGATGATGAGGTCACAGAGGGGATCCTCGCATATAGAGGCGATCCTCAATCCCTCAGGGGTCCTGCTCTCCTCGCATGCAGAGATTTTGACTACTTTTAGGGATTTCTATGCTGATGTATATTCCTCTAAGGTCTCGCCCACCATAGTAGAAATTACCTCCTTCCTAGATCAGTGTGGAATCCTGCGGCTTTCAGCCTTGGATGTGGAGCAATTAAATGCTCCTCTCACGGTTGATGAGATGCTGGAGGCTTTGGCGCTGTCCTCTCCTGGTAAGTCTCCAGGCTCGGATGGTTTGCCGGCGGAGGTGTATAAGCGTTTCTCTGACACTTTACTACCGAATCTAAGGGAGGTGTTTATGGATGCAATAGAAAAGGGTAGTTTACCATAGTCTATGAATGAGGCAATAATTGTTCTGTTATTAAAACCCGGTAAGTAGGCTCATTCCCCGGATTCTTATAGGCCCATTTCATTATTGACGACAGATGTGAAATTATTGGCAAGGGTGCTAGCTACCTGGCTAGCTAAAGTCATACACAAATTAGTTCACAAAGATCAGTCAGGGTTCATCCCCTCCCGATCCACGGCCCTTAATATTAGACGTCTCTTCCTTAACCTTCAGATACCTGTCGATAACCCGGGCCGGAGAGCGATTCTCTCCTTAGACGCGGCCAAGTCCTTCGACAGTGTCAGATGGCCTTATTTGTGGGAAGTACTATGGGCCAGATTCACAAAGGAGATACGACGGAGTATGTCAGATACTCCGTCGTATCTCTCAGAGTATCTATGCGACTGATTCATAGAATGAGTTACGCATAGATAGCCAGAAGATCCGACAGGTGTAATGGACTTACACTGTCGGATCTTAGGATTCAATACCGTGGCCGCCGCTGGGGGGAGTTTGCGTCGTAAACCAGCGTCGGGTATGCAAATTAGGAGTTACGACGTTACAGATTTTTCCCGTCGTTACGTCGTCGCAAGTGTTAGATTTCCGTTGCAAAGATAGTGCACCTTTAACATGGTGGAAAATTACTCCACCATGTTAAAGTATGCCTGTCTTTCCCGCGTCGCTTTAGAATTTTTTTAAAAAATTTTCTCAAAACGTTGCGATTCTCAAAACGTCGGCGCATAAAGCACGTCGGGAAATTTGCGACGGGAGCATGCGCAGTACGTCCGGCGTGGGAGCACGCCTAATTTAAATGGTACTCGCCCCATTTGAATTGGGCCGCCTTGCGCCGGACGTGTTTACGATACACCGTCGCAAATTTCCAGGTAAGTGCTTTGTGGATCGGGCACTAAATTGTAAAACTTGCGGTGGTGTAACGTAAACGGGTTACGTTACGCTGCGCCCAAGCTACGTGAATCTGGCCCTAAGACACTTTTGACTGGGAGACAATTTTATTAAATGGATAAGGTTGCTTTATGCAGCTCCCACGGCTAGGATCTGTGTTATTGGGGACCTCTCAGACTCTTTCCCTCTTTTTAGGGACACAAGACAGGGGTTTCCTTTGTCACCCCTGTTATTTGCATTGGCCCTTGAACCGCTGGCGGCTACTATAAGAGCGTCTGCATCTATTGTAGGATTGAATAGGGGTTTGAGTGCTGAGAAGGTCTCCCTTTATGCGGATGACACGCTGTTGTATTTGGGGGACGTGGATACGTCCCTTTCAAAGGCTATGGAGGTGATTCAATACTTTGGCTCCTTGTCGGGATTCTCCATCAACTGGAGTAAGTCTGTTCTTTTACCTGTGGATGATCCAACGATTTTGTTGCCGGTTGCTGCGGAATCCCTCAAGGTGGTTTCCTTGTTTAAATATCTGGGGGTGCAGGTCTCAGTCAATCCAACAACTTACCTGGACGACAACCTTTTACCCCTTTTTAAAAGACTTCAAATGACATGTAACACTTGGTGTAAACTCCCATTATCAGTCATAGGAAGGATAAACCTTATTAAAATGGTCTGGTGCCCTCAATTGTTTTATATTATGCATAATTCCCCTCAGTGGATACCCCGTAGATCAGTGGTTCTCAACTCCTGTCCTCAAGGCCCACTAACAGGCCAGGTTTACAAGATAACTGAAATATATCACAGGTGATATCATTTGCTGCTCAGTGATTGAAGTATTCTAGTCTGCATCTCCCCAAGGTAATACGTAAAATCTGGCCTGTTAGTGGATCCTGAGGACAGGAGTTGAGAACCACTGCCGTAGATGGTTTACCCATATTGATACTCTGTTTAGATCCTTTATTTGGAAGAAAAGAGCTGCTAGAATTAGTCTTTCCACAGTATGGTAAAGACCAGGGAGGAGCTGCTGTTCCTGTCCCTAAGCTTTACTTTTATGCCTTTCAGTTGCAGCAGCTCGGTGGGCTGGGGATTTTGGGCGACTCTGATTCTATCGAGGCCCTATTACGGACGGGGACACAGGACACCTCGGTATTGGCAAGTCTGGAGGCGGGGTTACCTCACCTGCCACAGACTGCGCCTACTGTCGTCCTTCTGAAGAGGCTCTGGACTGCGGTTAAGTCTGGCTTGCGGATTTCAGGATTTCTCCATGATACCCCATTATGGGATAATCCTAATCTAGTGGAAATTTTCAAACTTGACGGTTTCCAGGCTTGGAAGCTGGCGGGTATTCATACAATTGCCCAGTTGTATAATAGTACATACTAAAGTCATTCCTTGAATTGCAGACTGAATTTAACTTCCCTAGACAGCAGTTTTATCGGTACCTTCAGGTCCGACATGCTCTACAAGCTCAGAGCAGGACCTCTACTCTCCTACTTACTAATCACTCTTTAATAGACACTGGGGTAGATTCAGGTAGGGGCGCGCACTGCTACGGTGGCGCAGCGTACCGTTTTTACGATACGCCTCCGTAAATTACTGGAGCCACGCTTCATTCACGAAGCATTTGCTCCGTAATTTGCGGCGGCGTTTCGTAAAAGGGGCCGGTGTAAGCGCGCGTAATTTAAATGATCCCGTAGGGGCGTGGATCATTTAAATTAGGAGCGTTCCCGCGCCGAACGTACTGTGCATGCTCCGTCGGGAAAATTTCCCGACGTGCATTGCGGTAAATGACGTCGCAAGGACGTCATTTGCTTCAACGTGAACGTAAATGGCGTCCAGCGCCATTCACGATCCACTTACGCAAACAACGTAAATTTCGAAAATCGCGACGCGGGAACGACGTCTATACTTACCATTGGCTGCGCCTCCTAATAGCAGGAGCAGCCTTACGACGAAAGCGACGAACGCAAACGACGTAAAACACGACCACCGGGCGCGCGTACGTTTGTGAATCAGCGTGAGTATGCAATTTGCATACTCTACGCTGACAACTACAGGAACGCCACCTAGCGGCCAGCGGCAGAATGCAGCCTAAGATCCGACGTCATACGAGCCTTATGCCAGTCGTATCTTAGGCTACAGCCGGCGTATCGAGCTTTCTGAATACAGAAAGTTGATACGCTGGCGCTACTTAGCAATTACGCTGCGTATCTATGGATACGCAGGCGTAATTGCTTACTGAATCTACCCCAATGTATTTTTTGGTCAGGAGAAAAAGGGCCTAATATCTCATGTTTATTCCTGTCTATTAGCATCCATGCAAGACTTTACGACTTTTCCGAGTAGAAAGGGTTGGACAGAGGACCTGGGGGACATTAATGGCAAAGCTTGGGAATTATGTTTGCAGGCAGGTCCACTTACTTCCGTATCGCAATCACATAGACTGTCTTATTTGTTTTTATTGCACAGGGCCTACCACACGCCTATCCAGTTGCATCGCTGGTGAAGGAGGGACTCATCTATGTGCCCCAAACACTGTGGGGCGGAGGGGTCTCTCATTCACCTGATGTGGCGTTGTCCCAGGCTGCACCGGTACTGGGGTGATATTACAGAGGTTATTTCCTCGGTCTTTCAGGTTAGGGTCCCTCTGGACCCCCTGATATGCATTTTGGGAGCAGTAGATGAAGAAGTTTACCCCCACCCTATTAATATTGCCGTGATTAGACTATTGTATCTAGCTCGAAAGCTGGTGGCCAGGTTCTGGCTATCCCCACATGTCCCGACCAAAAAAAAAAATGGGTAGACTAAGTCAATTATATCCTTATACAGGAACATTTAACATATCAGCATAGAAATGTAGCCAGGAAATTTCACACTATATGGAAGGCCTGGATGGAAACTCCAGAACAACAAGTTCTGACTAGGGATGAGCCGAACACCCCGACGTTCGGTTCGCACCAGAACCTTCGAACGGACCGAACGTTCTTATATCAGCATTGACATAAGAACTAGCCACACCTTTTTGATCTTACAAATATGTTTATTGTTTAACATAGATAAAATCAAGGTTTTTTTTTTTCTCATTTACAAATATACAATCAAAGTTTTTAATATTTTTTTTTCTCATTTACAAATATACAATCAAGGTTTTTAATAATTTTTTTTCTCATTTACAAATATACAATCAAGGTTTTTTATATATATTTTTTTCTCATTTACAAATATACAATCAAGGTTTTTAATATTTTTTTTGTTTCTCATTTACAAATATACAATCAAGGTTTTTTATATATTTTTTTTTTCTCATTTACAAATATACAATCATAATCCAACAGAAATCAAACCTTCAATATAAAAAAATCAAACCCTCCCCAGAACATCCATCAAATTTTTGGGCTGTAGTTCCACCCTTTTTGATTTCTCACGAATCTCTTGATGCAAGACGGATGTCTTCTATCTGTGCCCTGCACGACAACACTTCTGCAATCAAGAGCTGGGCACTATATGTGTCAAGTCCCTCACCAGCACGACTTGTTCCTGAAATGTGGGACCAAACCATGTATTAAAATTATGTAGGCCTACATCTAGATGACCTGAAGCTGTGGTATATGATACTTTACCGGATGTGGTGGCAGGTTCCCCTTCGTCAACATCCCTCGGGGGTGTGGCTTGTGTGTTTTCGTTCTCCTGCCTTGCTGCCTCATTGCGCCCTACGAGATTGAAGAAAAGGTAAACATGATTTTAAAAGATTAGAGGCCTGAAAGAAAAATTTCATTTTTTTTCTACAAATGATGGGACTATTGTTGGTTTTAACAACCCTTCTAAAAGCAGAACTGTCACGGAAGCATGAATCAGACGTACAACAACAGATAAATGAAATAGGAAGGCTTTATTAAAACCCAAACAGCAAGGTTAAAGTCCAAACGTATGATCAAACAGTCAGCAGAGTCTTCCACCGGAGCCAGGGTTCGATAGCCGGGAATGAGAGTCAGCCAAGCCGGAGTCCGTAACAAGAGAGAGGTGGTGAGACAAGCCGGGGATCAGGAGCCAGAAGGATCGTCCGTGGGAGCCGGGTCGGTAACCAAGAGCAGCAGCACAACCTCAGGAGCATGTGTATACAAGAGGACCAAGCAAGGAACTGCAGCAACAGCCGTCCTATATATATGCAAGGCATCCAGCTCCTCCCAGTGGGAAGGAGGAGCCGCAGGGTGTGGCAAGTTTATAAGAACCCCAGGAAGCAAACATAGCCGCCAGCACATGTCAGATGTAAGAAGCCTGCAAAGAGGTAAGACCATGACAGTACCTCCCCCTCAAGGGCCCCTCCTCCGCGGCGCAAAAAACGGTTTCTGGGGGAAGCGCGTGTGGAAGGCTCGGAGCAAGACAGGAGCATGGACATCTGCGGAGGGAACCCAGGAACGCTCCTCAGGACCATAACCACGCCAGTGGACCAAAAACTGCACCCGACCGTGGACCAAGCGTGAGTCCAGGATATCGCTCACCTCATATTCCTCATGATCGCCCACCTGGACCGGGCGAGGCCGAGGAACTGAGGAGGTGAAGCGATTGCACACCAGCGATTTCAACAGGGAAACGTGAAACACATTGGAGATCCGCATGCCAGGTGGGAGCGCAAGGGCATAGGCAACCGGGTTCACCCTGCGAAGCACTCGGAAGGGACCAACAAAGCGAGGAGCCAGCTTAGGAGTGGGCACTCGAAGGTTGAGGTTGCGAGTGGACAACCATACACGGTCTCCGACCTGGTAGGAAGGAGCAGGCGCCCGTCTGCGATCAGCCTGGAGTTTCTGGCGCTGAGCGGAGACCTCAAGGGACCTCTGGATCTGTACCCAAGAAGCACGTAGAGCGGAAAGGTGATCCTCCACAGCCGGAATATCTTGGGGAGAGAAGGACCCCGGTAACACGGCAGGTTGGAACCCATAATTGGCCATGAAGGGAGACGTCCCAGAGGAAGAGTTAACCGCTGTGTTCCCGGCAAACTCAGCCCATGGCAGAAGGTCAACCCAATTGTCTTGATGATCAAAGACATAGCAACAAAGAAATTGCTCCAGGGCCTGATTGGACCGTTCTGCGGCCCCATTGGACAGAGGGTGGTAGGCCGAGGAGAAGGAGAGTTGAATCCCCAACTGGGAGCAAAAGGCGCGCCAGAACCTGGACACAAACTGACTTCCCCGATCCGACACTATCACCTTGGGCAAACCGTGCCTCCCTGGCGAAAACCGTGGCCAACTCTTGTGCAGAGGGTAATTTCTTGAGAGGAACACAGTGGCACATTTTGGAAAACCGATCCACAATCATGAGAATGACCTTATGGCCTAGGGATGCAGGAAGGTCCACAATGAAGTCCATTCCCAAGGTGTGACCATGGGCGCTCCCCAGTGGCGATGGGTTGCAGAAGGCCCAACGGAAGGTGCCGAGGGGACTTACTCTGGGCACAAACAGAGCATGCCGCTACATATGCGGCGATGTCAGAACGTAGAGAAGGCCACCAGAACAAACGTGAAACAGCCCAGGACAGCTGATTCTTTCCAGGATGCCCCGCGGTCTTGGAGTTATGGTAGGTTCACAACAACTGAGTGCGCAACTCCTCAGGCACGAAACATCTGCCGTTGGGTCTCCCAGAGGGAGCACCAGATTGGGCCGCCAAAATCTGCTTTTCAAGGGGAGAGGTCAGGCTGGTGCGAATGGCGGCCAGGATCTGATTAGGAGGTATGACCGAAGTCGGTATCGATTCCTCCCTGGACAGCTCGGAGTATTGACGTGATAAGGCATCCGCCCTGACGTTCTTGGAACCGGGTAGGTAGGAGACCACATAATTAAAACGTGACAGGAACAGAGCCCATCTGGCCTGACGGGGTGTCAATCTCTTGGCCTCAGAAAGGTAAGTCAGATTCTTGTGGTCCGTCAGGATGAGAACCGGAACCACCGAACCCTCGAGCAAATGCCTCCACTCTTTGAGAGCCTGCACAATGGCCAACAACTCTCTGTCACCAATCTGGTAGTTGCACTCCGCGGGAGACAGTTTCCAGGAGTAAAACCCACAGGGTGTCCGACGCTGAGACAGAAGGGTGCCTACTCCCGTCTCAGACGCATCCACCTCGAGAACAAAGGGCAACCCAGGGTTGGGATGAGACAGTATTGGAGCCGACACAAAGGCAGATTTTAGAGCCTCAAAAGCCTGGATGGCCTCGGCCGGCCAGACCTGGGAATTACTGCCCTTCCTGGTCAGATCCGTGAGAGGCTTGGCCAGCATGGAGAAGTCCCTGATGAACTTCCGATAATAATTGGCGAAGCAAAAAAAGCGCTGCAGGAAATGAAGACCACTGGGCTGGGGCCACTGTAAGACAGATGAAACCTTCTCAGGGTCCATGGAGAACCCCTCCGCGGAAATGATGTAACCTAAGAAGGTTACCTGGGACCGGTGAAATTCGCATTTCTCAAGCTTACCGAAAAGCTTGTTCTCTCGTAACCGTTGCAACACTCGCTTAACATCCAGAATGTGGGCCTCCATGGATTCAGAATATACCAAGATGTCATCCAAATAGACCACCACACACTGCTGCAACAGGCCACGGAAAACATCGTTGATGAACTCCTGAAAGACTGCGGGCGCATTGCACAACCCAAAGGGCATAACCAAGGATTCATAATGACCGGTCCTGGTGTTGAACGCGGTGTTCCACTCGTCACCAGCCTTGATCCTTACCAGGTTATATGCCGCCCTCAGGTCGAGTTTGGTAAAGACCGTGGCCCCTTTCAGGCGATCAAACAACTCGGAAATCAAGGGTATCGGGTATGCGTTCTTGATAGTGATGCGATTAAGGCCCTTATAGTCGATGCAAGGCCTCAACTCTCCGCCCTTCTTTTTCACAAAGAAAAATCCAGCCCCTGCCGGGGACGAGGATTTGCGAATGTGACCACGGGAAAGCGCCTCCTTCACGTACTCCTCCATGGCCTCATTCTCCGCAACCAACAGTGGATAGACCCTACCACGAGGAGGAACGGCTCCAGGTTGTAAATCTATGGCACAATCGTAAGGGCGACGCGGGGATAGGAACCCAGCGCGCACCTTATCGAATACATCCCGGTACCCCTCGTATTCAGGAGGCAACACAGAGTCAGAGGAGGTACACAACAACTTGACAGGCCCATGGATGCAACTAGCCCCACACTGTGGTGACCACGAGAGGATCTCGGCCGATCTCCAATCGAAAGTCGGATTATGCTTCTGGAGCCAGGGGTACCCCAAGACCACCGAGTAGTATGGAGACGAAATGACCTGAAGGCAGGCCGACTGCCTGTGAACGGCCCCAATGGCTATCCCCACTGGAAGGGTCTCATGAGTCACGTGCGACGGCTGGAGGGGTCTGCCGTCTATCGCCTCGAGAACCAGCGGGGAAACTCGAGCCTGCAGAGGAATGGAGTTGGCGGCAGCAAACTTACTATCAATGAAAAATCCACCAGCATCAGAGTCCACCAATGCCTGGGTCGTCACCGAGCCCCCGACCCAGGAGAGAACAACGGTGATCAGTGGTTTATCAGCACGGGAAACCGGGGACGAAGAGACTCCACCCAAGATCTGCCCCCGACAGGATCTCAGGTGCGAGCGTTTCCCGTACAATTCGGACATGCCAACCGAAAATGCCCACCGAGACCACAGTACATGCATCGGCCATCGCGTCTCCGGAATGCCCTCTCCCCCTCGGACAGGCGAGCAAACCCCAGCTGCATGGGTTCACCCCCAGGCAAGTCAACTCCAGGAGGCGTGGGAGGAGAGGGAGGCACAGGTGGGACAGCAAACGTAGGCGCCAATCTGTTAGGAGACCTCCGCAGGCTCTCCTTAAAGGAAGGTCTCTCCCTGAGTCTGGTGTCAATCAATATCAGGAAAGAAATAAGAGCCTCAAGCTCCACAGGTAGGTCTTTAGCCGCAACCTCATCCTTCAAGGCATCCGAGAGACCATGGGAGAAAGCAGCGACCAGAGCCTCATTATTCCAGCCCACCTCTGCTGCCAGGGTACGAAACTCAATGGCGTATTCGACTACAGATCGTGAACCCTGTCTGACGGACATAAGGAGCTTCGCAGCAGAGGCAGAGCGAGCCGGTACATCGAACACCCTTCGAAGAGAAGCAACAAAACCGGAAAACTCGGCAACCACCGGATTGTTGTTCTCCCATAAGGGGCTTGCCCAGGCCAAGGCCCTGTCCGAGAGCAGCGAGATCAAGAAGCCCACCTTTGATCTCTCAGTGGGAAAGGCATGTGGCAGCAACTAGAAATAAATGCCCACTTGGTTAAGGAAACCTCGGCACAGAGTTGGCTCTCCCCCAAAGCGCTGCGGAAGGGGGGCAGAACCGGTCATACCCCGAGACACTGCAGGCGCAATAACAGGTGTCGGGGTAGACTCTGGCGCAACAACCGGAGCGGCAGTAGGAGCGGACCCAGGAGCGACAACCGGCCTATCGGCAATGGGAGCGAGATGAGCCGTGCGTGCAAGCAGGGTTTGCAACGCCTGAGCGAACTGACCCAGCAGGTGATCCTGCTGATCCAGACTGGCAACCAGCATGGGTAGCGAAGGTGCCCTGTACCGTCAGAATTCATGGCTTGGTCCTAATGTCACGGAAGCATGAATCAGACGTACAACAACAGATAAATGAAATTGGAAGGCTTTATTAAAAACCAAACAGCAAGGTTAAAGTCCAAACGGATGATCAAACAGTCAGCAGAGTCTTCCACCGGAGCCAGGGTTCGATAGCCAGGAATGAGAGTCAGCCAAGCCGGAGTCCGTAACAAGAGAGAGGTGGTGAGACAAGCCGGGGATCAGGAGCCAGAAGGATCGTCCGTGGGAGCCGGGTCGGTAACCAAGAGCAGCAGCACAACCTCAGGAGCATGTGTATACAAGAGGACCAAGCAAGGAACTGCAGCAACAGCCCTCCTATATATATGCAAGGCATCCAGCTCCTCCCAGTGGGAAGGAGGAGCCGCAGGGTGTGGTAAGTTTATAAGAACCCCAGGAAGCAAACATGGCCACCAGCACATGTCAGATGTAAGAAGCCTGCAAAGAGGTAAGACCATGACAAGAACACATGATTGTAGGCATTCCCAATGCACTTTAAATTCTTTGGAGATTTGGTCGAGTTTTCTACATGGAAGCTAACCAAGTATCCACTGGATCAACTCACCTCTGTGTGACACCCTACATAGGTTGTTCTTGTGGCCAACAATTGTGCTACTGAGTCCACATGTGTAACCAACTGGTGAGCAGACTCAACTTTTTCTGTATATTTAGTTATTATTTAATATTAAAATCTAGTTAGGAACACATCTACATCAATTCCACAATTGATGTCACCTAAAACCCAAAATATGTAGCAACTTTCATGTTTGTGGGTCCAATAATTGGTCGTTGGAGTCGTCGTTCGTTCGATCAGAAATAATAAAAAGACGATCTTTTTGTCTGATACAGTGTTTCAACTCCCATTTGCCCATGCGAACTAGGCATGATGCCATTTCTCACAAAGATCTACTTTTATTATTTAAAGTCATCGAATGAACGACAACTCCAACGACAAAATATTGTGCCCACAAACATAACAAAATTCAACCTGAAAGAAAAACCACATGCCACAAAGAACAAACTCAAATAATGATTACACAGGAAAATTACTTACTTCTTCTAATGACTCTTTTTATCCTCTCCAGTTGCTCGGGCTCTCTCAACTTCAGGTCTGACCATCTTTTTCTGAGTTGTTCTTTACTCCTGCGTTCCCCAAATTTTTCCTGGAGCCTCCTGACCACTTTCTCCATTATTGCGGCCTTCGCTTTGTTGGGATGCCTGTGAGGGCCATGTTTGGCATCATAGTCCTCCCTCCTTAAGATGCTGACCATCTCAACCATTTCCTGGAAGGACATGTTTGAGGCCTTGTACCTCCGCCTGGTTCTTCTGGTTGCTTGGGCCTGGCCTGCCTCCTGGCTCGAGTTAGCCATATTGTTCTGCATGTCCTGCATCTCCTCCATAATTCTTCCTCACATAACGATAGAGAAGGGGCGGGGAAAGGACGAGACCGAACGTCAGGGGTGGGGTATCGTGCGGAGCGCCACGCGTGCACAGTGTAAAAAGGGATACGACGTGATTGAAATCGGCGTTCACAGTCTGTGGAAGAAGGCGGAAGTCACGATCGTGTCATACGATGGTACGTAACTGTATTTTTGACGTTATTAATGAACAGTGGATGAGTTGGTGGGCTAGATATGGTGTTAAAGATTATTAGTAGTAGTGGCTTGACTGACATTAGGTTTTTTATTTTAATTTTGACTTGCAGAAATAATAGGGGCCTTCAAAGAGCCAGAATTCCTCACTGAATTTATACAGAGATGGAAGGAACTTCCTGTACTGTGGCAAACTAAAAACAAACAAAATAAAAACAAAGATGCCAGGAAGAAAGCAAAGGAGACCCTGCTTGAATTTGTAACGACAAGGGTCCCCAACGCCACAACCAACACTGTGAAGCAGAAAATCAATTCCATTAGGGGTACCTACGGGAGCCAACGGGTACAAGTCCTGGCCTCAATGAGATCTGGGGCTGCAGCTGACAGCATCTACAAGCCTAACCTGTGGTACTATGGTCAGCTGCAGTTCCTGGATGACCACATTGAGGCCAGGCCATCCCTACCCTTCCCCCAAGAGATCGCTCCCATCTTCCTTGCAGTCAATCCTCCAGTCTTCCCTGCAGGCAAGACCAGGCAACCTCGAAGGAAGAGCAAGAGTTCCTGGAGGACCCTGATTGTGACCCATGGAGCCAGGTATTGCATTTTGCTAACAATTTAGGAAAATTAAAGTATAATAATGATGTCAAAATTATGTTACTAGTGTTCCAAATTTCAAAGGATTGAACAAAAAGTGTTGAACATATCAATAGACAGTAGTGACAAAACATGATGGGGACAAGATAGAAAAATGCAGGGGTCAGAATGATTGTGTGTAATTTTCTGTTACGCCATTAGGGGGGTACACGCAATACACCTGGAAGGGGTCCCGGATGACAACCCCCCTTTTTGTGAATAATCATTTTGTCCACAAAAAAAATAAATTAAATACATTTCTATTTTGGGTAAAGGCCCTCTACTTCTCTATTTCAGCCGGTAGCAACACCCCCAGCTCCAGGGGGCCCATGTCTGAAGCTGTGTAAGGGGCCACATAATTATGGATGGCGGCCCTGTGTGTAATATATATTAGCATTCAATTTGCATATGTCATGATTTTAAAAATGTGTGTGATTAATGAAGACAACAAATAAACTATGTCCCTTTTTCTTATACACAGACAGAGCAAAGCCAGGAAGAGGCAGGCCCCAAAGGGAGCCAGGGGGAGGCAGGCCCCACAGGGAGCCAGGGGGAGGCAGGCCCCACAGGGAGCCAGGGGGAGGCAGGTCCAACTGCAAGGCAGGAGGTGGCAGAACCCACTGGAAGCCAGGAGGTGGCAGGCCCCCGTGGGAGACAGGAGGCACGCCGGCGTGATACAATCTCCCGGATCCCTCCTCTCCGCAATCCCGCAAAAATGGCCAGGAGGATTCTCCAAATGGAGGAGGAGACCCAGGCCATGCTTCGCGAAGCAACTGCCACCATCCGAGAGCCACCCACAAAAGAAGAGGGTTTTGCAGCGCTCATCGCAGCCAAGCTATGTAATCTGGAGCTGGGCCAGCGTGTGCGCTGTGAAACCCTCATCTTCAAGGCCATAAACATGGCCACACTGGGGCAGCTCGATGACGACATCGACATTGTGCGGATTGCTCCTCCTGTCCTTGCCGCTCCTCCTGCTCCTGCTACTTCTCCTGCTACTCCTCTTCCTGAGGCTGCTCTGGCTCCTGGCACAACCTCGGCTCCAGGAACCCAGCCCCCGAGGACTTGGGCTGCAGGGAAGACTGCAGGGAAGAAGTCCAAGCGATGAGATGGTGCCCCTAATGGAATTTTTTTGGGGCTCACAGCCTTGATTGGTGGACCCTTTTCTTTATAAATGTAAGCACGCTCTCAAGTGCTGCCTTCCTTGGCATCTTTGTTTTTATTAAGTTTTGATTTTTGTTTGCCAGCAGTGTATAATATAAATTTTTTGATTCGGCCTGAATAAATGGCTTTTTGTTTTGCGTGCAAAATTTGACCATGTGTATTTAAAAAAAAAAAGAGAGATCGTTAGTGAGTAGGCAGACACATTTAAAAAAAAAACATTTTTACATTAACAAGGGACAACAACCTCCTTGTGGGTAAATTCAAATAAATAATGATGTTGTTGTGGTCACTTCACACACTCCAAAATCAACCAAAAAAATATATTTAGCAAAAATGTAACAAAATAAATTCACCCCCAAAAAAAAAAAAGATTTAAAATATATATTTTGCTTTTTGGAGATGGAGATCTGCCTAAAAAACACAACACAAAACAAAACATTATATAACAATAAATAATAAAGTAAAAAGCTTGTCATAACTATGTAACAAGATCAGCCGCAACAAACGAGGATTTTAGTGTAGCATTTAAAAGCATTGTGTAATGCAGCGCATTCTTTTCTTCTATAATTTAAAACCTAACGAATGTGCTTACTCCATTCTGAACAGTAGTTTTACCAGAACGAGCGCTCCCGTCTCCTAACTTGCTTCTGAGCATGCGCGTGTTTAAAACGTAATTTTAGCGTACACACGGTCGCTTTTTATGACACAGAAAAGACATTCTGAAAAACGACATAAAAAATTGAAGCATGTTCGAATTTTTTTTTTTTGTCGTTTTTCAGAAGACATAAAACAACGTTTTGCCCACACACGCTCATTTTAAATGACGTTTTTAAAAATGTTGTTTCAAAAAACGACCGTGTGTACGTGGCATAAGTGCTGTAGTCAGATGCTTCCCCATAGATATTCAAAGACACAATGTAATTTATTATGCATGAACAAAATACTTCACCTGGTGCACACAGACATTGCACTTATCACAGAAAACCATCTCATTCCCATCCTCTCCTTCTGGTGACCGGCAAATATCACAGACAACATCTTCATCATATTCAATACCCAGTCCTTCTTCCTTTTCAATGGCAAGGTTCATGTTTTCATGACAGAGCAACTCTAACTCTTCCAAAACCTTTTCTAAGGTGAATTCTTCAAGAAGTGGCTTGTCTGTGAATACAGAAGCAGTAGTCATTATTTACAAATTTACTAAACCTGTTTTTCCCCTTAATTAACTACAAATTAGAAGCCACACATCAGCATACTTTCCCCACACCCCTCATATTTTTTCTGAAAACAGCAGACAGCACTGGATCCCATGAGAGTATGACAATATGCATCTTTACCACTTGCTTACTGGGCACTTATACCCCCTTTCTGCCCAGGCCAATTTTCAGCTTTCAGTGATCTCACACTAAATGACAATTGCACTGTCATGCAACACTGTACCCAAATGTTATTTGTATCATTTATTTCACACAAATAGAGCTTTCTTTTGGTGGTATTTAATCACCACTGGGGTTTTTATTTTTTGCTAAACAAACAAAAAAATGTTTTTCAGATTTTGTTATAACATTTTGCAAACGGGTAAACTTTCTCCTTCGCGGATGGGCACTGATAGGCACTTATGAGGCAGCACTGGTGGGCACTGATAGGCGGCAAGGAGAAATGGCAATGATGGGTGGCACTGGTGGGCACTGAGTAGAAATACTGATGGGCACTGATTAGCGGCACTGGTGATCACTAAGGGGACTGATGTACCTCTAAGGCCCCATACTCACGAGCAAACATGTCTGCTGAAACTGGCCCGCAGGCCAGTTTCAGCAGACATGTTTGCTCGTGTGTGGGCGCGAGCGGGCTGAATTCCAGCAAACATTTGCCCGCCGGGCCTTTTCCCAGCGGGCAAATATTCCTGGACTTGTTTTAAAACAGCCCGCTGGAATTCAGCCCGCTCGGACATGTACGGTCGTCAGTACAGACCTACCGTACATGTCCAGGCGCCCGCCGTCCCTCGCATGCGTCGAATGACTTCGACGCATGCGTGGAAGCATTTTAAAGGCGGGCCGCCCACGTCGCCGCGTCATTGTCGCGGCGACACCGCGTCATCGACGCGGCGACACCGCGGACACGCCCCGCGTATTGTTTACGCGCGGACTTCTGTACGATGGTGTGTACAACCATCGTACAGAAGCCCTCTGGCAGACATGTATGGTGAAAACGGTCCGACGGACCGCTTTCACCATACATGTTTGTCCGTGTGTACCCGGCCTAACAGTAGCTGGACTCTGCAATCACAGGTGTCAAGCAGGCGGCGCAAGAACAAGAAGACGTGTTAGTACCTGAGCTTGAACCTGGGAGCTCTGGTGTGTCTGTTGACTCTGCTTGCTGAGCCACCTGAAATGCTGGACAGCTCCTTGGACAGTTACTTGGATAGTTCCTTAGACAATTCCTTGAATGATCTTGTCTTGAATCTTGTTTGCCTTGAACCTTGAACCCTTTGCTCCTCCCATGAACTTCCTGATTTAAGCCATGTCCCTGCACTTCCTGCTTGCCAGAATATTGTGCCTTCACCAGACAATATCTTGCTCCTGTCTCCTGCTGCTGACCTTATCGTTGCTACCGTTTGCTACCGACATTTGGCTCGTCCCTGACTACGCTTTTGCTGAATCCCAACCTGCAACTATTTGTTACCAGCATTTGACTCGTTCCATGACTATGCTTCTGCTTGATCCCTACCTGTTATATCAGCTTCTGGACCACAGCTTGCTCACCTCCTGCTGGGGCTATCCTGAGGACCGTGACCTGGCACTAACACGCAGCAAAGCCCATCTCCACCATCAGGAGCTATGGTGAATACCAGTTAGTGCTTAGACTCCGCACCTCAGGTGAATGTGTGTCATCAGCCAGGGTGACCTGTGTGAATACCTGATCTGCTGCTATAGCTACTGGCCTCTGAGCCTGACTCCAGACCGTGACAGGATGTCTATGTATGCCCTCCCGGCATTTTAAGTCTGCACTGTAGCCGTCTTTCGGCTATAGCATTGGTGAAAAGTGGTTAAAGCAAATCTTTTTACAAGATCAGCTTCTACCAAGAAACAGTATACATGCTTACCATGTAGGTATCCACCTTGCCATTTGGCATACTGGTCAAAACATTAACAAACTCCTCTGGGGGTCCAGCAAGACCCCACAGTTGCTGGTGAGAAGCCTCTAGGACCACAAACCACTCATCCCATTAAAGTGCATTTGCATAAGGTTCAGCGCTCCTACATCTCACAGATTGCATGTCTCCAAAATGTGAAAGGTAGTCAGGTAATTAAAAGGTGCCTGAAGGTACTCCTTGGAAGTTGTCAAAGTGTGACAGCTCTGAAATCTGAAAAAAAATTCCAAGATTTCATAGCAGCCATTTTACCTGACACCCCGGACAGGGAAGTAATAGTGGACAGAGCGCACCATCTTCCAAAACCAAAATTCCTGCCTGAAAAGGTTCCAAGGCATGTAATTGCTTGCATCCACTTCTTCCACATCAAAGATTAACTCATGTGTTTTACCAGAAATAATCACCCTCTACCAGACCCCTATTCTGGCATATCTGTATTTGCAGATCTATCACAGCATACCATGATGGCACGCAAAAACCTATCCTCTATGACAAAACTGCTGCAAAACCATAAAATTCCCTACACCTGGGGCTTCCCCACACAACTTCTCATCACCAGACACAACCGCATTCATGCTATTACAAATATTGAGGATGGACTGACTTTGGCCAAAAAACTGAACCTATTGCCAGAAGAAGCAAATATCCCAACACCCAAACAAATGCAACCTTGATTGTCCCCAGAGTGGTGAACAACATGAATAATGCTAATACCAGGCCCAAAGCCTCTTAAATAAATAATGCACCAGTCCCTTTAGGGCTGGTAGGCAGTGGCAGGCGCCCGCCAGTATGTGTCACAGTGGCAGTGGCTGCCTCCTTCTAAATGTACTTTCCTGTATCCCTGTGCTCCTCCGCCATGTTAAGTCTCAGGCGCCCTGTGATTGGGCGTATAGGGTCATGTGCGGCGGCGGGGCTGGCCTGTCCACGATCGCGGTAGATCCTGGAGTCCCGCCTCCACCCATGTTCAGTCTCTGGCATGCCACCTGTCCGGTTTTGGACACATGTGCCCGGTTTTCAAGCCACATAAAACCCGGGCACATATAACCTAGAGCAGCGCATCCCGATTCCTGCGCCCGCCATCAGTGTTACACTGTCTGTAAACACAGTAATGCCTGTGCGCTCCCCCTCCGAGCCAAGCTCAACAACGGGCACCAGGTGTACCTATTCAGCCTGTGATTGGCTGAATAGGTCACGTGCAGGCGGTTGACACGAGGGTCTGTGATTGGCCCGGTTGACCTGGTCACATGTGGAGGCTGGACTGTGGGTGATCGCGGCCGCCCGGAGTCCCGTCTCCTTGCCTGGTGTGTGCTCTGCTATGTCTCCTCCATCTTTCTCATCTGCCCTCTAACCCCCATTTGTCAGCTCCCCCCTCTGTAAGTTACTCTTCCTCTGTAAGCCACCCCTCCCTCTGTCAGCTACCCCCTCTATAGGCCACTCCCCCTCTGTAAGACACCCCTCCCTGTCTACTCCCCCTCTGTAAGCCACCCCTCCCTCTGTTAGCTGCTCCCCCCTCTGTCAGATACCCCCCTCTGTCAGCTACCCCCCTCTGTCAGCTACCCCCTCCTCTGTCAGCTACACCCTCTCTGTCAGCTACTCCCCCTCTGTCAGCTACTCCCCTTTCAGTCAGCTACCCCCTCCCTCTGTCAGCAACCCCCCTCTCTCTCACCCCCTCCCTCTCAGCCCCCTTCTCTCTCCAACCCCTCCTCTCTCTCTCCCCACCCCACCCTCACACCCCCAATCCCCTTCCCTCTCTCTCTCACACCCCCAGCTCTTTCTCACCCCCTCTCTCTCCTGCCTCCTTACCCCCTTACCTCCTCCGCTCACCCATTCTCACCTTGCTCCCCCCACATCTTTTCCCCTCTCAGGGGATGAGGGCCCCATGGTTCCTAACAGCGGTCCTGTGAGTGAGTGCACAAGTTCAGATGTGTTTTGATTCCTGTGTCCTGCCAACACACTGGGCACAGCGATGCAGCACCTGCCTCTACTTTGCCTTCTCTCCAAGCCCCCCACACAATGGAAGGAAAGAGGGAAAATGGCACTACAGAAGAGCAGCTTCACTCCGTCCCCAAACTCTGGCTCCCACACTTCCCGGCTCAAAATAGCTCTTGGTAAGGCAGTCTAATGTGGGTAGGGGCAGGGGGCATTGATGGGGGGTTCCATGATCGAATAGAGGTCTTTAAGGGGGGTGCTGTTAAAAGGGGACCTAATGGGGGTCCTCTATGGGGGACCCCTAAATTATGGAGTGGGTAACACTGACCTATATTTTATGAAGGGGGTGACAATGACCCCTGTGTTATAGGAGGTAACACTGTCCAAGAAAGCGTGCCACATTATTGCTCCTATAGTGTATACTACAAAAAGAATTGCCATGCACCTCGAAAGTATTCGGGTTTGGCTTGAAGAAAAAGTGGCAACCCTACTCCGGCACCCTGTGATTGGGTGAAGGCGGGACTTCAGGAGCAACCATGACATGACCCCACCCCACAGGGTGCGGAAGTCTGAACATGGCGAAGCGGGGGCCGGGGGGACACAAGAAATGGAGATTTTGAGCCGCCGCTGGACCGATGGAGATCAAAGAAGAGAAGGTGAGACTCCCTTGTGATCATGAGAGTCGTGTTGCTGGCCCCAGCGGGGGGTGGGGGTTTACCACGGTCTGGGGAGATGGAGCAAAGCAGTAGCCCACATCTAACAACAGAAAGGAACAAAATGAAATGATGTCAATAGCTTTGTCTCCGCGGGATTCTTGAAAATTACTGTGTGCTTGCAAATATTTCTTCCCATTTAAAAATATAGTATCTTCTCCTGACACATTTTACAATTTCATCAATGACTGTTATCAAAAAACTGTATTTATAAAAATAAGTTATATTTCATGATTAGTTTTTCTAAATGTTTATATGGACAATTCACTTATACATGCAACTAGTATGCTGAGCCAGGCCTTGGCTGCTCATATCTTGTTTTCAATCATTTTTTATTAATTTTATAAATACAAAATTACATACATACATAAATTCCACAATTACACATAATTAAAATCTTATATCTGACTTACCTATTATTTCCTTTGTCTTTTAATATTGTAATGTCTGTTCCTCAAGAGTTTTATTTCCTACTCATCCATCCTCTTTCATTCCTTCTCTCAAGGTATTTCGTTCAGTTCACATACCCATTCAGCTATAGTTGGACTGTTTATTTTCCTCCATTTCCGAGCTATTACTAGTCTGACTGCCGTTGTCATGAGGTGAAGAATATCTATTTTGATTGTTTTTATCGATCCTGTCATTATTGATAGTACTGCAATTTTTATATCTGGATCTGTCTCCTTCCCTGTCACCCTTTGATATATGTCAAATATCTTATTCCAACATTCTCTCACTCCATGACAACTATACCAAATATGTGCCATAGTCCCCCTCTCACGCCGCTTATGTGTTAGGCCCCATGCACACGAGACGCAGATGCAAACTCATCTAAACACACGTTTTCAAATGCAAAAACAGGCGTTTAAAACGCCCGTTTTTGCCGCAAATTTTGCGACGTTTTACCGCATTTGCGTTTATAAGCGTTTGGTTAAGAAACATCATAAGACCCTCCCTAAGCTCAAAAAACAGTATTATTTAACCATTTCAGCCATTTTGTGAGACCAGAGTGAGTAGCAGCTGAGAGAGCAGCAGTGTACGTGTATTTAGCGTGTCACTTGCCTCGTCACCTGCCTCAAGTTGTGAATTGTCCACTTGCCACGTCATCTGCCAAGTCACCTGGCCACGCCACCTGCCACAAGTTGTGGATTGTCCACTGGCCACGTCACCTGGCCATGTCACCTGCCATGTCACCTGGCCACGTCACCTGCCACAAGTTGTGGATTGTCCACTTGCCATGTCACCTGCCACATCACCTGGCCACATCACCTGCGACGTCACCTGCCACAAGTTGTGGATTGTCCACTGGCCACGTCACCTGCCACGTCAACTGGCCACGTCACTTGCCACAAGTTGTGGATTGTCCACTTGCTACGTCACCTGACCACGACACCTGCCACAAGTTGTGGATTGTCCACTTGCCACGTCACCTGCCTCAAGTTGTGAATTGTCCACTTGCCATGTCATCTGCCACTTCACCTGGCCACACCACCTGCCACAAGTTGTGGATTGTCCACTGGCCACGTCACCTGGCCACGTCACCTGCCATGTCACCTGGCCATGTCACCTGCCACAAGTTGTGGATTGTCCACTGGCCACATGACCTGGCCATGTCACCTGCCCCATCACCTGGCCACGTCACCTACCACAAGTTGTGGATTGTCCACTTGCCACGTCACCTGGCCATGTCACCTGCCACAAGTTGTGGATTGTCCACTGGCCACGTCACCTGGCCACGTCACCTGCCACAAGTTGTGGATTGTCCACAATGCAATGCAAGCAATTACATTTTTTATGTTTTTTTATGGTTTTTCATAATTTGCCATCCATTTTGAGATCTCTAATGTAAAAAAAATAGGTCACCTTTAAAAACACCTATAAACGAAATCACGGCAAAACGCCGGTACCGCATTTTGCCGCCATTTGCATCTGAAACGCGAAAACTTTTGCGTCTTAACCCATTTTTTTGCTTCTGAAAAAATGAGCATAAACGAGCATAAACGCAACTGCCGAAAAACACAGAAAAACGTGACTGTGTGCATGGACACATAGGATAACATTGAATTTGTTCAGGGGCAGTTGAAAAAGCTGTCCAAATGCCTCTGAACACATGTTTACCAGCGTCTCGTGTGCATGGGGCCTTACTGGCTGTCTGTCGGCTCCTCTGATTCCCTGTGCAGCGTAGCTATAGCTACAAGCTACAAGCCTGCTCCCGGCGGCACCTGATTGAATGACTGAGCTTCGTAGCTGACCTCCCGGAATCACGTGACTAGGATTAGCGAATAACAGAACTCTGGTGCTGGAGGCTGGAAGTGGATTGTCCCGGCCAGCTCAGATTCTCATACCAGAGACCTCCCCCCTCTCCCTGGACTAAAAGTGACAATAAGAGAGACAGTGGGAGCTACGTGGAGCCCGGTATACATAGGACTGTGTGAGTAAATAAAGTGCATAATGCATATGCTATAGTGCTGGAAATAAACTATATAACTGTGCATAACGAGCTGGGTGTTACAAGCAGCAGGTGACACACAGTACACAGCATATGGCTGTTTGCACAGGCAGTAGAAGCTAAGAGAGTTCCGTTTGGTTAAAGACTGTGCTTTAAGCTGCATACAGAGTATCGTGCACAACAAAACCTAGCAGTGAGTGCCTTTTTTCAAGTGACTATAAAGCGGATAAGATGGAGTACACTACATGACAGAGAGCGATCTCTTTGGGATATACTGTGTATAACGACCTGTGTGCTATAAGAGGCGGATGGTGTGCTGTGTAAAATATATGGACGTTGCACGGTAGATGCTAAAGAAAGATCTAATCGCTCAGAAATCCTCGATTTAAGTGACATATGAAATTCTGTTACAGATGGGTTATTCTGAGTAATAAAATCCGGCACAGAGCACCTTTATAAAGTTGCTATAAAGCGCACAAAACGGAGTACACCGTATGACATATCCATACTCCCCCTTTTTTTTTTGATTCCCTGTTACTGTATAAGGGAAGGAAAAGTGTATTTTCCCGTTGTTTTTTCCCTCCACCTTTGAAAGTGTGTTAGTGCGATCTGTGACTAGTGGGAATAAATTCCCTTGTCTTCCTAGCTTGGCCTAACTAAATCTTTTACCCCTCTAGCCGCCTTGTCTTCTGATATAGGCGAAGAGAGGGTAGGCTATTGGTAGCCATTGGAAGTGATTCAAACTTAAAGCAAACTTAAGGTAAAGAATGACAGCAGCAGCAAAAAAAAAAGGGCAATCCAATGTGGAGAGCGAGGGACCTCAAATAAAGCGGTCTGCAAAAGACAAAACAACACAGGCAGCGGCAGCCGCAGCAGCCAAATTGGAGCAGTTTTCACATACTCCGGCAAATTCACCAGGCAAGGGGATTCAGCACCAGCAGGTACAGGAAAAAAAACAAGCAGGGATATTAGCGGATAGGAAAAGCTCTGGTCTGGGTGCGTCAGCTTCAAAAACAACAAACAAAAAAGGTCCCACGGGAGAACCACCGGGGGAAGCGATAGTACCTGCAAAAATATCAACAGAAATCCCTGCGGCAGTTATGGTAGACGATTCACCGAGGAAGGGAGAGCCGACATTGAAATAAATTTTATGCGCCATAAATGCATGCAGGGGGTCAAGAGTCAGTGGAATGGTTTATCTGACCAGATAAAAGAAATAAAGGACAAACTAGTGACAATGGGACAGGAACTGCAGAGAACTGTGCAAAGGATAACAGTAGTAGAGCAAAGAGTGAGTTCATGTGGAGGACGAGGTGTACCCCTTAAAACAACAGATGCAAGTAATGAAGGAACAAACGGGATGGCAGGCATCCAAACTTGATGAAATCGAGAATAGGCTACGTAGAAATAACGGGGGTTATCCTCAAAAGAGATACTCCGACTTAACTGCTGTTCAGTCTGTGTGTAACTTTGGAAACGATCCTCAAAAGGCTTTTTCCAAAGTTAGACAGAAGATCCGGCATGTGTAATTGAATTACACTGCCGAATCTTAGGATGCAGTACCGCATCCGCCGCTGGGGGCATTTCGAGTCGAAATGCCGTTGCTAGTATGCAAATTAGCACTTAAGGCGATCCACAAAGCTTTCTAGCTTCCTTTTTGCGCCGTAAGTGTTATTTTGCAAGTGTAAAATTAGGGCTCGTTCTACAAAGTGTAAAGTTAGTCACACCTTGTAAAGGCCCATTCCAGCGACGGCATTTGGTATGCTTTCCCGAGGGAGAACTCCACGTCAATTTGTAAAAACAAAACCGGCATGGGTTCCCCCCCAGGAGCATACCAGGCCCTTAGGTCTGGTATGGGTTGTAAGGGGACCCCCCCTACGCCGAAAAATCGACGTAGGGGTCCCCCTACAATCTATACCAGACCCGTATCCAAAGCACGCTACCCGGCCGGCCAGGAAGGGAGTGGGGACGAGCGAGCGTCCCCCCCCCCCTCCTGAGCCGTGCCAGGCCGCGTGCCCTCAACATGGGGGGGTTGGGTGCTCTGGGGCAGGGGGGCGCACTGCGGGCCCCCCCACCCCAGAGCACCCTGTCCCCATGTTGATGAGGACAGGACCTCTTCCCGACAACCCTTGCCATTGGTTGTCGGGGTCTGCGGGCGGAGGCTTATCGGAATCTGGGAGTCCCCTTTAATAAGGGGGCCCCCAGATACCGGCCCCCCACCCTAAGTGAATGGATATGGGGTACATCGTACCCCTATCCATTCACCTGGAGGCAAAAAGTAAAAGTTAATAAACACACAACACAAGGCTTTTTAAAATATTTTATTATTCTGCTCCGGACGCCCCCCCTGTCTTCGTTATTAGCTCAATTACCAGGGGGGGCTTCTTCTTCCGCTCTCCGGGGGTCTTCTCCGCTCTCCGGGGGGGGTTTCTTCTTCCGCTCTCCGGGGGGGGCTTCTCCGGACTCCGGGGGGCTTCTTCCATCTTCTCCCCTCTTCCGCTGTTGACTCGGCGAACCCCGGTTCTTCTGCAGCTCTCCGGTGCCTTCTTCTTCAGCGCTGGCTGCCTGCTATGTTTGTATGTTAGCTCGATTTCAAACAGGCAGCCAGCGCGGTCTTCTGTGGCGTCAGGGTCTTCTCTTCTGTTCTTCCGATGTTGCCTCGTCGCCTGTTGTCGCTGTAATGATGGAAGCGCGCCTTGCATCCCATTTATATAGGCATCACCGTCCCATCATGCTCCGGCAGGTACCCACGTGGTGGGTGCACGTGGGTAGGCACCCACCACGTGGGTACCTACCGGAGCATGATGGGACGGTGATGCCTATATAAATGGGATGCAAGGCGCGCTTCCATCATTACAGCGACAATAGGCGACGAGGCAACATCGGAAGAACAGAAGAGAAGACCCTGACGCCACAGAAGACCGCGCTGGCTGCCTGTTTGAAATCGAGCTAACACACAAACATAGCAGGCAGCCAGCGCTGAAGAAGAAGGCACCGGAGAGCTGCAGAAGAACCGGGGTTCGCCGAGTCAACAGCGGAAGAGGGGAGAAGATGGAAGAAGCCCCCCGGAGTCCGGAGAAGCCCCCCCCGGAGAGCGGAGAAGACCCCCGGAGAGCGGAAGAAGAAGCCCCCCCTGGTAATTGAGCTAATAACGAAGACAGGGGGGGCGTCCGGAGCAGAATAATAAAATATTTTAAAAAGCCTTGTGTTGTGTGTTTATTAACTTTTACTTTTTGCCTCCAGGTGAATGGATAGGGGTACGATGTACCCCATATCCATTCACTTAGGGTGGGGGGCCGGTATCTGGGGGCCCCCTTATTAAAGGGGACTCCCAGATTCCGATAAGCCTCCGCCCGCAGACCCCGACAACCAATGGCAAGGGTTGTCGGGAAGAGGTCCTGTCCTCATCAACATGGGGACAGGGTGCTCTGGGGTGGGGGGGCCCGCAGTGCGCCCCCCTGCCCCAGAGCACCCAACCCCCCCATGTTGAGGGCACGCGGCCTGGCACGGCTCAGGAGGGGGGGGCGCTCGCTCGTCCCCACTCCCTTCCTGGCCGGCCGGGTAGCGTGCTTTGGATACGGGTCTGGTATGGATTGTAGGGGGACCCCCTACGTAAATTTTTTGGCGTGGGGGGGTCTCCTTACAACCCATGCCAGACCTAAGGGCCTGGTATGCTCCTGGGGGGGGAACCCATGCCGGGTTTTTTCTTTGAAAATTGGCATGGAGTTCTCCCTCAGGAATGCATGCCGCTGTCATTTTTTTTTCCCCGACGCAACTTTAAGCCGTCGCGATCCTCAAAACTCGGCGTAACGTAACTTCGCGCATGCGCAGTACGGCCGGCGCGGGAGCGCGCCTCATTTAAATGGGACTCGCCCCATTTGAATAGGAACGCCTTGCGCCGGCGGAATTTTAGTTACACAGCCTGAAATTTCTAGATAAGTGCTTTGTGGATCAGGCACTTAGGTAGAAACTTTAAGGCAGTGTAACTTAAATTGGATTTTTTAAGTTACGTCAGGTTTTTGTGGATCTGGCCCAACATTCGGGTAGTAGGTCTCCCGAAATGGAGTGAGGGTACCCACCCCATACGCTTTCTTGAGAACTGGCTTAAAGATATTTTTGGGGAAAATGTTTTTTCACCACTTTTTGCAATAGAAAGGGCCCATAGAGTTCCATTCAGAGCTCATCTAAAAGGATAACATTGAACAAAAGCACAAATATCACATTTCAAGCACAAGAGAGTGGAAAGTTTGAGTTTATGAAGTTTGGGGGACACTTATATTTTTTGAAACATACATGTAAAAAAGGTAATTTTCTCATGGTTTAAGGACAAAGATGGGGGAGAATAGATAGAAGGCGAAGAATTACATTTCTTTTTCCCTTGGCCTCCTTTTTTCTTTTTTTTCTCTTTTTCTCTTTCCAGGTTTCAAAGGTTGGACACCTGTCTGTATAGTATTGTTCTTTCTTTGTTATGATTGGATACAGTATTTTCCTCCAACCGATTTGATACATTTTCTTAGGTGGGCTTCTCTATCTTATGGGGTCTTTTTTTCCCTCTCTGTTTTTTGTACTTTTTTTCGGTCAGACGCACCATTCTCTCTCACCTGATTTTCGAGTTCCCGGAGCTCAAGTGGACCTTCCCTTTTTGGGTGATCTTTTTATAGGTTTCCTTTTTTTGGATGCGGCCTAAAACACTCAATATAGGCTCCTGGAATGTCCGGGGGATGGGTGACCCGGTTAAAGGAGCTGCAATCTTTTCTACGCTAGAGTGGTATGGGGTGGAATTAATTTGTTTACAAGAGACTCATTTAACAAAGGAAACAAAGTTAAAATGATCTAATAGAAAATATCAATGTCAGTACCACTCGGTTCACTCCTCCTATTCTAGAGAGGTGAGTATAATGGTAAAAAGGGGGGTGGCTTTTGTATGCAAAGAACTTAGAATAGATGAATTGGGTCGCTATGTTTTTGTGTATTGTTTAATAGAAAATTAACCATATGTATTGGCCAATATTTATATCCGAGCAGGCACTGTTACATTAACCACTTAACCCCCGGACCATATTGCTGGTCAAAGACCAGGCCACTTTTTGCGATTCGGCACTGCGTCGCTTTAACTGACAATTGCACGGCCGTGCGACGTGGCTCCCAAACAAAATTATTTTTTTCCCACAAATAGAGCTTTCTTTGGTGGTATTTGATCACCTCTGCAGTTTTTAGTTTTTGCGCTATAAACAAAAATACAGCGACAATTTTGAAAAAAAATGATGGGCCATATTCTCAGTGAAGTTACGATGGAGTAAGTCAGATACTCCATCGTAACTCCCTTTTTTGGCCAGTGTATCTATGCTCCTGATTCTCAGAATCATTTTTGCATAAATACACTTAAGATCCGCCATCTGTAAGTCACTTACACTGGCGGATCTTAAATGCAATGACGCCGGCCGCCGCTAGATGGCATTTACATGAAGGAGTCATTTGCGTATGCAAATGATCCTTCTACGCCGATTCCCGAACGAGTTCGCGTCACGTAACCTTCGCTAACGTTGTTTGCGTAAGCGGAAACTTACTCCTGCTATATGAGGGGTAAGTTTCCGCAAGTCTCGCGTAGGCCATGTTACGGATGGCGTCGGGTCCCCGTCGTGTTTTTTCGTCGGGTACGTCATTTACGTAAGTCGTTCTTGAATACGACTTTACGTCAATGACGCACACGTCGGCGTCATTGACGTTTTCCGCCGAGAACTGGAGCATGCGCACTGGGCTTTTTACAGCCCGGCGCATGCCCAGTTCTTTCGCATCGGGGGCGCGCTTCATTTGAATAGAAGACGCCCCCTTGGAGATCCGCCAGGCTACGCCGGGACACTTACACTCCGCTGTCCCAACTTATGGAGCAAGTGTTTGGGGAATACAACACCTGCTCCAGTAAGTTGGGACAGCGGAGTGTAAGTGCCCTAAGCGCAGCAGGCGGATATTTAGAGAGAATATGGCCCTATATATTTTTTACTTTTTGCTATAATAAATATCCCCCGGTGGGGATTGTTTCCACTGTGTTACTTGAGTAACTCTCCGGTTCAGTTATTAAGGTATGGTCCAAGCCTTAAACTATTTGAATAACATAGACCTGCTTTATTCAACACATATCCAACTCCTGAACGTAACCTTATTTATTATTTAGTATGTGTAACATATATATGCTGTATCTCAAAAAATTCTTAAAAAATTAATTTGTTTGTTTTCTACGATGATATGTATTAATAAATGTTCAAATTTTATACTAAAGTATCTATCTGTTTGACTCATGTGCTGTGGGTTTGACGAAAATCTTTGCTATCAATTCATTCCACATTGTTATGGCATATTTTTCCCTCTTGCATCACCAAAGTCCCAAACATTATCCTGATTTGGGAATCCTTTCCAATCCTAAATTTTTTAGGGACATTGATGCAATTGGACACTTTAACTGCTTGCCGACCAGCCGCCGCAGTAATACGGCGGCAGGTCTGCTCTGCTGGGCGAGAGCACGTAGAGAGAGCAGAATATGTCTAACATGAACCAGGTGTGGACTGGAAGGGCAACATCCTATATGCAAACCTATTGAGAGAGGTATAGGGTGAGCTCAGCCCCATGATTTGGTGCATAGAACATCTATAGATGTTAGCTCTAATTAACTAGTACAAAGTCGCTACTTACTTGTGTATGAACTAATGCCTTTGTAGGTAGATGCAGGGAACAGGGGTGGAGTATATGCGTAATCATTAATCAAACGCTTATGCAGTACATGGTGCAAGTATAAGATGCCAAGTTCTGGTCAATCAGAACTCTAAAGGATAAAAGATAAAGAATGGCAAATGTATATATATATATATATAAATATAATGCACATAAATCTTCACAGAGGTAATGGTGTATGCAAAGTGAGCTATAATTATGCCATAGGCAAAAGTTTAAAGTACCATATGCATAACCGCAATTACCTTGAAGTGATGCGTTTATTTCCTCCGTAGCTGGTTCAACCTCCCTGCATGCAGATATCCCAATTACATCTAACAAGAGGACATAAGAGTGCCCAATGAAAAGAGTGATAGATACAGGGTTTAATAGCATAGCTGCTATGGAAGTATGTAGATAGATATGTACCTGTGTCACCAACCGTCTGGGGATGAGGATGCACCCTGTAGAGCTCACGCTGACGGCGTCAGCTGACAGGGCTCTAATATACCCCCCTCGCCATGATGACGCCGCATCACGTGTGAGGTGGGCGGCGTACATGGCGTCAGTGGGCAGGGGGAAGTGACCTAGTTGCTGGGGAAGCCCTCTGTCCGGAGACCCCGCTCCGCACATGCGTGATGACGCAAATGATGCAGAGACAAGTCTCCAGTAACTGGGGAGTGGCCGAACCGTCCCTCCAATAGGATGGTGCGGTTACCGGCCAATCACAGCGGTCACAGAGCGGACCAACACAAGCATCCGAGCCTCCGCTCGGGTTGAGCACTGTATGCACTTGCTGGTCTTGGCGCCCACAGAGGCTGCATAGGTAGATGAAAGAGATGTGCCTGTATACCTTGAACCAACCAAAATATACACACTGAGTACAGCTAAAGTATAACCATCTTGTGTGCTGCTGATATGTATGATGCCATTATGGGAAATCAACTAAAATAGTGGCTCCCAAATGTCTAAATCATATAATGGAAATACTATAAGAGATATATGGCAGACTGGAGTCCACTCAGCCGGTTGATATGGAAGGAAATGGTCCAGTCTAAAAACTATGGGCCAAATCCTCAGCCAGGCGGCGTAACTTAACTTTCAGCAGTTAAGTTTAGGCCCCATACACACGATAGAATCCATCCGCGGATAAATCCGCGCAAATGGGTTTCAGCGGATATATTCTATGGTGTGTACACTCCAGCGGATCTGTTTCCGCGGATATTTCTCCGTCGAATGGCTTTTCAGCAGATCGAATATTTGTTGAGATGTTGAACAAATCTATCCGCTGCGAATCTATCCGACGGATAGATCCGTTGGTTAGTACACATTATCCGCGGATAAGAACCACGCGCATGCTCAGACAAAATAAGGGGATGGGAGCACTCGTTCAGGTAAAACTCTCGTTTGTTTGTGATATGGCACATTCGTCATTGTAACTATATAGTGTGTCGTTTATTTCCTCTTGTTTTTTCCGCGTTCTCTTGCTAGAATAAACCCGTTCTCTCGCTGATGCCATCTATCCAGATGTTTGAACTTTATTTTTTGCATCCACATGTGAATGTCTTTGTTTTTCTTTTACAATTTATGTCCCCATTCTTTTTCCTTGCCCATTTTTTACCCTTTTTTTTAGGTTTAGCTAATTATGTCCCCATTCTTTTCCCTTGGCCATTTTTTTACCCTTTTTTTTATGTTTAGTAAATTATTTTCCCCATTCTTTTCCCTTGGCCATTTTTTTACCCTTTTTTTTAGGTTTAGCTAATTATGTCCCCATTCTTTTCCCTTGGCCATTTTTTTACCCTTTTTTTTAGGTTTAGCTAATTATGTCCCCATTCTTTTCCCTTGGCCATTTTTTTACCCTTTTTTTTATGTTTAGTAAATTATTTTCCCCATTCTTTTCCCTTGGCCATTTTTTTACCCTTTTTTTTAGGTTTAGCTAATTATGTCCCCATTCTTTTCCCTTGGCCATTTTTTTACCCTTTTTTTTAGGTTTAGCTAATTATGTCCCCATTCTTTTCCCTTGGCCATTTTTTTACCCTTTTTTTTAGGTTTTGTTTTGGTAAAGTTATGTCACCATTTTATGTAGGCGTGTGTTTTTCCTCTTTTCTTTTCCCAAGTTGGTACGCCAAATTCCCCCCCCCCCCCCCAAGGAGTTGGTGTCCTTTCTAAATGACACATATTATTTGCTAAAATGTTTCATGCCTAATCACCACAGTATTAAAACACAATAGACAAGGTATTTCAGTAAATCAAATAACCATTTATTTGGTACATAAAGAAAATTAAATTACCAAGAAGGGCAGCACTTGCTGAGATAGCAACATAAATGCAGACTTGTGTTCCAGACTGCACAGGCAACATAGTCAAGGACAAAATGAATAACCTTGAGGACCGCATACCGAGAACAAAAAAAGAACAACAAAAACAAAAACCAGGAGCAGCAGCAAGTGAGCCAATGGAGCCCAGGCTGTGGTACTCCAAAAAACATGAAGTTTTTGGGGGATCAAATAGAAGGCCGGCAATCATCGTCTCCTGTTCCTTGGAACCCTCCTTGCAGCAGATCTTCCACGGACCCGTCCACGGCCCCTTGCAGGTCGGGATGATGTGGCAGCAGGAGGAGTTAGCAGGTGTTGTGCAGGATAGGCCGGGTCACTCAGCTCAGTGTCATCGGTCAGCCAGCCCTGGTGCAGCCATAAAAGCACCTGGTTCATGAGGTTCCTGGCACGCCTCTGACCGTCCTCCCCCGCTTGGGACAATTCATGGGCCACATAGGCACTGTAGGCCTCAGTGGGGTTGAGGGGGGCCCTCATTAAGGCGCTAGCTTCCCTAATCATTCGGAGGCTCTCATCCTCCACCTGCCTCCTGCGCCTCATTAGGCCAGTTTGCCTGACCCTGGGGGGAGGGAGTTGCCTGGTGGGGCTGACCGTGGGCCTGGGGCCCTCCTGGCTGGTGCTGGGCCCGGCCTCCTCCTCCTGGCTGACAATGACCCCTTCCTCCTGGCTGGCAGGCAGCTCAGCATCATGAGCCAATCTTTCCTGGTTGCTCCCTTCTTCCTGTGTAAAAAAAAGTGACATTTTTAAAAATTTGGCACAAGCAAATCACACACATTTTCATGCTCTAGACTGGTTTGTTTTATCTTACTTTAAACTTGAATAGACTCTCCTTCTGATCCCTGTACTTGGCATCCATCACCCCTAGTTTTATGACCATGACTTTTCAAGTCCATTTTTTTGTTTGGGATTACAATATCAACTCAATAAACAAACAAGAATTAGCAGGCCAAAAACATTTTTTAAAATACTCTACCTCATCAGAAGTGGAGAGTCGCAGATTTTCCTGACTGCCAGCCAGCCCCTCACCGTCCTCCTCCTGGCTGGGGTGATCTGTGGAAGGTCTGCTGCCCTGCTGTCTGGGTGGAAGGCTTGACATTGATTGCCGGCCCTCTATTTGATCCCCCAAAAACTCCATCTCCTGGTAGTACCACAGACTTGGCAACGTGGACTCTCTTGCTGCTGCTCCTGATCTTTGCTCCCGAAGTTCTCTTCTTTTTGCTCTGTATGCGGCCCTCAGGTTATTCATTTTGTTCTTCACCATGTTGCCTGTGCAGCCGGGAACCCATGTCTGCAGATATCTAGCTATTTCAGCAAGTGCTGCCTTTCGTTGGTCCCGGTTTGAATAATGAGGATGTTTTGAATCCCAAAGTAGGGGCATTTCCCTAAACTTCTGTATTAGCCTAGAAATTATCTCCTTTCCCACGATATTTTCCATTTGTGAGTTTTTGAAGGTAAATTTCTGATGAACACTGTTAAACCAAAAATTTTAAAAATTAGAAAATGCCCATCATTCACATTGTATTCATATGTGGCCCCAGATTGATCTTGTACTATGCAAACACAGTGTCTCCTGCAGCCAAAATGCTGGCCAGCTCTGCCCCATTGTTGTGACCCAAAATTAGTTCACATGCAGACCCTTTTTAAAATCATTTTGCTAAATACGTGTAATCTAGACCCATCCCCAAATTTACAGATTGCGACCTTTCATGAAGGCAGTATTTAATGTGTACTTAGCCTGCCACTCATCATTCCTGAAATCTAAATACACTTCCTAATAACCTTTGGCCAACCAACACAGAACAATACTTGCATGATCACAATACACCTGGCAAAAAGTAAAACTAGGTAGAGCATTCTTCACATCTAGATTTAAGTGATGTGTAAAAGCCTTGTGAGAATTTAATTCAGTTTGTGGGGACACAATAAACATACTAATTTGCGTTAAAAGGCTGCAAACAACAGACAAAACCACAATCCCATGGCTCTCAAGTTTCTAGGCCTCTGCTGATCCCATGTTTCAAGTTTGTACCTTATCTCTAGCTCCTCGTGCAGCTCAATGAAATAATCTCCGCGTAAGCAACGTAATCACGTCGGTTCCCTTTTATAGACTCCGCGTGTGCGTGACACATCGTCACCATTGCCATGCCCCCTAATCAATGTTAATTCTCAAAATCTGGCGTTAACTGTGTTACTGCTGTCAAATGTTCTACAAATCTCCGCGTAAGCAACGTAATCACGTAGGTTCCCTTTAAAAGACTCCGCGTGTGCGTGACACATCGTCACCATTGCCATGCCCCCTAATCAATGTTAATTCTCAAAATCTGGCGTTAACTGTGTTACTGCTGTCAAATGTTCTACAAATCTCCGCGTAAGCAACGTAATCACGTAGGTTCCCTTTAAAAGACTCCGCGTGTGCGTGACACATCGTCACCATTGCCATGCCCCCTAATCAATGTTAATTCTCAAAATCTGGCGTTAACTGTGTTACTGCTGTCAAATGTTCTACAAATCTCCGCGTAACCTACGTAATCACGTCGGTTCCCTTTTATAGACTCCGCGTGTGCGTGACACCTCGTCTTGCCCCCTACTCAATGTTAATTATGTAAATCTGGCGTTAACTGTGTTACTTGCAGTCAAATGTTTTACTAATCTCCGCGTAAGCAACTGAGCAGAAACGGGCGCATTATCTCCGCGTAACCTACGTAATCACGTCTTATTCATTCTCTAGACTCCGCGTATGTAGTACCCGCCGCCCTGGTCCCCGCCCATGACGGGACATTTCCAGATTTCCACGCCCCTAATCTCTGTGGGGATGAAAGATGGCGATGACAGGCGAGCATGCACGGAGCTCTCAGGCCAGAAGTGAGGGGACAGAGGCAGGAACGTCCCGATCCCGGCCTAAACGTTATAAGGCAACTAATATGTCCTTTGACGAAATGGTTGAGCTGGTAGACATTATGCGGAGGAAGGACTATGATGGGCAATATGGCCCATACAAGACCCCCAACCGCAGGAAGGGGAAAATTATGGAGAAGGTGGCACGTAAAATGCAGAGGATGTTTGGCATCGCAAGGTCCAAGGAGCAGCTACGGAAGCGGTGGTCCGACTTAAAGCTTCGTGAGCCACATCAACTAAAGAAAATAAAAAAAATACTCAAAAAACGTAAGTTATTTTTTGTTTTGAGGGGTGGGGACAATTTTATTATTTGAATGTTTGGTCAGGTACATTTCTACATCTGTATCCTTGGCCTGGTTGTACTTCTGAAAATCTGTTTAAATAATTGTATTTCTCAAAATCTCATTTGCTTGGCCAACGACTGTTAATAGGAAACCTTGTTCACATCAGGTTGCTTTGCAAAAATACGATGTTGGCCCAGGAACAACACACCTGGACATGCCTCTCTTGCCAAAAACATTGTTTGTAAACATTGTGGTCAAATTTTGTTATTGAACAATTAAATCCAAGAATGGGAAATGCAAACAGTGCTACTAAGCAGGTGTTTCCATATCTGTAATCCATAGCACCTGTGTCTCCCTCAAAATCTTACCACAAAATTTGGATGGTCTCAGCTCTAAATTATAAGGGGGGGACATCCATGTGTGTCACTTTGCTAAAAATGGAATTAATCAGAGCTTGGCCTAGAAGTCATCCTAAAATATAGGTTTGTGTTCATAAGACAACTAAATATTTTTCAAAAAAGCCTCTAAACCTCTATGCAATGTGTGCGATTTATGCTCTACAATATCTTTTTTTTTTTTTTTTTTTCTAGGGGAAAGAAGACGCCAGCAATTTGAGGAGGCAGAGAGGGCCAGACATGCCCGGGATCTGCCATCTGGCCATGTGGAGGAGGAGGAAGGAATAGAGGAGGATGTTGAGGAGGAGGTGGAAGGAAGAGAGGAGGATGTTGAGGAGGAGGTGGAAGGAAGAGAGGAGGATGTGGAGGAGGAGGAGGAGGAAGGAAGAGAGGATGATGGCGTAATTTTAGATCTGGTAGTTGTTGAGGAGGAAGATGAAATTGAAGAAGAAGATTTAGCAGATTTTGAAGATGGTGGATTGGTGGAAGAAGAAGAAGGAGGAGTTATTGAAGATGGAGAAGTGGTGGAGGAGGAGGAAATCAACACGACATCAGGTCAGTGTCATCCCAGCTTGATAGGGCAAAACAGATGTAGATAGGGTTGCCACCTCATCCCTTTAATCCAGAACACATATGGATTACACATGTTCTGTGGCTAATGTAATGCTGATATGGCACCAGGTGAGTAAAATTACCACCTTTTAATCAGCCACAGAACCTGTGTAATTAATATGTGTTCTGGTTTAAAGTGATGAGCTGGCAACCCTAGATGTATCTCGTCCGGTCAAATGTCTAAAATTTTATATTTTTTACTAATTTTGTAGGGGATGAAGATGCTGTTCCCCATTTTTCTCGGGCAAGTGCGGGAATTATAATCCAGCAAGTAATGGAGTGCAGCAGCGAAATGGAAAATATGCGGCAACAGATGGTTCAGATGGAACAGAATGTGCGCAATATAATAGTCGACTGCTGTGCCGAGCTGGACACTATGCGGCAACGAATGGTGCTTATAGAGCAAAACTATAAGAACATCATTGACATGATGGGCCGTGTGAAAGAATAAACCAACCCCCCCCCGCCCATCCCCCAACCTGTTTTTATGTCTGACTCAGCAACACGCCAAAATTTGAAGATGCACACACAGTGTGTCAACATGTGCTATCTGCCATCACAGAATATAGAATATCTGTGCTTTGTGGGTACAACCCCCTCCTCGATTATTAAATAATTTTCGAGGAAAGGTTTGCTCCCACAAAACACAGACATTGTTCACCCATGATGGCAGATAGCACATGTCGCCTTTTTAAAGTCTTTTGTTGTGGTAGAACTGACATTTGGCGAAAAGCACTGAATGTGTGCATCTTGAAATTTTGGCGTGTTCCGGTGTGACCTCACACCATGACTGTTTTTGGGAATGCAAAAGTGACACATTTGGGTTTGTATTTTTTGGGACATGTTTTCTATTGTATAGTTTAAAAATGGCTTCCATTCAACAAGCCATACAAAACAGAAAAAGTAAACAAAAATTAAAAAAAAAAATGTACAAAAAACAAAAAAATTTAACCAAAAATTAAAAAAAAAAGATTGTTTAACACATCGATCCCAAAAATATGATCAATATTTTTAATTGATTTCCAAAAAAAACAACACCCAAAAACAAAAAAAAAATTATATTGTTATAAAATATTTCCCCAAAAAAAATAATAACGATTATTTTGTGAACAAATATGTTATAAAAATTTTGAATATATTTTTACACACTATTACGCCAAAAAATATTGAAGAAATTGTTTGGAACCCAAAAAAAAAAAAAGGATACTTACTAAAAAAAATAAAAATAACTAATCAACGTGAAACGTAAAAAAGTTGGCATGTTTAAGAGCACAAAAAAAACCTTTTGCCAAAAACATAGAAAAAAGCTGACAATAAAAAAAGTTGGTTTTAAAACATTACTTGGAGTGGCTTGATTTTTTAAGATGATGAATACCCAGTTTGGAGATGAGTGAATAATGTGCAATTGTGTTTATTTACTAAAACCTGAACCCTACATTTGGCACTAGAAGTGCACTATTTTTTGGGCTAACCAGGAAGACAGAAAAAAATATAAAAAGCAGTAATGACAAACAACTGTATAAAGTCCAATGGTCTAATTATTTATTTTTTCTGAGAATATTCCTTTCTTTGGGGGGCCAAATTAGAAAGAAATATGATCTGGCATAGCAATGGCCCCCCGACCCATGAAGTACTCAACATATTTGTCGCGTACCTCACGAGCAGATGGGGTGCCAATGCCAGCGCGACCAGTGACCAGCCCAGGGAGAGGATCTGAGAGTAGTCTTGCCTCAGAAACGCTGTCTGATAGGTACGTCTGGGAATGCCTGCGTAAAAAGTTGTGCAAAATGCAGCAGGCAAATACAACGGTGTTCAATTTATATTCCGCCAAATGTATCGATGTCAGGAACAGGCGGAACCGGTTGCTGAGGATCCCAAAGGCATTCTCGACTACCCTCCGAGCCCTGGACAACCGAAAATTGAACACACTCCTCTCTGAGGTGAGGGTCCTCTGGGGAAAAGGCCGCATTAGGTGAGGTCCAAGCCCGAAAGCCTCGTCCGCTAGGAACACAAACGGAAGTCCTTCCACATTGTCTTCATCTGGTGGCAGTGCCAGATCACCAGTTTGGAGACGATCGTAGAATTCAGTCCGTGAGAACACTCCCCCATCTGACATCCGGCCGTTCTTCCCCACGTCCACATATAGAAACTCATACTGTGCCGATACCACCGCCATCAACACAATACTATGATAACCCTTGTAGTTAAAATAGTAGGACCCCGAGTGGCGTGGGGGCACAATGCGGACGTGTTTCCCATCTATTGCTCCACCGCAGTTAGGAAAATCCCACCGCTGGGCAAATTGGGAAGCCACAGACTGCCATTCCTGTGGGGTGGAGGGTAGCTGTGGGGACAAACAAAAAATGAGATTTACTACTTTGGCACATAAACATTGCAAACATAATCGAAAAACCATCATTGTGCAACATCAACAACAGGATTCACATTTCACACAAGCATTGTGAATTTTTTGTTTTTTGTTTAAAAATATAGACCCACTTAATTATCAGACTCCACATCCCTCTGATGATAGAGCAAGAAACTATTTTGGGGGGGGGGAGGGGCAGAGCTACAATTGATTATCCTAAAAATAAACGAGAATTTAGGCTAGGTGGGTTTGGGCCTAGGAAAGCATGCTGGACAGGTTTATGGTGGGTAAGGAAAAAATATGCAGCTAGGCCCAAAACAAACATGTAAAGGTTAACAACATGCCTGGGGAGAAAAGGGAACATCCCACACACAGCAGATTACAATCTCATGGTTATTAGGGAAGAAAAAAAAAAAGACTTTCTCACACATTTAAAAAAACAAAATTGTGTTGTTCAAATTAGGGAACTTACCTTAAGATACTCCTCCTGCAGAACATGTATGATGGCAGTACACGTCTCCGGTATGATGACCCCAAGTGACTGGGGAGAGATGCCTGTCGAGAACTTGAGGTCCTGCAGGCTCCTCCCAGTCGCCAGGTACCGCAACGTGGCAATAAGCCTCTGCTCGGCCGTGATGGCTTGGCGCATCACAGTGTCCTGCCTCGTGATATAGGGGGACAGAAGTTCCAGCAGACGGTTGAATACGGGGTCCGTCATGCGGAGAAAATTCCGAAAATCATCCGGATTATTCTCCTGGAGTTCCCTAAGCAGAGGCATATGAGAAAAATGGTCACGCTGGCGCAACCAATTCTTGGCCCAGAAACGCCTCCTCCCACTGTTCCTGGCCAAACAACTGATTCGCTGAGCCTGTCCATTAGCAATCCCATAACCAGCACCAATTCGCGAGAATCGACGCTGCTGCTCCATCATGGATTCAAACCGGCCGGCTGGTCAGTCAAGAACACACTCCAACAGAAAGCACTCGCAAATCCAGCACAACCTGCTAAGCCCGCACGACACACAGATACGAGCGCACAGTACGCGGAAACGTGCTGAAAGCCTGTGCCCGAATGCCAACTGCAAACCCGCAAGCAAACGCACTGAACCCGAGAATACCTACTGTCAAAACGCGGAGAATGAAAAGCACGAATCGGCTCTAACCAAACCTTCACTAGCACGCGGTCACACGGAACTAGCAAAAGCGGAACAGAGGGCGGCGCCGTTGACTTTGGTCTTCCCCTTTATAGTGACGTTTTACGTGGTTTACGTTGCATACGTTCTGGTTCGCGGAGATTTTTGGGCGTTCCAGCGGATCAACAGATAAATCCGTCGATCCGCTGAAACCGATCCGCGGATAAATTTCAGCGGATGGATTCTATCGTGTGTATGGGGCCTTACACTGACTTAAAGTTTTTACCTAAGTGCCTGATCCTCAAAGCACTTACGTAAAAATTTCAAGCAGTGTAAGTTAAGTGCCGCCGTCGTAAGGCGTTCCTCCTCTCCGGGGGGCGTTTACAATTTAAATGAGGCGCGCTCCCGCGCCGGCCGTACTGCGCATGCGTGTGACGTCATTTTCCCGACGTGCATCGCGCGAACGTAATTGACGCCGGGCGGCTTTGTGGATTGCGACGGGACACTAAAGTTGCGACGGGTGAAAAAAAGACGCGCCGGGAAAACAAATAATTATATGGTGCCTACCCACGTGCACCCACCACGTGGGTACCTGCCGGAGCATGATGGGACGGTGATGCCTATATAAATGTGATGCAAGGCGCGCTTCCATCATTACAGCGACAACAGGCGACGAGGCAACATCGGAAGAACAGAAGACCAGAAGACCCTGACGCCACAGAAGACCGCGCCGGCTGCCTGTTTGAAATCGAGCTAACACACAAACATAGCAGGCAGCCAGCGCTGAAGAAGAAGGCACCGGAGAGCTGCAGAAGAACCGGGGTTCGCCGAGTCAAGAGCGGAAGAGGGGAGAAGATGGAAGAAGCCCCCCGGAGTCCGGAGAAGCCCCCCCCGGAGAGCGGAAGAAGAAACCCCCCCCCGGAGAGCGGAGAAGACCCCCGGAGAGTGGAAGAAGAAGCCCCCCCTGGTAATTGAGCTAATAACGAAGACAGGGGGGGCGTCCGGAGCAGAATAATAAAATATTTTAAAAAGCCTTGTGTTGTGTGTTTATTAACTTTCACTTTTTGCCTACAGGTGAATGGATAGGGGTACGATGTACCCCATATCCATTCACTTAGGGTGGGGGGCCGGTATCTGGGGGCCCCCTTATTAAAGGGGACTCCCAGATTCCGATAAGCCTCCGCCCGCAGACCCCGACAACCAATGGCAAGGGTTGTCGGGAAGAGGTCCTGTCCTCATCAACATGGGGACAGGGTGCTCTGGGGTGGGGGGGCCCGCAGTGCGCCCCCCTGCCCCAGAGCACCCAACCCCCCCATGTTGAGGGCATGCAGCCTGGCACGGCTCAGGAGGGGGGGGGACGCTCGCTCGTCCCCACTCCCTTCCTGGCTGGCCGGGTAGCGTGCTTTGGATACGGGTCTGGTATGGATTGTAGGGGGACCCCCTACGTCAATTTTTTGGCGGAGGGGGGGTCTCCTTACAACCCATAACAGACCTACGGGCCTGGTATGCTCCTGGGGGGGAACCCATGCCGGTTTGGAATTTACAAATTGCCGTGGAGTTCTCCCTCGGGAATGCATACCAAATGCCGTCGCTTGAATGGGCCTTTACAAGGTGTGACTAACTTTACACTTTGTAAAAGCAGCCCTAGTTTTACACCAGGCAAACTAACACTTACGGCGAAAAAACTAGGCACAAAAGCTTTGAGGATCGCCCTAAGTGCTAATTTGCATACTAACAGAGGCATTTCGACTCGAAATGCCACCAGTGGCGGATGCGGTACTGCATCCTAAGATCCGGCAGTGTAAGTCCCTTACAGATGTCGGATCTTCTGCCTAACTTAGGAAAACTGCTTCTGAGGATCAGTTCCAAAGTTAGAACCAGAGATACGACGGCTTACGCCGGAGTATCTCTTTTGTGGATTTGCCCCTATAACACAAAGCTGAACACAACAAAATTATTGCCACAACAAGTGTGACATAAGTGTAGATACAACAGTATGTATATGTGTAAACAGGTTAACAAAGCAAAAATACAGAAATCAACTAGACAGATGGAACCGTCTGCTAGGGACAAATGGTTGCATTATGTCTAGTTATATCATATTTTACATGTTTTACATTGTTCTAGGAAATGTCACAATTTGATCTCAGTCCTGAGGGTCATTACCCCTCCTGAACGTGACAAATAGTCATCACGTGAGTGTCGGCTAATCAGGAGGGGAACGTACCCCAGACTTCGGAAGTAATCATCAGCAGTTGGAAGAACAAGGGCCATAGGGCATATGGGTAAGGAGTTGCGGACAGAGAGTTGTCCAAAATCAGGCAAATCAAAACATAACATGACAAAACAGACCGAAACGGAACAATGCGAACCAAATCAATTCAGAACACACCAAATGGGCCCAGGAATAAATAAATGCAAACGACAAAAGTGGTCTTCGTACCAACTACCCCCTCTCATGATGGGAAAGAGGGGGAAAAACTGATATACATAGCAATAAAATAATAAAGGAAAGATAAGTGTAGCTAACACACTTATAGAAAGGGTTTGTAACTTATGTTCTCATTCAGGCCCGGGTGTTGAGTGGCCTGTAAGGTATAAATCCATTTTGCCTCTATTTGCAGGAGGCGTTTATCGGCATTACCCCCTCTCTCATTGAGGGGAATATGTGCCAAAGCAAAAAAAAACATCATTGTGCGATTATGGTTATGAAAAAGACCCATATGCCGGCTGATGGGTGTTTCCAAGAGTTTCTTGGAGACTGCCGATACGTGGTCACGAATTCTACAAAATAAATTTCTCTTAGTTTTGCCTATGTAGAAGGACCCACAATTACATTTCATGAGATAAATGACTCCGATTGTTTGACATGTAACTCGGAATCTCTGTGTCCAGGTTTCTCCGTTGGGCAGATTAATTCCTACCCCCTTTTAAAATATAATGTCAGAAATTAAATTTTCCACATGGGAAGGTACCTGTCTTAGTTGGTTTGGGAATTGACTGTTTGACATAATGGCTAGATACCGCTCTATCCCTGATAGATAGGGATCTTTTAAAATGTGAGAACAGAGAACAGTTTGTTCTCTGTTCTCATATTTTAACCATTAAGGACTGGTGCAGTACTGTCTGTGTTGGAAACCAACCATACAAATCTTCCGAAATAGGGATCTTTTAAAAGTGATTTCTGGGGATGCATTGATATATTTGCTTATCTTTGCATCTGAAGTAAGTAAGTACCAAAATTTGTTGTATATCCTGCTAATTGACCCATGCTGTCGATTGTACCGAGTGATAATTCGGGTGGTATCGGGCTTGGCTTTAGCTTTTTACTTGTACATTAACGAGTTCCTCTCTTGTGCGTTCGCTTTGTTATAAGCTTTGCGCAAACAGGTTTTTGTGTACCCTCTATCCCTTAGGCGAGCATAGAGTTGATTAGCTTCTCGTTTGAAATCGTTCTCCTGTGAACAGTTTAGTTTGAGTCTCAGATATTATTGGGCTGTAGGGGATACTGTTTATCAGTGGTTTTGGGTGTGAGCTTGAGGCATGCAATAAACTGTTGCCTGCCGTTGGTTTTCTGAATAGGGTAGAGCATAAATTGCCCTCTTTGTCCACGTATAATTCTACATCCAGGAAAGTAATACGCTCCTGACTGTAGTTATACGTGAATTTCAGGTTATATTGGTTGACATGTATGCTTTCCAAAAACGTTATCATGTCATGTTTTGATCCTGCCCAAAACATAAGAACATCATCGATGTAACGGTGCCAGGTGAGTACATTCTCAGAGATCAAATCAACAGAGTCACCTTCAAAAAGGTCACACTCCTACCCCCTCAGGTACAGGTTCGCATATGAGGGGGCACAGCCCGCCCCCATAGCTACACCCTGTACCTGGAGGTAGTGGGAGCGTTTGAAAAGAAAAATATTGTTTGTGAGAATGAATTCCAACATTTCAATAACAAAGTTGTTGTATTTGCGTGAGTCTTTGTCACGTTTGTTTAGGAAACTTCTCACCACTTGAGTACCCAACAAGTGGGGGATGGAATTATAAAGGGCTTGTATGTCAATTGCTACTAACCAAGCATTTTTAGGAATAATTAGGCTGTCTGTGATCTTAAACAATTCGATCGTATCTTTAACGTGTGAGAATAGGCTCTGCACATGAGGGTAGAGGTATTCGTCAATTATCCTGCTTGCGTTCTCTGTTAAAGAGCCACAGCCCGATACTATGGGTTGTCCTGGTGGGGGTATGGTTCCCTTGTGGACTTTCGGTAGGGCGTAAAAGGTAGGGGTTGTAGAAATTTCTATGTTCAAAAACTGGAGTGTGGTGTCATCAATGGTACCCAATCTATGTGCACGATTGAAAAATTTATGGTATTGCCTAGTACTTTGTAAAGTCGAAGAGGCTGGTACTGGCCTGTACCAGTCCCTGTTATGAAGGATGTCATAGCACATCTTTTCGTAACCTGATCTGTCCATGATGACGATGTTGCCTCCTTTGTCGGAGGGTTTCACTACCATGTCATCATTGTTACGTATAGGGTTGAGGGCCACTTTCAAGTTGGGACTCAGGTTGGATGAAGGACCTAATTTCCAATTAGTTGCTTCAATTTCATTCGTGACCTGCATGACAAAAGCCCAAATATTGGGGTTGCCCTGCAGAACAGGGAAGGACCTATATTTGGGTTTGTACGTCTTGGGGACTACATACACTGGTTTATTGAGCCTGGATTGTACCGATTTGCCTGGTAAAACACCTGGTACCTGGTACGTCCAGCCCTCCTCTTTGGGATTACTTTCATCCCATAGAGACATCAAATCCTGTAGAGCTTGCATCTCTTGAAGAGAGATATTGTCAAGGATAGAATTGTCATTGCTAGGGGAGATTGAAGTGGTGGATGACTTGTCGTACAATACTTTGTACATTAAACGCCTGGCAAAGAGATACAAATCTTTGACCAACTCAAATTTATTTGCCTCTCCATCTGGACATAAGGAAAGGCCCAGTTGTAGTACAGTTTCTTGGTCAGATGTTAAGGGGTACCTAGAGAGGTTAATAATGTTATTAGTGTCCCGACCTACACCTGCGTGGGGGCCGGGACTTGCTCTTTTAATTCCTGTTGTGTGGTACGTGTAGCTGTGCTGGTTTTCTTATTCATCGCAAAGATGGGACGCAGTCCGTAGGTCTGCTGTAGTGCCAGAGCCAAGAGGACTTGAACCCTGTAAAAGGTTGATGGGTCATTGGGGGTGCAGGGAGTTGATATGGACTTGACTCCCAATGTGGATGTCGAGAGTGTTACCGAAGCAATGCTCAGTATACTGGTGCTATTGGTATTAGCGGATTGAGTTTTGCGTGCTCTCTGTGAACGTGACTGTTTGTCTTTTAATGGAAATTGAGCCCAGGAAATCTCATGTAAGCTACTATCTAGGTCATTCTACCTCTTTTTGTTATCAATATCACTACGGTGCCCTATGGGAATATAGGATGCGGAGGATAACGACGAAGTATCGGATTCTCGTCTGGTTGTATCAGTTTTAGGAAAATCCTTATGCCGCGTACACACCATCACTTTATGTGATGAAAAAAAACGACATTTTCTGTGAAGTAAAAAATGACGTTTTTGAAACTTCAATTTTCAAAGACGAAGTTGCCTACACACCATCGTTTTTCTCACAATGTTCTAGCAAAGCGAGGTTACGTTCTCACCACTTTTTCCATTGAAGCTCGCTTCATAAGTAGCTTCTGGGCATGCGCGGGTGAAAAAACGTCGTTTTAAACGACGTTTTTGCTACACACGGTCAATTTCTGTGAAGTAAAAGTTGACGTTTTGAAAAACGACACATAAAATTGAAGCATGCTTCAATTTTTTTTGGTCGTTTTTTAGAAGACATAAAACGACGTTTTCCCCCACACACGGTCAATTAAAGTGACGTTTTTAAAAACGTCATTTTTTTTCATCACATAAAATGATGGTGTGTACGCGGCATTATTCTCAAAAGATTTCTTCATAGTTTTACGTTGTGGATTATTTGACCATTTATATGCTTGTTTATCTCGCTGAAATTTACTTTCTTTCATCTTAATTAGATTCGTGGCATATTTAGTTAGATGTGTTTTGATAGGTATGTACATTCTTATTAATTTCTTGCCAGTCTCTAATTTCAATATCGACATTGGCAATGTCACTACCATACTGGTTACAGAGAATTCGCATCATTGTGATTGAGCATGATTGCAAGTCAGCTTCCCATGCCTCCTTAACATTAGTCTCTACTTTATTAATGTTAGGAAATATTTTGTATCCGTAGTCCCCAAGGTACAATTTTGTTCTCAATATAGTGCTCAAAAAATTCCTTATGCCAAAATAAACGTGTCTTTTTCTCCACCAACCTTTGCAGTCCCAAAAAGAAGTGGTTTGCATCATCCTCTGATGCCTCGTCCTTTGTTCTGGATTTCTTAACCTCCGCCACAAAACCATCCCACTCCTTACCAAAATATACTGCCAATCTGCCAAAGTTACACCGTCTATTAACCGTATATCCAAAAACCTAACCCCTGCAAGGGGTAAAGTAGTGACTCCTAATTGCTAGATCAAAGAGAAAATAGTAAACAACAAAAATGAAATAAACACAAGGGTAAATCAGTACATAGACTAGTCAAAGCCTCAATGTCTGATTAAACTTGCCTGCTTATATAGCAGGTGATGTGGGTTTGATGAAAACAGTTCTTTTAAAGTTACTTGCGTGTTACTGCTCTACCTATAAGGAGAATCAGGTGTTTAAGACCACCCATAATATAAATATAAGTGAGATGTAGAGCAGGCACTGTTACATTAAAGTGTCCAATTGCATCAATGTCCCTAAAAATGTTAGGATTAGAAAGGATTCCCAAATTGGGATAATGTATGGGACTTTGGTGATGCAAGAGGGAAAAATATGACATAACAATGTGGAATGAATAAATAGCAAAGATTTTCGTCAAACCCACAGCACATGAGTCAAACAGATAGATACTTTAGTATAAAATTTGAACATTTATTAATACATATCATCGTCATAGAAAAAGTGCTACTTGTGCAATAATGTGCAACGAGAATTCTTCAAGACATCAGTGCTATTTGTTCTACATGTTTCCCCTAAATCGGGGCTTCTTCAGGAACACACGGGTAAGTGGTGATCTACAGTATATGAAAAAGGTATCAAAAATCAAATAACAAATAATGATAATCGAAACATATGCAATTATCAAACATTTGAATATTTTTTTATTTTTTAAGAATTTTTTGAGATACAGCATATATATGTTACACATGCTGTAGTGGATGTGATAAAAATAGTCAAAGTAAGATAATGAAATGCCTATTTCAATGCACAAACACATGCTTATATCACATATGTATCCTACATATCGCATATGCATATAGGTTATTGATTGCTATAGGAATAATCACATATGTATCCTACATATCGCATATGCATATAGGTTATTGATTGCTATAGGAATAATCACATATAATCGTAATGCATAATTTACCCTTGTACCCCTTGCTAATATGATGTTGTATTTCAGACATGCATCACATGGTTTGACAGAAACAGGAAGTCAGTCTGCGAAAACAAGCTATTTTAGATCAGTGGAAAGTCCCTGGAAACCGCAGAACCAGACAGATACCAGACATCAGAGCGTCACAAGAATAATATTACATATTAATGAGAATGTTGAATATTAATGATCATGATCATGTGTGTGATCATGTGCTTTGAATACGCTTGCAGAACCATATATAATGAACAGCTTGAAATAAAAAAGGAGAAGTAACTGTCTTCACAACGGAGCTCTGTGTGTGTGGATAATTTACTTTCAGTTTGTGCAAACGCTTCTTATCAAATTTGGCTCAGGAAACAGATACCAAAAACCGGACATTTGGCTCCGATCCAAAACAACTGGCGCCCAACGTGGACAAGACTGGAATTCCGGAAGAGGTTTTAACCCGAATACCTTCCTGCCTGTGGTCTACAGGCCCAGAAGACATCGGTCATCTGAAAGTCCCGCCTGTCATGGTCAGAATGAAGCCTGGTGCCCCTTTCCCCAGAAATCCCCAATACCCCCTCAAGCCCTCCGTGTCAGCAGCAATCACTCGCCAGATAGAGGCCCTCCTCCAGAATGGGGCTCTTATACCCTGCACAAGCCCCTGCAACACCCCACTTTTCCCAGTCAAGAAGAAAACCCCGAAAGGAGAACCTGTGAAATATCGCATGGTGCAGGACCTCCGAGCAGTGAATGAAGCCACCATACTGGAAACGCCCATCGTACCCAACCCACACACCTTGCTGGCAGGAATACCACCTACGGCCAAGTACTTTACTGTGGTGGACCTAGCGAACGCCTACTTCAGTGTCCCCCTAGACCCGCGTTGTCAATTCTTATTCAGTTTCATCCACGAAAGGAAAAGCTACACCTGGACTGTAATGCCGCAAGGTGCCCAGAACTCCCCGTCCCAATTCTCCAAGGCAATGAAATTCATTCTGGACACGTGGATCAAACTCCACCCAGACGTTGTGCTTCTCGAATATGTGGATGACCTCTTGCTTTGCGCAGATACCCAAGATGAGGCTGCCACCCACTCTGAAGACCTTCTTTGTTACCTGGCTGAACAAGGCTGTAAAGCATCAAAACAGAAGATCCAGTGGTGCAAGCAAACAGTGGTCTTCCTTGGACATTGTATCTCACAAGGCGTAAGACATCTTACTCAAGAACGAATAGCTCTGATCAAGGCAATTCCGGTGCCAGTTGGCCACAAGTCTCTCCATGCTTTTCTGGGCCTAATATCTTATTGTCGTTCATGGATTCCAGAAGCATCTCTGCTAATGCAACCACTCTATGATGCTCTAAAGACTGATCCTTTCACACTGTCACCAGAGGCCCTTACAAACTTTGAAATTCTAAAACAGATCCTGTCGTCGGCCCCTGCCGTCGGCCTACCAGACTATGAAAAAAGCTTCAAGCTATTTGTCTCAGAGAGAGAAGGACACGCCACAGGAGTACTGGCCCAATCTTGTGACAACAGACTCAGACCTATAGGGTACTATTCCTGTAGATTGGATCCAGTAGCTAGGGGGGCACCCTCCTGCCTCAGAGCCGTTTTCGCAGCCCAAGCCCTTTTGGACAAAACTGCAGATCTCGTGCTGGGCCACCTTCTGATCCTTCTAGCTCCGCATGAAATATCAGCCGTGCTAAACCAAGTACAACCAAAACATATGTCAGCAGCAAGACATCTCAGACTACAATGCACTTTGCTCCTCCCGGACAATATCACCCTCCTCAGATGTAACACCCTCAACCCATCCACTCTGCTCCCGCTTCTCGAGGGGGGAAACGACCCTCACGATACCCCTCACGACTGTCTTGAAATCATGAAGATGGAAACTACACACCTGCCAACAGTTAGCAGAGTGCCTCTGGACGACCCTGACCTGACTATCTATGTTGATGGATCAAGATATGCAGATCATGAAGGGAGGTACCACACCAGATATGCTGTCACTACCAAAGACACAATCCTCCATGCCTCTGCATTGCCCCCCTCTAAGTCCGCACAAGAAGCAGAACTTCAGGCCCTAATCATGGCATGCAAGCTGGCGGAGGGGAAAAAAGCTAACATTTATACGGACTCAAGATACGCCCTTGGAGTGGCCTGTGATTATGGGGTCCTGTGGAAGAACAGGGGCTTTCTGACAGCAGTGGGTACACCCATGAAACACAGCGCAGCAGTCAGGGACCTGATTGACGCTCTGCTTCTTCCTACCCAAGTGGCAGTTCTCAAGGTAAAGGCACATGGGAGACTGAACACTCAAGAAGCACAAGGTAATCACTTGGCGGACACTGCAGCAAAACATGCCGCGAAAGGTGTGCGAGAAGTCGTACGCAGAGTGGACGTCCAAGACATTTCAACACAAGACATTTTTACACAAGATACAGTACAAGCCACCATGATCTTGCAGAACCCTCCTGTGGATTGGGCACGCTTGAAGGAAATGCAAGAGGCAGCAAGTGAGGAGGAAAAAGGAACATGGACAAAGAAGGGAGCCATATTGAAGGATGGACTCATGGAAGTGAATAAGAGACCATGTTTACCACGGTCCATGTTCCCAGCTGTGGTGCAGTGGTGCAGTGGGCTCATGGTGCTTCTCACCTGTCGAAGACCTTGATGAATTCTTTGATCAATAAATACTACCTGGCCCCAGGAATTACCCCACTTACCAACAACTTCTGCAAGTCATGCGTCATCTGTGCCAAGTGCAACCCAGGAAGAATGGAAAAGACACCCATGAAACATCTAGCTAAAGCTCAATATCCCTTTCAACGAATACAGCTCGATCACATTCAGATGCCGAAGAGTGGCCGGTATGAATACGCTCTAGTAATCGTTGATATGTTCAGTTCCTGGCCCGAAGCGTTCCCTGTGACCAACATGACAGCGAAGACCACAGCCAAGAAGCTTCTAACGGAAATAGTGTGCAGATATGGTGTCCCAGAGGTCATAGAGAGTGATCAGGGGCTGGCTTTCATGGCCTTGTTAACCAAAGAAATATGGACAGCCCTAGGGGTCACACTAGCTTTCCACACCCTGTATCACCCTCAGAGCAGTGGGAAGGTAGAGAGATTGAATGGCACAATAAAATCCCGAATGTTGAAAATGTCTCAGGAGACAGGGATGAGCTGGCCAGACAGTCTACCCATTGCCCTGTTCAGTGTGAGATACACTCCTAAAGAGAGCCATGGTTTATCACCTTATGAAATACTGTTTGGTTCAGCCCCGAGATTAGGGTGTTATTATCCACAACAATTACAGTTACAATCTGATGTATTAACTGATTATGTGACTGCTTTGTCTCGTGAATTAACCTGTATCCATGCAAAGGTTTTCTCTTCCATTCCAGATCCTGAGTTAGATACAGGAACACACAAGCTGGTCCCCGGTGATTGGGTTCTGATAAAGAAATTTGTGCGAAAACACCCTCTTGAACCAAGATATGACGGTCCCTTCCAGGTCCTCCTAATAACAGCTACATCGGTGAAAGTTGCAGGGAAGAACACCTGGATACATGCCTCCCACTGCAAGAAGGTCGCCATACCCAAGGAAACAAATAAAGATAAATCATGATCCTATATATCCTGTGTCTGTGTGGGTTGACTAGGGCACAGCATGCAGCCATTACTAAGAAAGATGGGAGGGTCATTTTTTGGTATAATTCATCTGATACCCATGTAGCCACGTTTGACTTCCACCCCTGTAAGATACTCCCATGTCCTGAGCATAACAGCAGGTCAGAACGGTATGAAAAAGGTGATGGAGAGGGATACATATGTGTCACTAAAGGGTCATGGGGAAAAAATTATGACAGTTGGGGAGCAGCAGCTTGGAACACAGGGACACCCTGGGGATATAAACCTCAACCAGCCTATGACAGTAAGGACAGCCAGGGGGAGCCCTTGCTAACCCGTCTTACCCTCACCAAGCCAGGGCCCAGTATGACACTTGTCCTAAACATACGGAATCCGAGCCCATCCGATAAGGGAGAGTATGTGTTGGGGTGGTGGTTCGGAGGGGGTCACTGGGGTCATAGAGGGTCTTTCCGTCTAGAAGATATGTACAACAACAACGAATGGCAGCCAGTCAAAAATCTGCCCCCACCAAACCCCTTAAAGCCCCATGTACAGACCCTGGAGGACATGGTTGCAATAGCAGATCCTACCTTCAAGGATACAATGGAGGTTGAAACCGGCCTTTCGGAAATCAATCTCTGGCTAGAATGGATGAGATATAGCGCCAGTAAACATAATAAAACCAACTGCTATGTCTGTGGTATTGCTAGGCCACATTTGGGTACAGTCCCATTAGTTATACCTAAAAAAGAGGAAGAGTGCTTCCTAAGCCTCTACGCTAACATTTCCACCAACCAGTTAACATGTGAAAAATGGAAAAAGGAATATCCCATAGACACTAGGGCTTCAATACCTAAGATAGCTATCACCATATACCTTGGAAACTACACGTGTTATGCTCACCATAAAGGGAGGGGTAAAAACCTAGGTAACTTTTCCAAAGGTTACTGTGCTTCTTACAGTCATGTCCCGGCCAACTTAATACAGAATCAAAGTCAATCCCTGGGGGATGTGTATTGGATATGTGGAGACATGCAAGTGAGGACCAGGTTGGAGGGACAATGGAAGGGAGAATGTGCCCTTGCAAAGGCCATCATGCCTCTGCACATCCTAACCCTAACGGAAGGTACTCACAACACACAGGGTAAGAGGACAAAAAGGGAAGCCCTTCCGGGAAGTTTTGACCCTCATGTGTATTTAGATGCCATTGGAGTTCCAAGGGGGGTCCCTGATGAATTCAAGGCCAGAGACCAGGTAAAAGCAGGTTTAGAGGCCCTAATCCCCATAATAACTGTTAGCAAAAATGTAGACTGGATAAATTATATATATTACAATCAGCAAAGGTTTGTCAATTACACGAGAGACGCATTCCAGGGAATAGCTGAACAGTTGGAGGCTGACTCTCAAATGACTTTCCAGAACCGGATGGCTCTGGATATGATATTTGCAGAGAAAGGAGGGGTTTGTACTATGATGGACAAAATGACCAGCACCACTTGCTGTACCTATATTCCAGACAACACCGGCCCGAATGGCCAAGTCACTGTAGCTCTTAAAAAGTTGAAGAATCTGTCAGTTGAACTAAAGAAAAATTCAGGCATCACAGATCCATGGGACCAATACTTCAGTTGGATGAACGGGTGGCATAGAATTTTAACCCAAATAGGAGTAACCATATTAATCTTTCTATTTCTCCTCGCTCTGGTAATTTGTTGCATACTCCCTTGTTTAAAGAAATGTATAGAGAAAGCAGTAGAACAAGGAATCCCTACGTTCGTGAACCAAGACATAGGGCACAAGGAAGATGAGTATGAAGAACCGCACATTACATAGTTACATAGTTAGTCAGGTTGAAAAAAGACACAAGTCCATCCAGTTCAACCACAAAAAAACAAAAAAACAAAATAAAAAACACAGTACAATCCTATACACCCAACTCCATACCCACAGTTGATCCAGAGGAAGGCAAAAAACCCCAGCAGAGCATGATCCAATTTGCTACAGCAGGGGAAAAAATTCCTTCCTGATCCCCCGAGAGGCAATCGGATTTACCCCGGATCAACTTTACCTACAAATCTTAGTACTCAGTTATATTCTGTACATTTAGGAAAGAATCCAGGCCTTTCTTAAAGCAATCTACTGAGCTGGCCAGAACCACCTCTGGAGGGAGTCTGTTCCACATTTTCACAGCTCTTACTGTGAAAAAACCTTTCCGTATTTGGAGGTGAAATCTCTTTTCCTCTAGACGTAAAGAGTGCCCCCTTGTCCTCTGTGTTGACCGTAAAGTGAATAACTCAACACCAAGTTCACTGTATGGACCTCTTATATATTTGTACATGTTGATCATATCCCCCCTTATTCTCCTCTTCTCAAGAGAGAATAAATTCAGTTCCTCTAATCTTTCCTCATAGCTGAGCTCCTCCATGCCTCTTATCAGTTTGGTTGCCCTTCTCTGCACTTTCTCCAGTTCTCCGATGTCCTTTTTGAGAACTGGTGCCCAAAACTGAACTGCATATTCCAGATGAGGTCTTACTAATGATTTGTACAGGGGCAAAATTATATCTCTGTCTCTGGAGTCCATACCTCTCTTAATACAAGAAAGGACTTTGCTCGCTTTGGAAACCGCAGCTTGGCATTGCATGCCATTATTGAGCTTATGATCAACTAAAACCCCCAGATCCTTCTCCACTACAGATCCCCCCAGTTGTACTCCCCCTAGTATGTATGATGCATGCATATTCTTAGCCCCCAAGTGCATAACTTTACATTTATCTACATTAAACCTCATCTGCCACTTAGTCGCCCAATTAGACAGAGCATTGAGGTCGGCTTGTAAATTGGAGACATCCTGCAAGGACGTTATTCCACTGCATAGCTTGGTGTCATCTGCAAAGACAGAAATTTTACTTTTGATCTCAGACCCAATATCATTTATAAATATATTGAAAAGTAAGGGTCCCAGCACTGAACCTTGGGGTACACCACTGATAACCTTGGACTCATTAACCTTGGAATCATTAACCACGACTCTCTGAATTCTGTCTTTCAGCCAGTTTTCTATCCATTTACAAACTGCTATATATCCAATCCTGTAGACATTCCACTACAGACATTCCCAGTCTCACATCATGAATAGGCAGGACGACGGGGACAGATAGGGTAGGAACCTCGAGGCCGCGACCTGGGTCCAGCTGCAGCGAAAGCCATCCTCACCACTAGAGGCTCTGGGGAAAACCTGCTGACCTTAGACTCTGCGCGCCTTGGGGTGGGGAAACTTAGATTAAAACAGGGACAGATTAAAATAGACATTTCAAGGGGGGGCTGTAGTGGATGTGATAAAAATAGTCAAAGTAAGATAATGAAATGCCTATTTCAATGCACAAACACATGCTTATATCACATATGTATCCTACATATCGCATATGCATATAGGTTATTGATTGCTATAGGAATAATCACATATGTATCCTACATATCGCATATGCATATAGGTTATTGATTGCTATAGGAATAATCACATATAATCGTAATGCATAATTTACCCTTGTACCCCTTGCTAATATGATCTTGTATTTCAGACATGCATCACATGGTTTGACAGAAACAGGAAGTCAGTCTGCGAAAACTAGCTATTTTAGATCAGTGGAAAGTCCCTGGAAACCGCAGAACCAGACAGATACCAGACATCAGAGCGTCACAAGAATAATATTACATATTAATGAGAATGTTGAATATTAATGATCATGATCATGTGTGTGATCATGTGCTTTGAATACGCTTGCAGAACCATATATAATGAACAGCTTGAAATAAAAAAGGAGAAGTAACTGTCTTCACAACTGAGCTCTGTGTGTGTGGATAATTTACTTTCAGTTTGTGCAAACGCTTCTTATCAAATTTGGCTCAGGAAACAGATACCAAAAAACGGACATTTGGCTCCGAACCAAAACAATACTAAATAATAAATAAGGTTACGTTCAGGAGTTGGATATGTGTTAAATAAAGCAGGTCTATGTTATTCAAATAGTTTAAGGCCCCATACACACGATAGAATCCATCCGCTGAAAAATCCCAGCAAATGGGTTTCAGCGGATAGATCCTATGGTGTGTACACTCCAGCGGATCTGTTTCCGCGGATATTTCTCCCCTGGGATGGATTCCAGCAGATCGAATATTTGCTGACATGCCAAACAAATCTATCTGCTGGAATCCATCCCAACGGATGGATCCGCTGGTCTGTATAGACTCACCGGATCCATCCGTCCGAAGGGATCCCCCGCATGCGTCGTAATGATTCGACGCATGCGTGGAATTCCTTATATGACAGCGTCGCGCACGTCGCCGCGTCATAATCGTGGCGATGGCGCGACACGTCATCGCCAGAGGATTTCGGCGCGGATTTCAATGCGATGGTGAGTACACTCCATCGCATAGAAATCCTCGAGAGGATTTATCCGTGGAAACGGTCCGCTGGACCGTATCCGCGGATAAATCCTCCCGTGTGTATGGGGCCTAAGGCTTGGACCATACCTTTAATAACTGAACCGAAGAGTTACTCAAGTAACCAGGCAAATCGGTACAATCCAGGCTCAATAAACCAGTGTATGTAGTCCCCAAGACGTACAAACCCAAATCTAGGTCCTTCCCTGTCCTGCAGGGCAACCCCAATATTTGGGCTTTTGTCTTGCAGGTCACGAAGGAAATTGAAGCAACTAATTGAAAATTAGGTCCTTTATCTAACCTGAGTCCCAACTTGAAAGTGGCCCTCAACTCTATACGTAACAATGATGACATGGTAGTGAAACCCTCCGACAAAGGAGGCAACATCGTCATCATGGACAGATCAGGTTACGAAGAGATGTGCTATGATATCCTTCCTAACAGGGACTGGTACAGGCCAGTACCAGCCTCTTCGACTTTACAAAGTACTAGGCAATACCATCAAATTCTCAATCGTGCACATAGATTGGGTACCATTGATGACACCACACTCCAGTTTTTGAACATAGAAAGTCCTACAACCCCTACTTTTTACACCCTACCGAAAGTCCACAAGGGAACCATACCCCCACCAGGACGACCCATAGTATCGGGCCGTGGCTCTTTAACAGAGAATGCAAGCAGGATAATTGACGAATACCTCTACCCTCATGTGCAGAGCCTATTCTCACACGTTAAAGATACGATTGAATTGCTTAAGATCAGACGGCCTAATTATTCCTAAAAATGCTTGGTTAGTAGCAATTGACATAGAAGCCCTTTATAATTCCATCCCCCACTTGTTGGGCACTCAAGTGGTGAGAAGTTTCCTAAACGAACGTTACAAAGACTCACGCAAATACAACAACTTTATTATTGAAATGTTGGAATTCATTCTCACAAACAATATTTTTCTTTTCAAACGCTCCCACTACCTCCAGGTACAGGGTGTAGCTATGGGGGCGGGCTGTGCCCCCTCATATGCGAACCTGTACCTGGGGGGGGTGGGAGCGTGACCTATTTGGAGGCGACTCTGTTGATTTGATATCTGAGAATGTACTCACCTGGCACCGTTACATCGATGTTCTTATGTTTTGGGCAGGATCAAAAGATGACATGATAAAGTTTTTGGAAAGCCTACAGGTCAACCAATATAACCTGAAATTCACGTATAACTACAGTCAGGAGCGTATTACGTTCCTGGATGTAGAATTATACGTGGACAAAGAGGGCAATTTATGCTCTACCCTATTCAGAAAACCAACGGCAGGCAACAGTTTATTGCATGCCTCAAGCTCACACCCAAAACCACTGATAAACAGTATCCCTTACAGCCAATATCTGAGACTCAAATGGAACTGTTCACAGGAGAACGATTTCAAACGAGAAGGTAAGCAACTCTATGTTCGCCTAAGGCCCTGTACACACGATCAGTCCAAACCGATAAAAACGGACTAAAGTTCAGTTTCATCAGTTCACCGATGAAGCAGACTGATGGTCTGATGTGCATACACACCATCAGTTCAAAAACCGATCGAGTCCAACGCGGTGACGTAAAACACGACGACGTGCTGAAAAAAATTAAGTTCAATGCTTCCAAGCATGCATCGACTTGATTCTGAGCATGCGCGGGTTTGGAACCGATGCTTTTGCGTACTAACCATCGGTTTTGACCGATCGGTCAGGCGTCCATCGGTCCGATTTTAAAGCAAATTCTACATTTTTGGACTGAAGGACAACAGACTGATGGGGCCTACACACAGTCGGTTTGGACCGATGAAACTGAACTTCAGTCCGTTTTCATCAGTTTGGACTGATCGTGTGTACAGGGCCTAAGGGATAGAGGGTACACAAAAACCTGTTTGCGCAAAGCTTATAACAAAGGGAACGCACAAGAGAGGAACTTGTTAATTTACAAGTCAAAAGCTAAAGCCAAGCCCGATACCACCTGAATTATCACTCGGTACAATCGACAGCATGGGTCAATTAGAAGGATATACAACAAATTTTGGTACTTACTTACTTCAGATGCAAAGATAAGCAAAAATATCAATGCATCCCCAGAAATCACTTTTAAAGATCCCTATCTATCAGGGATAGAGCGGTATCTAGCCATTATGCCACACAATCAATCCCCAAACCAACTAAGACAGGTACCTTCCCATGTGGAAAATGTAATTTCTGACGTTATATTTTAAAAGGGGAGAACATTAATTTACCCAACGGAGAAACCTGGACACAGAGATTCCGAGTTACATGTCAAACAATCGGAGTCATCTATCTCATGAAATGTAATTGTGGGGCCTTCTACGTAGGCAAAACTAAGACACATTTATTTTGTAGAATTCGTGACCACGTATCGGCAGTCTCCAAGAAACTCTTGGAAACACCCATCAGCCGGCATATGGGTCTTTTTCATAACCATAATCGCACAATGATGTTTTTTTTTTGCTTTGGCACATATCCCCCTCAATGAGAGAGGGGGTAATGCGGATAAACGCCCCCTGCAAATAGAGGCAAAATGGATTTATACCTTACAGGCCACTCAACACCCGGGCCTGAATGAGAACATAAGTTACAAACCCTTTCTATAAGTGTGTTAGCTACACTTATCTTTCCTTTATTATTTTATTGCTATGTATATCAGTTTTTCCCCCTCTTTCCCATCATGAGAGGGGGTAGTTGGTACGAAGACCACTCTTGTCGTTTGCATTTATTTATTCCTGGGCCCATTTGGTGTTTTCCGAATTGATTTAGTTTGCATTGTTCCGTTTCGGTCTGTTTTGTCATGTTATGTTTTGATTTGCCTGATTTTGGACAACTCTATGTCCGCAACTCCTTACCCACATGCCCTATGGCCCTTGTTCTTCCAACTGCTGATGATTACTTCCGAAGTCTGGAGAACATTCCCCTCCTGATTAGCCGACACTCACGTGATGACTATTTGTCACGTTCAGGAGGGGTAATGACCCTCAGGACTGAGACCAAATTGTGACATTTCCTAGAACAATATAGAACATGTAAAATATGATATAACTAGACATAATGCAACCATATGTCCCTAGCAGACGGTTCCATCTGTCTAGTTGATTTCTGTATTTTTTCTTTGTTAACCTGTTCACACATATACATACTGTTGTATCTACACTTATGTCACACTTATTGTGGCAATAATTTTGTTATGTTCAGCTTTGTGTTATAGTTTTTAGACTGGACCATTTCCTTCTATATCAACCGGCTGAGTGGACTCCAGTCTGCCATATATCTCTTATAGTATTTCCATTGTATGATTTAGACATTTGGGAGCCACTGTTTTAGTTGATTTCCCATAATGGCATCATACATATCAGCAGCACACAAGATGGTTATACTTTAGCTGTACTTAGCGTGTATATTTTGGTTGGTTCAAGGTATACAGGCACATCCCTTTCATCTACCTATGCAGCCTCTGTGGGCGCCAAGGGGCCAAGACCAGCGAGTGCATACAGCGCTGAACCCGAGCGGAGGCTCGGATGCTTGTGTTGGTCTGCTCTGTGACCGCTGTGATTGGCCGGTAACCGCACCATCCTATTCGAGGGACGGTTCGGCCACTCCCCAGTTACTGGAGACTTGTCTCCGCGTCATTTGCATCATCACGCATGCGCGGAGCAGTGTCTCCAGACAGAGGGCTTCCCCAGCAACTAGGTCACTTCCCCCTGCCTACTGACGCCGTGTACGCCGCCTACCTCACACGTGATGCGGCGTCATCATGGCGAGGGGGGGATTTTAGAGCCCTGTCAGCTGACGCCGTCAGCGTGAGCTCTACAGGATGCATCCTCATCCCCGGATGGTTGGTGACACAGGTACATATATATCTACATACTTCCATAGCAGCTATGCTATTAAACCCTGTATCTATCACTCTTTTCAATGGGCACTCTTATGTCCCCTTGTTAGATGTAATTGGGATATCTGCATGCAGGAAGGTTGAACCAGCTACGGAGGAAATAAGTGCATCACTTAAAGGTAATTGCGGTTATGCATATGGTACTTTAAACTGTTGCCTATGGCATAGTTATAGCTCACTTTACATACACCATTACCTCTGTGAAGATTTATGTGCATTATATTTATATATATATTTTCCATTAGAGTTCTGATTGACCAGAACTTGGCATCTTATACTTGCATCATGTGCTGCATAAGCTTTTGATTAATGATTACGCAAATATACTCCACCCCTGTTCCCTGCATCTACCTACAAAGGCATTAGTTCATACACAAGTAAGTAGCGACTTTGTACTAGTTAATTAGAGTTAACATCTATAGATGTTCTGTGCACCACATCATGAGGCTGAGCTCACCCTATACCTCTCTCGATAGGTCTGCATATAGGATGTCGCCCTCCCAGTCCACACCTGGTTCATGTTAGACATATCCTGCGAGACAGGGTCTATCTGCCCAGTGGGGATTTTTTCCGCTGTGTTACTTGAATAACTCTCCGGTTCAGTTATTAAGGTATGGTCCAAGCCTTAAACTATTTGAATAACATATACCTGCTTTGTTTAACACATATCCAACTCCTGAACATAACCTTATTTAATTTTTAGTATGTGTAACATATATATGCTGTATCTTAAAAAATTAAAAAATATTCAAATGTTTGATAATTGCATATGTTTCGATTATCATTATTTGTTATTTGATTTTAGATACCTTTTTCATATAGATCACCACTTACCCGTGTATCCTGAAGAAGCCCCGATTTAGGGCGAAACATGTAGAACCAATAGCACGGGTGTCTTGAAGAAGTCTCGTTGCACATTATTGCACAAGTAGCACTTTTTCTATGATTGTTTTTTGAGAATGTTCAAATGTTTTCTACGATGATATGTATTAAAGCGGTTCTCCACCCTAAAGTGAAGTCTCGCTGATCGGAACCCTCCCCCCCCGGTGTCACATTTGACACCTTTTAGGGGGGAGGGGGTGCAGATACCTGTCTAAAGACAGGTATTTGCACCCACTTCCGGCCCGGCATTCACGGGCAAAAGACGGGTATTGCGTCACATCCCGTCGCCCCCCGTTGTGTGCTGGGAACACTCGGCTCCCAGCACACAGCGGGAGCCAATCGGCGGGCGCGGCGCGACTCGCGCATGCGCCGTAGGGAACCGGGCAGTGAAGCCGCAGCGCTTCACTTCCTGGTTTCCTCAGCGTGGATGGAGGGGGGAGCAGCAGGGTGACGAGCGATCGCTCGTCATCTGCTGTGGACAGCGCTGAACTCCAGGACAGGTAAGTGTCCTTATATTAAAAGTCAGAAGCTGCAGTATTTGTAGCTGCTGGCTTTTAATATTTTTTTGGCGGAACATCCGCTTTAATAAATGTTCAAATTTTATACTAAAGTATCTATCTGTTTGACTCATGCACTGTGGGTTTGACGGAATTCTTTGCTATGCATTCATTCCACATTGTTATGTCATATTTTTCCCTCTTGCATCACCAAAGTCCCATACATTATCACAATTTGGGAATCCTTTATAATCCCAATATCCCTCCACCTTTTAAAATGGAGATTCTATATAAATTAATGGAATTTGTGGTAAACAAGGAAAATATTCCATTGATATTGGTAGGAGACTTTAATGCAGTATTGCATTAATAGAACTACTGTATTGATAGATTTCCACCAGGGACGGGGTCTGATAGAAGGGGGGAGGGACACTTGACCCAGTTTCTGGAGGAGGTAGGATGGCGTGATATCTGGAAAACAAGACACCCAGATGAGCGGCAATATTCCTGTTTCTCAAGTTCATACTCCGCATTATCTAGAATCGATATGGCCCTGGGAAACTGGGTAAGTTTGCAGTTAATTAATAAAATTGATTACCACCCAAGAGCGGTATCGGATCACTCTCCACTGGTGCTGACACTGAATATAGGGAGGAAGTGTCCTCCAAGTTATTGGAAAATAAGCCCTTTCTGGTTGGAACTTATGGGAAAACCGGAGGAGATAGGCACAAAACTGAGAGAGTTTGGACTACAACTAAGGGACGACGCCAGATGGAGTGATTTGGGATGCCCTAAAGGCCTTCCTTAGGGGAGAATTGATAGAGCAGGTTGCCAAGATTAAGAGAAACTCCAGGGAATGGGAAGAGAGAATTAGGAAGGAGGTGTTGGAAGCAGAAAAACAATATGTGGAGGATCCAACGCAGATTAAACAAAGGAGATGGCCTGAGAAACAGCAGGAATATAAAATGGCAGTTAATAGGAAAGTGGAGAATAAGTGCCTTTTCCAAAGACAGAGTACATTTGCGGAAGGCGAGAGTGTATGCCATACATTGGCATACTAACTCGGCCCCTTCTAGTGTCCCCGCAGTCAGGATACTGGGGGGGGGGGAACCTCTCAGACACCCACAAAATTGGATACATTTGTGGCATACTATCAGGACCTCTATAAATCAAAAAGAGGAGATGAGATGCCACAAATGGATGGGTTTCTAAGGGGAATAGAAAGCCAGTTTTAACAGAGAAGGATAGAAGTATTTTAGAAGCCCCAATAACCTTAGAGGAACTACAACAAGCAGTGGTGGGGATGTCCAATCAGAAGTCCCCTGGGCCAGACGGCCTACCAGTAGAGATCTATAAACAGTATGGGGAGGTGCTGCTCCGGGAAATATTAAAGGTATTGAATTGGGCGATAGAAGGGGGAGGCTGCCCGTCTCAATGTCAGAAGCCACCATATTAGTGCTTAAGAAAGAAGGAAAAGATCAATTAGATACAGCATCTTATAGACCAATATCACAGCTATGTTCTGATGTGAAAATATTGGCTAGAGTACTGGCGGCTAGGGTAAACAAATACATCCAGAAACGTATACATCTGGATCAGTCCGGACACTGGTAGATCAGTCAGATCTACCAGTGTTAACATCAGAACTAGGTTGTATTTGAATTTACAGACGCCAACTGAGAACATAGGTGATAGATCCATCTTATCCCTGGATGCCACAAAGGCTTTTGATAGCCTTGAGTGGGATTATCTGTGGCAGGTTTTGGAAAAATTTGAGTTTGGCTCCGTTTTTATTGGGTGGGTAAAAACACTTTATAATTCCCCTAGTGCAAAAATTAAAATTAATATTAATAATGAATATTCACAGTTGTTTAAACTAGAAAGGGGGACAAGGCAGGGATGCCCTCTGTCCCCCCTTCTCTTTGCTTTGGCAATAGAGCCATTGGCAATTGCGATTAGAAGTACACGCGGAATACAAGGATTTAAGAGAGGGGCAGTAGAGGAAAAAACGTCACTCTACACGGATGATATCCTATTTTTTTGGGGGGGATTCTACAACATCTTTAAAAACAGCACTGCAGACAGTGGAGGCATTTGGACGACTTTTGGGCCTGGTGATAAACTGGGAAAAGTCGGTACTTCTGCCAGTGGATTCAGCAGATGAGGCCGCTAGTGTAGAAATTCCACAACTAAAAATAGTGGAGAAAATTGATCATTTGGGGATAGTGGTAACACGAGACCCAGAACAATACATCAGAAATAACTTAGAGACACTTTTAGCTAAGTTTAAGCGTAAAGCGGATATCTGGGGGCAATTCCCGTTATCGATAGCTGGCCGCAGTAACCTTATTAAGATGATTTGGATGCCACAACTGCTCTACGTGCTCCATAATTTACCAGTGTGGATAGGTGGAATATGGTTTAAAAAAAATAGAGACCCTTTTTAGGGAATTAATTTGGAAGAAGGGAAAGGCGAGGATCAGTCTTCAAACACTACAATTGCCAACAAACAAGGGAGGTTTGGCCGTCCCACACCCTCGCAGCTATTTTTAGCGGCGCAATTACAGCATCTGGGGGGGGAGCATTATAGAAGGAGGAGGGAGTGCCAGCGGTAAAATGATGTTAATGGGGGCCCCACATAACACTATAATAGAAACCTTAGAGGCTGACTCTTTCCCGGACAGAAATCCAACATTAAGGATGGTTAAAAAAAATTGGCAGACAGGAAAGTTAGCATTAGGGTATAAGGGGCCAACAGAATACTCCCCGCTTTGGGAAAATAAATATTTGCAAGAAATTCTAGTTATGGGGAAGTTAACAGAATGGGAAAAGCTAGGCATAACTAGATTGGCACAACTATATGTAGGTAATACGTTAAAATCTTTCGCAGAATTAAGTAGAGAATATACTATTCCAAATTCTTTGTTTTATGCTTACCTACAGACCAGGCATGCCCTTAAAACCCAATTCAAGTTGGCAAAAAATCCCTCATCTTCAAAGGTTAATTAAGTCAGGAACTTCTAAAGGCCTTATCTCAGAACTATATACGCAGATTAGCGACGGGTCGAAAGGGGGTAAGAGACGGGAAAAAAATAAACATGGATGGGAGGAGGATGTAGGCCCTATAACAACGGAGCAATGGGAACGGATTTTGAAGCAAAGTACATTGGTGTCACTCTCCCGGTCACAAATAGTATCCTATCTATTTTTAGTTTACAGTCTACTACACTCCAAAGAGATTATACATCTTTGGAAGGAAATCGGATGACAAATGCCCCAGGTGCCAAAATACAGGAGACCTCATTCACATGATGTGGAAATGCCCAAAACTACACAGATACTGGGTTGAGGTATTAGATATTATAAATACAACCTTTGGGACTGCCCTGGAGGCCAGGATATGCCTAGTGGGCTGTATAGAGGAGAGGCATTAGCAAAGGGGCATCACAGTAGGAGTTATAAGGTGCCTGTTCCAGGCGAGAAAATTGATAGCACAAAACTGGCAATCACAGAAAGTCAGTGAAATAGGTTAATGTGATAAACACCTTTGTGTGGAAGGTAGCTCTAACCAGACAAGGTAATTTTAAAAAATTTAAAACGTTGTGGGAGTACTGGTTAAGTAGAATGGGATGCCCACCTTAGAGAGGGGAGAAGAAGCGAGACTAGTAGTTAGAGATTAGCCTGGTAAGGGAGAGAGAGTAAAGAGAGAAAGAGAGATGTACCTAATAGGTTAAATAGATAAATCTACCTGAAGTAAGATAAGGAAAAAGCTTAAACAGTAGAGATAAAGCTTGTGTGAGAGGTATTTGCAAAATGATGGGGGGGAAGGGGGAGAGTGGGTGGAGAAATGGATATAGTGAATATTTAAAAAAAAAAAAAAATTTTTGTATAAAGATGTATGTAAGGCCTTGTACACACGACCGAACATGTCTGCTGAAACTGGTCCGCAGACCAGTTTCCGCGGACATGTTCGGTCGTCTGTACGGCCGACCGGACCGGATTCCCGGCCGAGCGGACAGGTTTCCAGCGGACAAATGTTTCTTAGCATGCTTAGCATACTGTTTTTATCAGACAGTCCGACCGTGTGTACAAGGCCTTAGTTAAAACAGATTTTTTGTATTCAAGAAAATAAATAAAGAATCATTATTTAAAAAAAAAAAATGCTTTCTCCCATTCAATTTCTGGTATCTGGCTTTCCATTTCTTCTTCCCATTTTTTCATACCAACTAGTTCATTAATAGATCCAGTAGGGAGTAATTGATTATATATCTTAGATAGTTTATTAGTCGATTTTGGTCCTCTACTAATATTTTTTCGAAGTTCGTTGTTGGCTGGTTTATTAAAGATAATTGTATTTTTGAGTCTATATATGCACTTAATTGGTGATATTGTAACCATTTATTTTTGTATTCAGGCCCAATTTCTTGCAATGTTGGGAGCTTACCATCCACTAGGATCTGTACCAGCCTTGCGTTCTCCAGATTGTTCCATTTTAAATATGTAATAGTTCCCACAGCAGGCGGGAATTCCGGATTGGAAAACAGCGGGGTCCTGGGTCCAACCATAGTGGAGAGTTTCCCCTTTCTTATAACCGCATCCCATATTTTGTTAAAGGAGTTGTAAAGGAAAAAAATTTTTTTTTGCTGAAATGACTGTTTACAGGGTATAGAGACAGTGGGCCATATTCTCAAAGAAGTTACGCCGGCGTATATGGAGATGCGTGGCGTAAGTGTAAAGATGCGCCGTCCTATCTATGCGCCGTAGTCACAGAACCAGATGCGCCTGAAACAAGGCTTCTCCCGTCCGTCTTAACTAGTTTAAGTTTACGCAGCGTAGGCGCATATTTCCGCTGATGGCATCCTACGCTGCCATAGAATTAGTATTCAAATATGCAAATGATGTAGATGCGCTGATTCCCGAACCTACGCGCGATCGGCGTAGGCTATGCGCTGTGCGCGTAAGACGAATGGCCGGCTGAAAGTTACCCCTCATAAAGCTCGGTTAACTTTGCTCCAGACCTGAGTAAGTCAGCTTGAAAGCAAATACAGCAGCACCATCCCGGACGAGCTGAGCAACCACACTTATAGGACAACACATTCGTATGCCAACATGCCAGGGGCAGGCGTGGTCTTAGCACTACTAGTGTGTGCAGAGGCAGAGGCGCGTAGAAGGAGGAGGGCACGTAGGAGGGCACGTGAGAGGATATACCCACCACGCATTAGCCTCTTTGGCATGGCTGATTTGGAGGTGTATCGCCGTTTCAGATTCAGCCCTGCTGCCATCCTGGAAATTACCAGAGCCCTGCAGGATGACATCACCAGCCCAACACAACGCTCACATGCAGTGCAGCCACTGGTGAAGGTCCTGGCAACATTGCATTTCCTGGCCACTGGTTCTTTTCAAAGAACAAGTGGAGACGTGGCTGGGATATCACAAACCAGCATGAGCAGATGTGTGCACCAGGTTGTCCCCGCAATCCTCAGACGCATGTCCCACCACATCATCAAACCCACCCAGGAGGACCTGCGGCTGAAGGCAATGCGTGAGTTATGCCAAATTGATGGATTCCCACGCACCATAGGGGCCATTGATTGCACCCATGTGGCACTACAGCCCCCCCATGAGACAGAGCACATTTACCGCAATCGGAAGCACTGGCATTCCAATGTCCAGGTGATAGTGGATGCCCAAGGCCTCATATGGCACGTCCGTGCCAAACACCCAGGATTCACCAATGACAGCTATCTATACCGTCAAAGCGACATCCAAGACAATTTGAACAGAACATGTATGGGGACAGCTGGCTGCTTGGTGAGTGACATGGGTGTCAGGTATGACTGTCCCCCCCCATGATGCAGACATCACGAGGGGCACATGCATGACTAACATCCTCCTGTCTTTTCCCTTCCAGGTGACTCTGCATATGCACTTGGACCCCATCTTATGACTCCATTCCGGAACCCCCAAACCCCAGGAGAGGAAAGATACAATGCTGCACACATACGTACCCGTGCAGTGGTGGAGCGCACATTTGGCATCCTGAAGTCCCGTTTCCGATGCCTGGATAAGACTGGGGGTACCCTGTTGTATTTCCCAAACTTCGTGTGTCAGATCATCGCTGCATGTTGCATGCTGCACAACTTTTCAGTGAGAAAGGGCCTGCAGATTGACATACGTGATGACCTGACCCCCGAACCCGACAATCCCCCCTAACGAGGGTACCCCATCTGCTGATGCTACACCAGTCAGGAGATGTCTCGTGGAACGAATCTTTGAACGTTAAAAACACACATTAAACATGGCACAAGGAGAATGCACGCATGCACACCACTGTGGTCCCTAGCACACACACCCCACATGCACATCACATGGGATTAGACCGAAGTACACCGCACGGTACTAAGGAGCAGCAACGCCGCGTCAAGGCCCCAATGATGTTGCTGTCCATTCATACGTCATTCATATGGACCTGGGGAGAACTTATCCCCAGCGCCCGAGGGTGACACCCCTTACTGGCAGGAGTGTCACCCCCCCCCCACATTCACACACCATTCACACTGTGCTCTGCACTACTGTGTGCAGCACCCAAAAAAAAAAAATCTTAACCAGAGCAAATAAGAAAAAAACTCTTAACCAGAGCAAATAAGAAAAAAAACTCTTAACCAGAGCAAATAATAAAAAAAAACTCTTAATCAGAGCAAATAAGAAAAAAACTCTTAATCAGAGCAAATATAAAATCCAAAAAATAATCACTTGCCCCGGCGCGGGCTACGCCTGGTGCCCAGGCAGGGCCTCCTGGGAAGCTGTCTGGGCCTGAACAGCCATTCGCAGGCACCTGACCTCCCCCACAAGTTCAGCTGTTGTATTCTGCAGCTCACCCAGGCTGGTGACTGTGGCTGCGCTGTTTCCAGCCACATCTTGTAGAGCATCTGGTACTGCTCCCGAGGAGGCCAGGCTGTTGAACAGGCGCCTCAACTCTACCACGATTTCCCCCATATGGCGGCTTTGTTGGTCCTGCTGCCTGGCCAGATTTTCATGCAGCACTCCTGCCACACCCCTTGTTTTGTGGGTCCCCTTCCTGGGGACAGGAGTGGCTGGGGCCCTTGCATAGGGGGAGGACCTTGAGGGGCTGGAGATGAGGGGGATGGGACGGGAGGGACTGGAGAGGGTGTTGGAGGACCATGAGGGGCTGGAGATGCGGTGGCTTTGTGATGGTCCTGCCACCACATGAGACTCATCCAAAAAGAGGAACACCTCCTGATCAGTGTGGACCACCTCTTCATGGACCACCTCCTCATGGCCGACCTCCTCAACCACCACCTGCGCGGAGGACTGCCCACTCCCCTCCACCAAGGCCTGTTGGCTTCCCAGGGGGTCAGCCACAGAAGCAGGCTGCTCAGGGGATGATGGTGTGTGACGGCCACTGGCAGCATCAGATGGCCCAGCTACCTCCTGCACACCTGTGGATGACACAAAACATTCACATGTTGGTGGACCCACACACTTGTCACATGTCCCCACCCCCCAAACATGCTACACACCAGATAGAAGATAAAACACACTTACCTGTCCTCATGGGCGGCTCACTTGAGTCATGGCCCTCCAGGCCCTCCACCTGCTCCCTCCGAAGGCAGCGGGCAATGACTTCCTCCTCTTCTGTGAGCCTGATAGTACAGGGTGGCCCCCCTCCAGTGCCCCTGGCATGCTTAGAAATGGTGGCCATCTTATTCCTGACCACACCACGCAGGTCATTCATCTTTTTCTGAATGTCCTGGGGGGTCCTGACCTCATGGCCTAAGGCATTGACCTGGGCAGTAACTCTCTTAAGGATCTCCTCCTTTTTGGTTTTGCTGGTGCTGCCACTGTCTGCACCATGGAGACGAGAATCATATCTCTCCATAGCAGAGACAATAATGGCCCTCTCATCTTGGGTGAAGTTTTTCTTCCTTCTTTCCTTCCTGGGTCCAGGCATTGCAAAGTGAAATCTCCAAATCTCACACCACCAACAGAAATAAATGGAGTCACTTTGCACTCGTTGGGCGCATGTGGTGACGCTTTTATGCACTGGGCCGGCCCAACTCAGCGGGGATTTACGCCTAATGTTGGTTTGCGCATGCGCAGAGGGCGAGGCACTTTCCGGCGCATGCTCTGTTCGGTCTGGACATCATTTGCATGGGGTCACAGTTCATTAGAATGCTTTACGTACACATCCCTCCTACCGTCACTTGCGCCGGCTTACGCCGACACATTTAAGTTACGCGAGCGCATCGTAGGACGCATGTGGTCCGGGAATATGGGACAGCTCTCTCCAAGTTAAGCCGTTGTAGCGCATCTGAGATGCGCTACGTCTGACTAAATATGCGCCGATCTACGAGAATATGGCCCATAATAGTTAACTGATTCCTTTTAAAAATGATTAAAAATAGATAAAAATCAATCATATAATGTACCTGCAGTTTCTAGTTTTGTTTTGGCATTTTGTTTCCTGCTTCTGTGATGTACAGAGCCACAGAGCCAATACAGGGCAGTGATGGTTTGGAAAACGAAACTGATTGGTGCTGTGGGGTTTTAGACACACAGTAACCACACCTCCTTTTTTTTTAAATCAAGAAAAAGGTTTATTGAAGCGAAATAGTCAAACAATACTTTAGGATGCATACAAAAATAGTATAAGTACATTCAGGAGAATTGAGAGCCATTTAAAACAAAATGCTTAATGTTATATATTGATAATTGACAAAACCACATCAAACATGGGTGGATTGTACACCCCCATGGTTACAACCAGGATGAGCCGAAGGCTATCGTAGCTATACTCATGATACTGTCAACTTTACATACAACCCAGCTATCCAGGAATACCCTAGGCCCTCCTCGTATTATCTTTGCATCCTGCATAACAATAACATATGATAGTACAGTTTTATTTGCAACTGGCATATAAACACATGAACCACATCCTGTATTAGCCCCTACCAAACCACATCCTGCTATAAAGTTCTTAATCAAATAGATCCATGTCTACCCTACAACCACTTGGCCCACATCCACCCATCCAATACCCCCTTATCCCTGCAACAGTCTCTCCATGATCAATTGAGTTGGTCCCAGCCCCGGTACATCCAGCCAGGGTTGCCACAGTGAATAGAATTTTTTAAGAGCACTCCTATGTTGGTATGTGATTTTTTCCCTTATTAGTAAACTATTTACCATCTTTACCCATTGTCCCTCTGATAGCACTCTGGGGGTAATCCAATATCTAGCGATGGCTTTTCGTGCAACATAAAGCAGCCTCAGTACAGCTGTATGGCCGTTAGGAGAAAGCGACGGCACCTCGAGGGCACCTAGTAGACATATCACTGGGTCATGAGGCAATGAAAAGCCATATGCCTGAGATATAGTATCAATAACATAGTTCCAGTATCTGAAAAGTTTAGGACATTTCCACATCATGTGCAGTAAGTCGCCCTCCTGCACACTGCATTTTGGACATATTGGGGAGTCTCGCATGCCCCATTTATGTAGGCGAGTGGGGGTTCTGTAAACTCTGTGAAGGAGGAACAAATGAGAAAGTCTATGTTGTGCCGATACCGAGACCAGTGGGGCAGAAGTTAAGCACAGCTCCCATGTATCCCCATCAATGGGCCTAGATCGGTTACCCCACCCCTTCCTATATGGTAGTGCGGACGCATCATGGGTAACATTAATCAGTCTAGAATAGACTTGTGAAATCATGCCCTTTTGTCTTTATTAAAAAGCACATCTTTATGGAGGGGGTGTCTCGCTAACGATATAGGGGAGAGAGCCTGATTTCCTCTGAACTGCATGTCTTAGTTGTAGATATTTATAGAACTGTGTTCTATCCAGCCCAAACTCGCCCTGCAGGTTTACGAAGGACTTGAGGATCGGGCCAACAAACAGTTGTGTGATGTACTGAATTCTTGCGTTAGCCCAAGGCCTGAAGCCCTCTAGTTTAAAAAGTTCCCTGTAGTATGGGTTTTTCCAAATGGGGGTGAAGGGGCATACCCCCCTGACACCAAGGCTGGACCGTATATATTTCCATAGTGTATTAAGTAAACACCACAGTGGGTAGAGGTCTGGTCCAGGTGTGTAAATCCTGCCTCCAAATAAGACACCGCCGGGAGCACTGATCCTGGTGGGAGTAATGGGGTTTGTACTGGGTCCCCCAGATCTACTTCCCCCCAGTTTCCCAGATGTTGGAGTTGTGATGCTATAAAGTAGTAGCGGGCATGAGGGACAGCTAAACTGACTTGGTCCTTGGCTAATTTAATGTAGTAAGTTTTATGCGTGCTATCTTACCGCCCCAAATCAAATCTCTAAACTGGGCATCAATCTGTGCAAACCATCTATGCGGAATCCCAAACCGGGGGTATTATGAAAAACATACAGAAGCTGGGGGCCCACACCATTTTTATAAGGTTTGCTCTGCCTCTAACTGATAGGGGAAGTTTTTTCCAGGACGCACATTTCTGTCTGAATTTATGCAACAGTGGTGCCAGATTCAGAGAGAGATATTGGGCAGGGTCAGGAGTAACCTGTATTCCCCAGTATTTAAATTGAAGCACCGATTTGTTCCAGTTGATGCTGAAGCCTGATAAATCACCGATCAAGGTCTGCGATCAAGGTCATCGCATTCCTCAGAGACTCCTGGGTGTCTCCTAAATACAATAGTGTGTCATCTGCAAATAGAGAAATGACATCCCACCCGGCACCCTGATAAAGCCTGTAATGTCAGGTGAGGCTCTCATGTGTATTGCCAGGGGCTCTAGGGCTAGGGCAAACAGCAGGGGCGACAAAGGGCACCCCTGCGTGTGCCCCGAAAAAGTCGGGAAAGAGTCAGAGACCTCACCGTTAATTCTCATTCTTGCTGTCGGGGAGCTGTATAATAATTGTAACCCATTTCAGGAAAGATGGTCCAACCCCAAATCTATGCAGTGTCTCCCAAAGATACGGCCATTCAACACTATCAAATGCCTTGGCCGCATCTAGAGAGGAATATAGCCCTGTTGCCTGGATTGTCCACCGGAAACCTGTATATTTAGGAATAGCCTACGCAAGTTTTGTGCTGTGGACCTCGTAGGAATGAAGCCGGACTGATCCCTATGTACTACATGGTGAATGCACTTAGAGAGTCTAGTGGCCAAGACTCTGGCCAGTAGTTTAACGTCAAATGTCAAGAGGGAGATAGGCCCATAGGAGTCCGGGGAGAGAGGATCCTTCCCAGGCTTCAACAGGACCACAATCAGGGCCTCATTCATAGACGGGGGTAGTACACCAGTCTCGAAGGCCGTATTATAAATTTTTAATAGAATGGGGATGATCTGTTCTGAGTATCTGCTATAAACCTCAGAGGGAAGGCCGTCAGCCCCTGGCGCTCGCCCATTATGTGCCTGTGCCAGTGCCTCAGGAGTTCCTCACTGGTAAGGGGAGCATTAAGCATGGTTACCTCTGACATGGGAAGTTTCGGCATGCCGGTATTTATCTAGAAATGAGTGTAATTGCTCATTAGTGGGACTAACCTTAGACGAATAAACGTTTTGGAAAAATTCCTTAAAGCAACCTATAATGGAATGTGTGGAATGACACAGCACCCCCCGCATCTGCAACCACCGCAATATGGGAAGGAGGTTGCTGTGATCTAGCCAGGATCGCCAGCATATGGCCTGTGTTTTCTCCTTCTTCAAAATGTTTTGGTTGCAGAAAGAACCTCTTATTTTCAGCTAGTTGAAACGAGAGATCTTTAAGCATGACCTGGGAGGCCATCCATCTCCTTTTTGTGTTATCATTAGAGGGGTCTGCCACATAATCTGCCTCAGAATGGCTCGCTTCCTCTAACACTTGTGTCTCCCATTCCTTGGTGTCAGTTTTAATATGGTTGATAATTCTGATAAATTGACCTCGCATATAGGCTTTAGCTGCATCCCACACAACCTGGATCTCTGCCGTACCCAGGTGTGATGCATTTGCCTATATGTCTCAGTCTAATTCTCCCTGCTTGCCCTGTGTAATTCTGTCCTCGGCTAGCAGGTTATTGACGTGCTAATGTCCCCTCACTATTTCTAAAGGTTAATTGATCTATTGTGTTGTGTGAAGGAGATCTGTGGTTTAAGTGGCTTGTGTTAATTATTCTGATTGCTTCATTGTGGTAATTATCTCTCTATATGCGGGGTCGAGCGGTCTAGTTAATGTATTTCAGTACAACTAGTAATCAGCGTCCTTGATGTCATTGTCTAAAGAAAATGTGTTTTCAGCATCGGCTCCGTCGTGTCTGCCTAATCATCTGTATGGAAGCCCAGTGTGAGGGGGCGGAGATTTGTCATTGTAACAGTTTTGGAAATGACATATAAGCTGTGTGATATAACATTAAAGTCTGTCTTGTTCTAGCAGTAAGCCTGGACTAATGTGTGGCTTAATGGGCGATCTCAGGAATATTCCTCCTAGTGGAATATTGGGGGTGATGTTCGTATGGAAGAAGGGAATCTTTGACGGGGGATATCATACCGATACCGTCACACCAGGTTATCCTTAAAGAATTCCGTAAGGAGCATCGGGGATTGGGTCTGGCTCCGGAAGGAGAGGATAACCAAAACGGATTGAGTTTCCACAGACTTCTGCCCCTCTTTTCACCTAAAACCTAGATCTACCGTAAACGGAGAGAATGATCTGAGGTGTGTCTCGGGTGATATTCAGAATCCCTCACCAGAGGTAGCAAGAGACCATTACCGAGACCCATATCAATCCTTGACAGTCCCCCCACTGAGGCTGACTTACAGGAATAAACTGTAGCGTCAGGGTTATGCATTCTCCAGACATCAGTTAAACCCAATTCCTCTACCAAACGAGCAAAAGGTGTGGGACCCCTCTTATCTGGCCCCCCATTCCCCGTGTTAAGCTTCAGTCTGTCCTTCTCGTACTCCATTAAATTATTAAAGTCCCCTAGGACCAGGACTGGAATACCAGGAAGACAAGACATAAATTCAGCCAATATTTTCAGTACAGTGGAAGAAAACGAAGGAGGAATATACACTACCGCCAACACACATTTAACCCCATAAAGAGAACAATATAAAAAGACGTATCTGCCCTCAGGATCTATCTTAGCATCCATAATTGTATATTGGGTGCCTCGACGGATCAGGACACTCATTCCCTTTGAGTAAACCGTATGGGTGGAGTGGTATTGGTGGCAAAACTGCCTAACCGCCAGTTTTGGAGTGGAACCCGGGGGGAAATGAGTCTCCTGCAGGCAGATCACCTCAGCACCAAGTCTCTTGATAGTGCGCAGCACCTCGAGGCGTTTAACAGGGCCGTTCAGACCTCGGACATTCCAAGACAGACATCTAGTTATATTAGACATAGTGCTGAGGCCTTAGTAATAGCAGGAGAATACAATCGTATCAAGCATAAGTAAAAAATATCTAGGGCAAAATTATTGACCACCCAGGCAATAAAAGACATATTAGAGACATTCAACACATCACAGTATTGGGACCAGCGGCTGTTACTGGGAAGGCTCCCTGCATCATGATTATGTGGACAAAAGGCTAGGGAGGACATGAAAAAAAAGAAAAAAAGTGCATAAAACGATTTCCAGGGAGCAGGACGTGGTGAAATCTTCACTCAATAGTACCTATGTAAGACAGCCAACGTGGCTAGTGAAACTCAGTCACGGAGTTAGTTAGGGCGGAAACAACCCTCTCGGGGGCAACAGTGGAAGCGCACCACAGTGTCTTAAAGCTTCTCAACAGCAAAACTCTGGCCTTAGTAACCAAAGTGAACAGTAACCGCCTTACAGCTGGCAACTTGGAAAAGGCAAATGTAATACACCATATCAGAGGCTTAAGCTTCCTCAATCAGCCGGTCGTCTACCCTAGCCTCTCTGATTGACTGTTCTTCATGATCAGCCATTGTGCAGCAGTAGCAGGGGAATCAAAAAATAGTACTGATCCAAAGACCTCCACCCGAAGGCGGGCCGGTTACAACATGGCGTATTTCAGGTCAACGGTTCCCTCAAGCGACGCTTCACGTCCAGGAACTTGCCTCTTTTCTTCTGTAATTCAGCAGAAAAGTCTGGGAATATGAGAGACTTTATGCATTGTCAACCTTTAGGGCAGTCGGGTTAATTCTGGCATTGTATAGCGTGGCATCCCGGTAATGCAGAAATTTAAACAAGAATGGTCTTGGTGGTGCTCCTGGCTGCGGGGGTCTAGATGGCACCCTGTGTGCCCGTTCAACAGAAAACATAGGAGAGAATGCCTCCCGCCCGAATGCAGCAATCAGCCATTTCTCAATGAACTCCACAGGATTCTTCCCTTCCATTTTTTCAGGCAGGCCTATAGCCCTTACTTTATTTCTCCTCATCCTGTTCTCTAATTCCTCCAACCGAGAAGAGTGTTGGTCTATTAAATGATTGTTATAAGCAAGGTCCCTCTGCATAGGCCCCATGTCATCCTCAATGGTGCTCACCCGTTCCTCTAGAGCGGAGGTCCTTTCTCTCATTTTTTGGGCATCCTGTCTGAGAAATGAGATTTCAGACTTCATCCCTTTTACTTCCGTGGTCAGTACTGCTAGGGATACATTGCATGATGTTACTGCAGTAAATATGTCCCACAACGTGGGTTCTCCCTCTATAGTAGGACTCTCTGGGCCCTGGGGCCTAGCTGGGGCCAGGTTTGGAGTACTCACTGTGTCCCATAGTAGGCCGGCCTGCACCGATTCTTCCAGGGGTACTGTATCGTCCGCTTCGGACCCCCCGCCCGGTGAGTCCTCCGGAGTACTGGAGGATGCTACGGGCTCTTTCAACAGTGGCTTAGAGAACAGCTTTTCGGCCGCCTCGCGGTGCTTCTCCTTTGCAGTGCGGCCTGCATACGCGCCATTTTGGACCATGAGTTCTGCGGGCTTATTCACCAGCTGGCGTTTACCGGACGACATCGTGGGACAATTTCGCCGGGACAGGTATGTACGTGTTCCCCGTGTGGCAAGGAATCCTCCGGTGTGCTTAGGGGTGATCAAAGTTGTCTTCCGCAGGATTTTTTAGAGGATTTTCGGCGGAGCTCACTTCAGATGCGTCCGGCTACATCCGCTGCCTGGCCACGCCCCCAACCACACCTCCTTGATTAGTGACCACAGAGAGAAAGCTCCCGGTACTGTGGTCATCAGAAAACAGACAAGGAAGTGTGGAGATCAGAGAAGAATTACAGCAACTTGAGAGCAAAAACGAACAATAAGGACATGAAAACAGCACTGCATTAAGGTAAAGGAAGCTATTAAGATAAAAAAAATTCCTTTACAAACCCTTTAAGTCTTTTTTCTCGGGTCATAAATGGGTCATAAATGAGGTTTTATCCATGGGAGGGATTTTAATTGTATTCCTATAATATCCTCCTCTAATGCCGCGTACACACAATCAGTCCATCCGATGAGAACAGACCGATGAAGCTGACTGATGGTTCGTCGCGTCTACACACCGTCGGTTAAATAACCGATCGTGTCAGAACGCGGGGACGTAAACCACGTACAACGGCACTATAAAGGGGAAGGTCAAATCCAATGGCACCACCCTTGGGGCTGCTTTTGATAATATTGTGTTACTGCGTGTTAGTAAAAGTTTGGTTAGAGCCAATTCACGCTTTTCAGTCTCCGTGCTTTGCAGATCGTTTTCTCGGGTTCAGTTTGTTCTTGTGGGTATTTGTCATTCAGTGCATGCAGTCAGGTCGTATCTGTTTTGCAGTGCGTTCCTGTCCGCTCGTATCTGTTTTTCAGTGCGTTCATTACAGGTCTTGCTGTATTTGGGTGCTTTCTGTTTTAAGTGAGTTCTGACCAGCCGACCGGTTCGAAGCCATGTTGGAGGCGCGTTCCCATGCTCGAGTTCGTGCTGCATATGGGCTGTCTTCTGCAGTTCATGTTGTTGCTAGATCTATGGCCGTGAACAGGGCGAGGAGGAGTTCATGGTTGCGCCACCGTGACCAATTCTCTCATATGCCTCTGCTTAGGGAAATCCAGGAAAATAATCCTGAGGACTTCAGGAACTTTCTCCGTATGACGGACCCCATTTTCCACTGTCTTTTGGATCTTCTGTCCCCCTTTATAACGAGGCAGGACACTGTGATGCGCCAAGCCATCACGGCCGAGCAGAGGCTTATTGCCACGTTGAGGTACCTGGTGACTAGGAGGAGCCTGCAGGATCTCAAGTTCTCGACAGGCATCTCCCCCCAGGCGCTGGGGATCATCATACCGGAGACGTGTTCTGCCATCATCCAAGTGATGCAGGAGGACTATATTAAGGTAAGTTTTCTCCTTTCACATCACAATCTATGTCTTTAATGTATGCTAATGTCTTGTATTTCTTGCATTATTCCCTAATTACCCTGATTGTAATATGCTGTGAATGTCCCCTTTGTCCCCATGCATGTTGCAAGCTTTGAACGGTCCTTTTGTGGCTTACATGCATCTTTCCCTTCACTAACCTGTCCAGCATGCTATCCTAGGCCCAAACACACCTAGCCTTGTCTGTTTACAACCAGATTTTTGTCTGCTCCATTGTAGTTCTGCCGCCCCCCCCCCCTAAAATGTGTCCCAATGTATTTTTGCTCATTCAATTTAGGCAGAGTGCTAGAGTTTTTTTTTTCTGGGCCTAAACTCAGCTAGAACCCCCCCCCCCCTTAAAATGTTTAATGGCCCATCAGAGGGGTGAGGAGTCTGATAAGTGGGCCTTTTTTTTTGGCATGAAATACTCACTCCAATAATAAATGTTATTCTGATGTTGGACAAGGATGTCTTTTTGTAATGTGATTGCAATGTTTATGTGCCAAAGTACTAATTTCTTTTTTTGTTTGACTCCACAGTTTTCTTCCACGCCACAGGAATGGCAGACTGTGGCTTCCCAATTTGCCCAGCAGTGGGACTTCCCGAACTGCGGAGGGGCAATAGACAGGAAACACGTCCGCATAGTGCCGCCAACCCGTTTGGGGTCGTACTATTACAACTATAAAGGTTTTAATAGTATTGTGTTGATGGTGGTGGTGTCGGCACAGTACAAGTTTTTGTATGTGGAAGTGGGGAAGAACGGCCTAGCACTGCCACAGGATGAAGAGAATGTGGAGGGACTCCCTTTCGTGTTTGTCACGGATGAAGTGTTTGGACTGGGACCACACCTGATGAGGCCGTTTCCCCAAAGAACCCTCACCCCGGAGAGGAGGGTTTTTAATTCACTGGCTGGCCAGAGCCCAGAGGGTTGTCGAGAATGCCTTCGGGATAATGGCCAGCCGGTTCCGCCTGTTCCAGAAAGCAATGCACATGGCAGAATATAAAATGAACACTGTGGTGTTTTCCTGTTGCATTCTGCACAACTTTTTACGCACATATAGGTAGATTCAGGTAGAAAGGAATAAACTTACGGCGGCGTAGCTTAGCGTGTTTAGGCTACGCCGCCGTAAGTTAGCTAGGCAAGTACATGGGCCCAGATTCACAAAGCACTTACGCCGACGTATCTAGAGATGCGTGGCGTAATTGAAAAATGCGCCGCGTGTATTTATGCGCCTTATCCTCAAAACGAGATACGTCCGACGTAAAACGATTACACCGGCGCATCTTTGAGCGCAAAATACGCTAGACACACCATTGTTTTGCTAGGCAAAGATGCAAATGAGGGAGATACGGCGATCCACAAAAGTACGCTTGTGCGGCGTAGGCTACGCCCTGTGCGCATCTGCTAGTTTGCCGGCGGAAATTTACACCTTATAAAAGGTGCCCTAACTTTGCACAAGCCGTGTAAAGGTCAGCTAAAGCAACACCTTTAAGGAAGAGCTGAGCACACACACTTGCAGGACAACAATCTGTCTGCCAACATGCCTGGGGCATCCATGCTCATAGCTATAGTAGTGACTTTAGAGGCACGCAGAAGGAGGAGGGAACGGAGGAGGAGGAGGAGGAGGGCACAGGAGAAGATATACTGCAGACGCCTAGATGTCTTTGGCATCGCTGCTTCTGAGGTGTATCGCAACTTCAGATTCAACCGTGAAGCCATCATGGAATTAACCACAACCCTGCAGGATGACATCACCAGCCCAACACACCGCTCACATGCAGTGCAGCCACTGATCAAGGTCTTGGCAACACTCCATTTCCTTGCCACTGGCTCTTTTCAGCGCACAAGTGGAGCAGTGGCTGGGATGTCACAATCCTCCATGAGCAGATGTGTGCACCAGGTTGTCCCTGCAATCCTGAGACGCATGACCAACCAAATCATCAAACCCACCCAGGAGGACCTGCGGATGAAGACAATGACAGATTTCTACAAAATTGCCAGATTCCCACGCACTGTGGGGGCCATTGATTGCACACATGTGGCACTACAGCCCCCCCATGAGACAGAGCACATGTACCGCAATCGGAAGCATTGGCATTCAATCAATGTACAGGTGATAGCCGATGCCCAATGCCTCATATGGCACGTCCGTGCCAAACACCCAGGATCCAGCCATGACAGCTACATATACCGTCAAAGCGACATCCCAAGACAATTTGAACAGAACATGTATGGGGACAGCTGGCTGGTTGGTGAGTGACATGGGTGTCAGGTATGACTGTCCCCCCCCCATGATGCAGACATCACGAGGGGCACATGCATGACTAACATCCTCCTGTCTTTTCCCTTCCAGGTGACTCTGCATATGCACTGGGACCCCATCTCATGACTCCATTCCGGAACCCCCAAACCCCAGGAGAGGAAAGATACAATGCTGCACACATACGTACCCGTGGAGTGGTGGAACGCACCTTTGGCCTCCTGAAGTCCCGTTTCCGATGCCTGGATAAGTCTGGGGGTACCCTGTTGTATTCCCCAAACTTTGTGTGCCAGATCATCGGTGCATGTTGCATGCTGCACAACTTCGCAGTGAGAAGGGGCCTGGAGATTGACATACGTGATGACCTGACCCCCCCAACCAGACATTCCCCCCCTAACCAACTCTACCCAGTCTGCTGAGGGAACAGCAGTCAGGAGAAGCCTCGCAGAAGGCATCTTTGCACAGTAAACACACACATTAAACATGGCACAATGAGAATGCATGCATGCACACCACTGTGGTCCCTAGCACACACACCCCACATCCACATCGAATTGGATTAGACCCAAGTAAACCACACGGTATTAGGGAGCAGCAACGCCACGCCAAGGCTCCAATTATGTCACTGTGCATTCATACACCATTCACATGGACCTGGGATTACTTCTCCCTGGTCCTGGGGATCCCTACTCCACCAAAACTGAGGGTGACACCCTTTTTCAACAGGAATGTCACCCCCACATTCATACATCATTCACCATAAAGAGAACAAATCATAATCACAGTAAAAAAACAAAAACAAAAAAACTAAAAAAGGAACTCAAAAGCACATCCCTAATGACAGCGTGAGCTACGCCTGGGCCGGCCAAGAGCACGGCCACGGCCAACCAGGGGAGACTCATGGGGGGGAGCAGGGGAAGGAGGAGCCTCCCCTGGGCTCTGCCCACCTGCTGGCCTGCTGTCAGGGACTTACCTCACAAACTCGCCAGCCCACCATTGGGCTGAGACAACGGCGCGCATTTGCGGGACGTGCGCTGCGTCAATGGCGCGCGCGTGCACGTTAATCCTCCTTGGCGGCAAAACACTTTTAAAAGGTCAGTCTTCCTTCCTGCACATTGCTGTCTGATCTGCAGTCTCTGAGCAATCGTTGAACCTGAAAACCTGATTACCTGTTTGAACCTTCTGACCCGGCTTGTTTGACCATCCGTACCTCTCCGATCCTGACCTTGGCTACTATTGACTTATCCTTCTGATTGTTCCACCGCTGCCAGAACCTCCTGCCTGTACCACGACCACTCTTCTGCCTACCATACCTGATTATCTGAACTACCTGTTGTGACCTGGCTTGTCTGACTCTGCTTCCGTCTGCTGTCCATTAACCAGCTTACCTCTCCAGCTTGCTGCCGTGAACCTTCATCTTCCACTAGGGTCGCTGACCCACGTTCCCGGCTTCAGTGGTTCCAGTCTACCCTTCCAGAAGGAATCAGCACCTGCTACATCTACTCAGCACGCCGGCACTCCTACCCCGCCGGGCTCCTGAGTCTGCTGTTCCCAATCCGGCAGCTCACGAGCCGGAGCTGTAAGAGAGGCCTCTTCCAACAACCAGGCTCTGGCTACCAGGTACGTGGTACATAACAGTATCAGACAGCCATGACAGAGCCTTCAGGAGTGGCCCCAGCCATGGAGGAGATTTGTAAACACCTCGCATCCCTCACCCAAGCTGTAAAGAATCTACAAGATGGCTACATGCGACTGGAAGGTCAAGTTCAGAATCTGTCTGGAGACGCAGCTCCTGCACCTGCCGTTAGACCATCTTTATCGGCTGCTGCTCCAGCCATAGTGATGCTACCGCCCGAACCCAGAGTTCCGATGCCAGAGCCGTTCACTGGGGACCGTTCCAAGTTCCGGGATTTCCGTAATGCCTGTCAATTATATTTCGCCCTCCAACCAAGGACTTTTTCCTTAGAGGCCACAAAAGTGGGATTTGTGGTTTCTCTTCTTCAAGGGGAGCCCCTAACCTGGGCGCACCGACTATTGGAGGAAAATGGCACCAGCACAGAGACATTACTTGCCTTCTTTCAGACCATGGCACAACTATATGATGATCCTTAGAGGACTACCACTGCTGAGGCCGCCCTGCTTGCACTCCAGCAAGGCCGCCGAGCGGTCGAGGATTATGTTACGGACTTCCGCCGCTGGAGTGCGGACACCCAGTGGAACAGCGCAGCTCTGCGACATCAGTTCCGCTTAGGACTTTCAGAAGCCCTGAAAGATGAACTGGCCCGTATTGGGGTCCCTGACACCTTGGAAGATTTGATCGACAAGGCTATACAGATTGATCGACGTTTACGGGAGCGATGGGCAGAGCGATCTTCTCATCTAAGCCGCCCAGTATGGGTCACCACTAAAGCGCCCATGCCTGCTTCTCGCTATCAGCCGCCTGTCTGTCCAAGTCCTGCCAGTTCTCCTCCAGACACTTCCGAACCTCTGTTCCTGTCAACGCTTCCGCTCTCTCAGCCAATACAACCCACCTTGCTCTCTCACTGTCTTTTCAGCTCCAAGAAAGAACGATCACGGTCAACGCAATTATTGACTCTGGCGCCTGCAGTTGCTTTATTGATGCCACCTTCGCCAATCTGCACAACATTCCTCTTCGAAAAAAGGACTTCAGAATCTCCGTCTTCCTGGCCGACGGATCCCACATTAAATCAGGTCAAGTAACCCAAGAAACCCTTCCTCTGCCTGCTGCTACTTCTGCTGACCATAGGAAACTATTAATTTTGGACGTGATTTCCTCTCCCCTATTCCCAGTGATTCTTGGCATTCCCTGGCTCCGGGTTCATAACCCCCAGGTCGATTGGTCCTCTGGAACTATACGGTTTCCTTCCCGTTACTGCCAGGAACACTGCTTACCCGGACTACCCAGTTTTTCTCCCACTCTGCTATGTCTGAACACTGATCCCAGTTTGCTCCAGTCTGTTCCGGAACCCTATCATGAGTTTCTCGATGTGTTCAGTAAAAAGGGGGACTCCCTTCCACCTTATGACTGCCCGATAGAACTGCTTCCTGGGGCTGAAATCCCTTTTGGGCCCATTTTTCCACTATCCGAGAAGGAACAAGATGCTTTGAAGGTTTACATTGACGAGAACCTAAATAAGGGGTTCATTCGTCCATCCACCTCACCAGCAGGTGCTGGAATATTTTTTGTCGCCAAAAAGGATCAGACCCTTCGCCCATGCATCGACTACCGGGAGCTCAACAACATCACGGTTAAAAATCGCTACTCGTTGCCCCTGATACCCGAACTGTTCCAAAAACTGAGATCTGCTACTATCTTTACTAAGCTGGACCCGAGGGGAGCTTATAATCTAATCCGCATCAGGGACGGCGATGAGTGGAAAACTGCCTTTCGCACTCGGTATGGCCACTACGAGTACCTAGTCATGCCTTTCGGGTTATGCAACGCTCCCGCTACCTTTCAGCATTTTGTCAATGACGTGTTTAGAGACTTTTTAGACATCTTCGTCATCGTCTACCTGGATGATATCCTGGTCTTCTCTGGCTCATTAGACAAACATCGGGAGCATGTCCACAGAGTTTTGAACCGCCTCCGCTTGCATGGCTTATACGCAAAGGCAGAGAAATGTGAATTTGAGTTGCAAACCATTCAGTTCCTGGGCCTGGTGATCTCCCCGATGGGAATTGAGATGGACCCGAAAAAAGTGTCTGCTATTCTGGACTGGCCAGTACCCCTGGATAAAAAAGGGTCCAACGATTTATAGGATTTGCAAATTTCTATAGACGTTTTATTAAAGGTTTCTCTACAATCGTTGCCCCCATTACACAGCTCACCAGACAAAATTTCCGCTTCCGCTGGAACCCTGAGGCCCAGAAAGCCTTTGACACCCTGAAGGGACTCTTCACGTCTGCCCCGATTCTCAGTCACCCCAACCCGGCTCTACCTTTTCACCTTGAGGTGGATGCTTCCAAAGTCGCAGTGGGGGCCGTTATCTCTCAACGACTGGGAGACAAGGACTTAATACACCCAGTGGGATTCTTCTCCCGAAAACTCTCCCCTGCGGAGAGCAACTATGACGTAGGTGACCGTGAATTATTGGCCATCAAGGCCGCTTTGGAAGAGTGGAGATATTTGTTGGAAGGTGCTGCACATCCCGTGTTAATTTATACGGATCATAAAAACTTGGAATATTTAAGATCTGCCAAACGATTGAAACCCCGACAGGCTCTTCTTCTCCCGTTTCTGCTTCCACATCACCTACCGTCCAGGATCAAAGAATGTCAAGCCGGATGCTCTGTCCCGAATGTTTGACAACCCAAAAGATACCTCTACCCCTGACACCATTTTACCGGAAAACAGCTTCCTACTACTACATACCGACCTGCTTTCTCTGCTCAGGGGAGCATCTTCGGATTCTTCCAAACCTCCCAATATCTCTTTAGAGTCCAGAGATGGATTATTTTGGAGAGGAAGCCAGAATTTTGTACCAGAAGACACCCGAATAGAGGTTCTGAAACACCTCCACGATCATCCGCTGGCAGGACATTTTGGGGTTTGTAAGACGCTGGAATTAGTGCGTCGCACCTTCTGGTGGCCTGGCCTGGAGAATTTCTGCAGATCCTATATTAACTAATGCCCTATCTGTAACCGGAATAAAAAACCCCGGAACCAAGCCTGGGGACTACTGAAACCACTACCTGTGCCAGATAGACCATGGAAAATGGTCGCCATGGACTTTATTGTAGAACTTCCTTGCTCTGAAGGCTGTACCGTAATTTTTGTGATCGTGGACCGTTTGACCAAAATGGCCCATTTTCTTCCTTTAAAAAAGATGCCTTCTGCCGTTGAGACTGCTCGTGTCTTTATTAAAGAAGTCGTCAGGCTACATGGGGTGCCCTCCAACATCGTGTCAGACAGGGGAGTTCAATTTACCTCTCGGTTCTGGAAAGCCCTCTGCGAAACGCTACAGATCGAACTCGCTCTATCCTCAGCCTATCACCCCCAGACCAATGGGCAAACTGAAAGAACTAATCAGACTTTGGAACAGTACATCAGGTGTTTCACAAACTTTTCCCAAGATGACTGGGTCTCTCTGCTACCCCTAGCAGAATTTGCGTTCAACAACGCCAGTCATTCTGCTACTGGACAATCTCCTTTCTTTGCCAATTATGGTTTCAACCTAACCTTCTTACCAGATTTTCTTTCAGAGTCCTCAGTTCCGGCAGTACAGAGTACCGTGGAGTTCCTCAACCGCAACAACCAAGTATTACGGGAAGCTGTGACCAAGGCCCAGGCTGACAGTAAGAGGTTCTTTGACAGGAAAAGGAGAGGAGAGCTGGATCTGAAACCAGGAGACCAGGTATGGCTTTCTACGAACAATCTCAGATTAGCTTGTCCGTCCAAAAAACTTTATGGGACCTTTTTCGGTCAAGAGGAAGATTAATGCAGTTTCATATGAACTATCCTTACCTGATTCTCTTAAAGTGCATCCTGTGTTCCATGTCTCTTTATTAAAACCTGCAGTTCCTGATCCCTTCCCTAACAGGGGAACCAAACCTCCTGAACCGGTCCATATCGATGGCTGCGAGGAATTTGTGGTAGAAACTATTCTGGATCGTAGAAGATGGCAAGGACAAAACCAATTCCTGATTAAGTGGAAAGTATATGGGCCAGAAGACAATTCCTGGGAACCCGAAGGTAATATCCATGCTAAAAGACTAATACGTGCATTTTTTCTCGCCCACCCTGACAAAGTGGCTCGACTGGGCATCCGGAGGCTGCCCCTTGGGGGGGGCAATGTCAGGGACTTACCTCACAAACTCGCCAGCCCACCATTGAGCTGAGACAACGGTGTGCATTTGCGGGACGTGCACGTGCGGCAACGGCGCGCGCACGCGCGCATCGGGAGCGCGCGCGTGCACGTTAATCCTCCTTGGAGCCAAAACACCTTTAAAAGGTCAGTCTTCCTTCCTGCACATTGCTGTCTGATCTGCAGTCTCTGAGCAATCGTTGAACCTGAAAACCTGATTACCTGTTTGAACCTTCTGACCCGGCTTGTTTGACCATCCGTACCTCTCCGATCCTGACCTTGGCTACTATTGACTTATCCTTCTGATTGTTCCACCGCTGCCAGATCCTCCTGCCTGTACCACGACCACTCTTCTGCCTACCATACCTAATTATCTGAACTACCTGTTGTGACCTGGCTTGTCTGACTCTGCTTCCGTCTGCTGTCCATTAACCAGCTTACCTCTCCAGCTTGCTGCCGTGAACCTTCATCTTCCACTAGGGTCGCTGACCCACGTTCCTGGCTTCAGTGGTTCCAGTCTACCCTTCCAGAAGGAATCAGCACCTGCTACATCTACTCAGCACGCCGGCACTCCTACCCCGCCGGGCTCCTGAGTCTGCTGTTCCCAATCCGGCAGCTCACGAGCCAGAGCTGTAAGAGAGGCCTCTTCCTACAACCAGGCTCTGGCTACCAGGTACGTGGTACATAACACCTGCCCTCCAAGGCCACGGCTATCCTGTTCAAGCCCACAGTGAGGGCTGCCGTATTGGCCTGGACAGCCTGTGTATTGGCATTGACAGCCTGGGTCAGGGCACTCACCTCCAGGGCCACGCCTGCTGTGGCGGACTGCAGCTCACAAAAGCACGTTATTACCGCCAATGAGTTTGTGCTCACATCACTGAGCGACTCCTTAATGTAGCCCAGGCTGTCCTCCATCTGGGCCAAAGTCCGGGTGACCTGACCCAGATGGTGTGCCTGACGGGCCTGGTCCCTCTGCAGATTTGCAGGCAGGAACTCAGCCACCCCCCTGGTCTTCTGGGTGGCCTTCCTGCCTGCAGCTGAGGCTTGTGGCCTGGGAGCCCCCTGGGGGGGAGCCATGTTGGGGGAGGAGTGGGAGGGGCTACCCCTGATGGAGGCCTGATTGCCTCCAGATGAGGCTTGTGGCCTGGGAGGAGGGGAGCCCCCTGGGGGAGCACTGTTGGGGGAGGAGTGGGAGGGGCTATCCCTGATGGAGGCCTGACTGCTGGCAGCCACAGGGGCAGCCACAAGGGGATCCTCCTGCAAACACACAAGGATTTCCCTGGCAAGGTCCATTGGATCATCCTCAACCCCCCCCCTCATCCTCCTCCCCCTCAACCTCCTCATGAGGTGAGGTGTGTCCACTCCCCTGCCCTGGGGACTCCTGGCTTTCTTGGGGCTCTTCATCAGCCTGAAGTCCGGGGGATAGTGCAGACTGGCCTGATGGCCCAGCAACCTCCTGGCCATCTGTGGATGACACAAAACATACACAGGTTGGAGGATCCACACACTTGGCACATATTCCCTTCCCCCCCACACATGCTACTCGCCAGATAGGAAAAAAAAACTTACCTGTCCTCACGGCCTCCTCGGAGTCAAAGCCAGGCAGGCCCACCACTTGCTGGCTATGGAAGCACTGGGCCACTGCACGCTCCTCCTCTGTCCTCCTTAGGGTGCAGGGTGGGCCTCCTCCAGTGCCCCTGGCATGGGCATTTATCTTGGCCAGCTTGTCACGGACCAGGCTCCTCAGGTCATTGATCTTCTTAGAGATCCCACTGGGGGTCCTCGTCTCCCCCCCCTCCGCATTAATCTGCTGGAGGATCGCCCTCTTCCTGGCCGGGGTGGTGTCCCGGCTCTCAGGCCCATGTAAATATTGCCCAAATCGGGTGATGGCCCTTGCAAGTATGTGCTTCTCTTGCGGTTCGTCTGCAAGGAGAGAGATCACAAAACCGACCTTCACGGCTTCTGAACAGAAGGTTCTGGGTTGAAGAGCCAAGTACAGGGAACAAGCATTTTTGAAGGCTCGAAATTTCTTTCGGTCGCCAGCGAATCGCTCCGGAGTTGGCACACGGGGTTCTGGATGAGTTACAACTACTGGAGGAGCAGAAGAGGACTGAGAAATGGCAGGTCCTATAGCTGGTGCCGCGGGGGCGGCCGAAGGTCCGGGTGCAACATTCATCTGTTGAAGGCGACCATCCATCTGCAGATAGCCTTCCTGTAGCTTTTGTACCGCTTCGGTCAGGGCTGAGACTTATTGGCATAGCGTCTCAAAAGGCGAGTGCACCCTGTCGGCCTCGGACATCTGGCTGGCTTGTACTATCAGGAGGTAACAGAAGTACACTTACCAAGGCCAAGATGCTGAGGGCGGCTCCCTTTGCGACCTGACGCGATCCGCCCCCTGGAGTGAGGGTAGGGGGAAAGACGCACCAGGATGCACCGGTACCGACAGGAGGGTGGTGGCCGGGTGCGTGGAACAGGACCAATCAGGCAGTAGTCCGCTGGAAGTAGCCGAGAGGCACACTGGGGTGATCCAGAAGGTCCGAGAACCAGGGACAGAGGGTAATCCGGAAGACAGGCTGTGGTCAAGGAAAACACGGAGAGCAGCATAGTCCAAAGTTCAAGCCAATAGGTCAAGGGCGGAAGAGATCAAACAGTCCAGTAAGCAAGCCGAGGTCAAGGTTAGGAGAAAGCAGCATTCCGGGGAGCAGAGCCGAGGTCAGGTAATCAGGAACAAACAAGGTAAGTTTTCCAAGATCCAGGAACACACCTGCATTCTTTGATCAAAAGTGCCTGAGTTAAAAACCAGGAGTTTGAAACAGGAGGTAAGACAGGAGTCTTCATTATTTTTTTTCAATCACTGATCCAGAACAAGCTTGCAGCTAATAAAGTTGGAACTCTTGCTATATAGATTCAGCGGTGCAGCAGACGCTCTCATCTTAGTCTGCTCACCCCAGGGATAGTGAGAGCAGGACGCTCTCAAACGAGTCGGCTCTCCCCAGGGATTGTGCAGCCAGGCAGGGTCCTCCCAGCTCTCAGGTGCTGCAGACACAGCTAAAAAAAACAGGACTAAGACCCCCCCCCCACACCCCCCTAGCCAATTGATCCAGGGTTGCACCGATCGCCGTTAAGGGGTCAGGAAGGAATTTTTTCCCCCGATCGCTGCAGATTGGCACAGCACGCCTGGGGTTTTTCGCCTTCCTCTGGACCAATCGGGGAGAGAAGACTCAACGAGTGACGGCTCACTTGGACAGTCTTCCACCCATCACGTCCGGCGTCTCGCGGCTCTTCCCGCATCCGCGCCAGACCAGGCCTCATTCGCGGCCGCCGCAATTAGGAAAGACTGACGACAATATGACTGGTGACAATGGGTAATCTGCGATACTCTGCGGACTCTATTCGGGGTCTGAGACAATTCGCAACAGCATTACCAGCCGTCACCAAAAAGGCCTTAAAAATAGAGCAACTTTTGAGATTCGATCGACCATCAAAAATGTAAACTATTTAACCCAGCTCAAGCACATATCATGTGCTTTGATCAACACAAGATCGGCATAAAAAACACCGATTAGAAATCCACGATTTCTTACTACAAAACGATCTAGACTGCCTCTTTATTACAGAAAGCTGGCTCTCAGACGACTGCAACACCATTCTCGGAGAATTGGTGCCAGAAAACGATCGCATTATAATGGAAAACAGAATAGGGCAAAGAGGAGGAGGCCTGGCGGTGATCCACAAGAATCACATTACAATCACTAAGCCAGCCCTTCAAAATCCTCTTCCATTCATGGAAACCCTTACTCTTCAACTTCAAACTTCCCCCCAGGAGACTGTTCACATTCTCCTCTGCTATAGGCCACCTGGGCCAAAATCGCATTGACAGACCACCATGCAATCAATTTCATAATCTCCAAAATTCCCCCAGTGATAAAAGCACCCAAGCCGGTGACAATACACTGGGCTAGATCTCAGAAGAAGCTCCATTCGGAACTCTTTAAATCTACCTTGGGAAACAGAATCAAAACAATCCATCCACATCAAACAGCCGCAGATACACTGGATGCCATAAACGCAGCCCTGCTACAGTCAGCCGATTTAGTAGCACCGAAACGCAAAGCCTGCATCCGAAAAATAAAGTCTGGCTGGTTCAACAACCAGCTGTCGCTTCTGAAGCAAGAGCGCAGAAGGGCGGAAGCCGCCTGGAAAAGAAGCCCTGCAGAGGATAACCTCATCATCTACAAGGCAATAACAACACGATATCATAAAGAAATCTTCAAAGCCAAGAAACATCATTTTTCTATGGCAATTAACAGCGCCCTAAACCGCCCCCGCGAACTCTTCAAGATGGTCACCCAGACCATGAATCCAGGATGTCTTGAAGTCCCCAACTCAGACACCCAAGAGTTCTGTAATGATTTCGGATTTCTTCATCAACAAAATTGAAAGAATCCGGGAAAGCATCTTGCAAAACAACACCCCCCTCAACCCCACCGTCAATCAACCACAAAACACCCACAGAAACGCTCTACAATCAACAAAGTTCACTCTGGAACCGATCTCCATCGATACCAAAAAATATCATTGGTGCTTTGCGGAACAGCACATCGCTCAATGATATCATCCCCACCAAACTGCTGAAGGAATGTGCCGACATCCTGGCACCACCCATCACACAGCTTATAAACCAGTCATTTAAGGAAGGCACAGTGCCATCCCTGTTGAAAGAGGGCACAATCCAGCCCATCTTGAAAAAACCTAACCTGGATCCCAAGGACCCAACTCACCGCCGTCCCATAACAGGCCTAAATGTTCTCTCCAATATAATGGAGAAAGTAGTGGTACAACAGCTGCAACAGCATCTAGATACCCACAATCTACTGGATCCATTACAATCAGGCTTCCGTCCCGGACACGGGACAGAAACGGCCTTACTCAAAATATGGGATAATGCCCTCGAGGCCGCAGACGAAGGAGAATCTTGTCTCCTGGTTCTGCTGGACCTAAGCGCAGCCTTTGACACGGTAGACCACAAACTGTTACTGATGCGACTAGCCAAGGTAGCAGAAGTCGCAGAAGGTGATTTACCATGGTTTTCTTCCTTTCTTGAAAACCGATCACAAACAGTTAAATTGGGTTATTTCACGTCGGAAAAGCGCACGGTGTCATGTGGAGTCCCCCCAAGGATCCCCCCTGTCACCGGTGCTTTTCAACATCTATCTTCGCCCTCTCTTTGATATTATCAGTAGCCAAGAACTACTCTATCACTCTTATGCAGACGATACGCAACTGTATTTTCGCATCTGCAACAAAAAGGATCATCATCCCAGTTTAGAGAAATGTCTCTCTTTGATAGAAAACTGGATGACAAAGAGTTATCTTAAACTCAACAGTTCAAAAACAGAACTCCTTATGTTTCACGCCAGCCGAAAGAGTCAACTGACAACAACCTGGACACCCCCGCCCATTCTGGGCCAAATCATCACCCCTAGCTCCAAAGTCAAAAGTCTCGGGGTCATCTTCGACACCTTAATGACAATGGACGCACAAATAGGGTCAGTAGTCAGCGGAGCGCACCATCTGTTGCGCCTACTACGCAGACTTATTCCATTTATCCCTAAAGAAGACATAGCAGTCGTGGTGGGAACAATCGTGAATTCCAGACTGGACTATGCTAACGCCCTGTACCTCGGACTCCCAAAGTACCAAATCTCCCGTCTGCAAGTCGTTCAGAATACGGCCGCCAGACTGGTGACTGGGAAAAAAAAATGGGAATCAATCTCACCTTCGTTGAGAACCCTTCACTGGCTGCCAGTAAAAGACAGAATTTCATTTAAAGCACTCTGCCTGACACATAAGTGCATCCATGGGAAGGCTCCGCAATATCTTTGCGACAAGATAGAACCTCACAATTCGAATCGCGTTCTGCGATCCACCGACCAAAATCTGGTCAGGGTACCAAAAACCAAATACAAGTCCAAAGGAGAAAGAAGGTTTGCTTTTCAGGGTCCTAGACTATGGAACGCTTTACCAACCAGCATTCGGTTGGAGGAAAACCACCTGACTTTCAGAAGACAGATCAAAACTCTGCTCTTTTGATGTCATGAGACACGAACAACTAGCGCCCAGAAGCGATTCAGTTCGCATGCGCCACGCTTTATACGTTTTTCATTCATTCATTCATTCATTCACACCAACAAATGATGTGACAAGCCAGCAACCAGCCAGAGGAAGGGGAGAGGTTTAAATAGCCTGCTTCAGGGCTCTATTGATACAAAAAAGATTCACTGGCGCTCTATGGGTTAACACTATAGTCCAATATAATATTTAAGACCCTTGTATGGGCTGTAAACGATCCGTGCTGCAGAAATCCAGGTACCTAGAAGCACCACCAAAATACAGTTACAACAAAAAGGAATTCTGCGCTCATAAAGGTTTACCACTCAAATTCCACATAATGTTTGTGAGGAATAACATTCAGTAGATCTCAGTTTGTTCGGAAGAACCAGTACTTTATGTAGAAAAGATAAACAAATGTATACAGCACAACGCAAAGAAATGTTCCCAGTGCCTGCATGAAAACACACACAATCTTTCAGGGCTTCAAGGGTTAAAATTTTGCAATTTTGTTTCCAGCTGCATTCATAGAAAACAACCGTGCTGATTGTAATTGGAGTACATTACCCAGGACGTCACTATGGCGTTTGATGTCACTTCCTAGTTAATATCTGGCATCTGGGCTCCTGGACACTCTCCTGTATGTGTCCAAACGTGCTCCAGCCTCAGTGTTTGCAGCTGCTAAGAGCACAGCACAGAGATGACAGCCACGGAGAGACGTTCTTCCTGTTGGAACGTGCTGACAAGCAGCAGAGAAAAGTTCAGCCGAATGTTAGGCGCCCTCCAGTGGACAAAGTGCAAATTGCATTGAGGAAAAAAATTAAGTTGTAAATGGCGATTATAAATGAAAATCTTTTCTTGATATTACTGACTTAGGTCTTCCAAAATAAAAGAGGGGTTTTAAAACAGTCCCAGACTACGTGTTTCGCCCTATCCAGGGCTTTGTCACAGTCATTAGGACTCAAAATTGAAAATTTATTTATATAGACTAAAAAAGGGGAGGATTTTAATGAAGGGGAGGAGAACAGGAAATGATGTATCAAAACCGAGAATTTTAACCCTTGACAAGAACATAACATAACAAAAATCAAATATAAGCATACACACACAATTTACATCGATATTTAAAAAAAATTTTTTAAATTTTAAAAAAATATTCTCATATACTTTTAAAATCATGAATGTAAAAAGACAATGCTATTTTTGTCTCTGTGTAAAATAATACACTCTCTCGTTATATATGGTACCAACATACCTATATAGGAGCACTCCGTTGCTATACTGCCCTCTAGTGGTAGAACATAAAATATATTGCTAAAATATTCAGTAGAATAAACATATAATTAAAAAGTCAGAAAGAAAATAATTTTTTGATTAGATGAGAACATTGACCTCAATTTCCTCATTTAACCCCTTGGGTGCCAAACAATCAAATCTATGTATCCAAAAGACCTCCCTTCTACACAGAAGGGAGAATCTTTCATTAGCGGTCAGGGTTCCTTTTGGAATGTGCTCTATTACAAAGACTTCTAGGTGTTTGAAGTCCTTGTTATGACAAAGATTAAAATGCTGGGGAACACTACAGTAGGTGAACCCGATTTTGTGTCAATCTCGCTCTCTTTCTCGGCGAGATTGAGCACCTACGAGCCCCATCGCGGGAGCCAGCGCCGAGCTGGCTTGCCGCGATGGAGACAGAGCCGTCATAGAAGCGACGGGAGATCCGACTTGGATTCCCGCCAATTCTACACGTGTGCGGCGTTTGTTATGAATCCTGAGGGGGAAGTCCCCGCCGGATTTTAAATAAAAATCCGGCATGGGTCCCCCCTCAGGAGCATACCGGGCCCTTAGGTCTGTTATGGGTTGTAAGGAGAGCCCCCCCTACGCCGAAAAAAACGGCGTAGGGGGTCCCCCTACAATCCATACCAGACCCGTATCCAAAGCACGCTACCCGGCCAGCCAGGAAGGGAGTGGGGACGAGCGAGCGCCCCCCCCCTCCTGAGCCGTACCAGGCCGCATGCCCTCAACATGGGGGGGTTGGGTGCTCTGGGGCAGGGGGGCACACTGCGGCCCCCCCACCTCAGAGCACCCTGTCCCCATGTTGATGAGGACAGGGCCCCTTCCCGACAACCCTGGCCGTTGGTTGTCGGGGTATGCGGGCGGGAGGCTTATCGGAATCTGGGAGCCCCCTTTAATAAGGGGGCCCCCAGATACCGGCCCCCCACCCTAAGTGAATGAGTATGGGGTACATCGTACCCCTACCCATTCACCTGCAAGAAAAGTGGTAAAAACACAAATAAACCACACAGTGTATTAAAATATTTTATTTTTCTGCTCCGGAGGCCGCCCCCTGTCTTCTTTATTAGCTCTTTTACCAGGGGGGGCTTCTTCTTTGACGTCTTCGGGTGGGTGGGGGCCGCCGTCTGGTTCTCTTCCACCGCCGGGGGGGGTGGCTTTTAAAAAAGCCCCCACCCCCCGGCGGGTTTCCTCCGGCGTCTTCGGCGGGGCTCTTCTTCTTCCGCTATCCCGACGGGTCTTCTCCGCTATCCGGGGGGTCTTCTCAACTCTCCGGGGTTCTCCTTCTGTCTTCGCCGCTCTCCGTTGTTGACTCGTCGCATCCCGGTTCTTCGTCTCGCAGTCCGGTCCCTTCTTCCGTGCTGTACGTCTTCTCCTTCCGTGCTGTGATGAGTTCTTCTTCCGCGCTGTGACGTCATGTTCTTCACGTCTCTCCTTCTCCCGATGTTGACACGTCGCCTTTCCTCTCTGCAATGACGGGTGCGCGGGTGCATCGGACCTATATAGGCCTCACAGTCCCATCATGCTCTGTACCTACCCATGTGATACCTACCCACGTGGGTAGGTATCACATGGGTAGGTACAGAGCATGATGGGACTGTGAGGCCTATATAGGTCCGATGCAAGGCGCGCATCCGTCATTTCAGCGAGAAGGACCGGCGTGTCAACATCGGGAGAAGAAGAGACGTGAAGAACATGACGTCACAGCGCGGAAGAAGAACTCATCACAGCACGGAAGGAGAAGACGTACAGCACGGAAGAAGGGACCGGACTGCGAGACGAAGAACCGGGATGCGACGAGTCAACAACGGAGAGCGGCGAAGACAGAAGGAGAACCCCGGAGAGTTGAGAAGACCCCCCGGATAGCGGAGAAGACCCGTCGGGATAGCGGAAGAAGAAGAGCCCCGCCGAAGACGCCGGAGGAAACCCGCCGGGGGGTGGGGGCTTTTTTAAAAGCCACCCCCCCCCGGCGGTGGAAGAGAACCAGACGGCGGCCCCCACCCACCCGAAGACGTCAAAGAAGAAGCCCCCCCTGGTAAAAGAGCTAATAAAGAAGACAGGGGGCGGCCTCCGGAGCACAAAAATAAAATATTTTAATACACTGTGTGGTTTATTTGTGTTTTTACCACTTTTCTTGCAGGTGAATGGGTAGGGGTACGATGTACCCCATACTCATTCACTTAGGGTGGGGGGCCGGTATCTGGGGGCCCCCTTATTAAAGGGGGCTCCCAGATTCCGATAAGCCTCCCGCCCGCATACCCCGACAACCAACGGCCAGGGTTGTCGGGAAGGGGCCCTGTCCTCATCAACATGGGGACAGGGTGCTCTGAGGTGGGGGGGCCGCAGTGCGCCCCCCTGCCCCAGAGCACCCAACCCCCCCATGTTGAGGGCATGCAGCCTGGTACGGCTCAGGAGGGGGGGGGGGGCGCTCGCTCGTCCCCACTCCCTTCCTGGCTGGCCGGGTAGCGTGCTTTGGATACGGGTCTGGTATGGATTGTAGGGGGACCCCCTACGCCGTTTTTTTCGGCGTAGGGGGGGCTCTCCTTACAACCCATAACAGACCTAAGGGCCCGGTATGCTCCTGAGGGGGGACCCATGCCGGATTTTTATTTAAAATCCGGCGGGGACTTCCCCCTCAGGATTCATAACAAACGCCGCACACGTGTAGAATTGGCGGGAATCCAAGTCGGATCTCCCGTCGCTTCTATGACGCGCTTGCTGGGATGTGCTGTCACTATTCCAGTGAGTGCGAGGTGTCGGCGAGATCTCGGCACCATGTCGCCGAGTATCAGCGCGACGCTGTCGTGCTAAAAGCACAATATCACAAACACCTACTGTATGTTCTGTACATCCCTTTTTAATTAGGCGACGGTGATCCCCGATTCTGGCACGTAGTGCCCTAATAGTTCGGCCTACATAAAAGAGGCCACAGGAACACCGTAAAACATAGACTACAAATTCTGTAGAGCAAGTTACAAAATGTTTAATGTTTAGTAATTTTCCAGAAGGTAAGTGTATTTTATCTGTGCCATGGGTGATAAAGGTCTTCAGGGCTCTGATTGGCCGGGTGGACCGCGGGTCCGTGCGTGCCCGTGCGCGCCAACACCGCGCACGCGCGCGCCAATAGCGTGCACGAGCGCGGCGCTAACAGCCGTGATTGCGCTCTTCTGGTGGTCTGAGCAGGATTGGTGTCCTGATACCTTTACTTAGAGCTCACAACACAATCTCAAAATATATAAAACCATATCCTGAGATTACATTTAAACGGACTCCCTCATTGAGGGACCGTCTTGTCCAAAGTCACCACACAAGAAAAGATTGTGAGATGTCTACCATCAAAGGCACCTTTTCTTGTGGTCACTGTGACATTTGCCCGTTCATACATACCAACAATGTCACTCTCCTACCCAATGGTCGTGTCCATAAACTAAAATTCCGTATCAACTGTGAATCTGTGGGTGTCGTCTACCTGGCAACCTGCCAATGTGGATGCTTCTATGTTGGTAAAACCAAAAGACCATTTCTAAAGTGTATCAAAGATCATGTCAACCCACTATATAAACGGCTAATGACTACCGCCCTAAACAGACATGTAGGGTGTCTACATGATTTTGACATTAATGCCTTAAGTTTCTCAGCCTTGGAACATGTTCCAATGCATGTTCAAGGCGGAGGAATTGACCAGACCTTACTCCAGCTTGAAACTAAGTGGATACACCAGTTAGATGCCACCAAATTTCCTGGCTTGAACGAATATATCAGTTTCAAGCCCTTTTTGTGAAACAAACATTATATTTAAATTTTATTATAAAATATGTAGTGTGGCCTCTATATTTCCACCTATGAAAGTTGCAGTGGTCTGGTCATCTCCTTCCTCCCTTACTTCATCCTGCCTTATTATCATCCTCCCGACAGTCCAACCTTAAGCTGACTTTGTGATAATCAATCTATGCCCCATATTCCATCTATTGGGTATATTTTGGTATGGGCTAACTCAACTGTATGCCCCCTTTTATTTCTCTATGGGGGCAGTATTTATTATCATATTAATAACAACCATTTGTTGTCTCTTGATTGATGTATAATTATAGAATACAACAATTATTCAAATGTTAAAACTGGTTCTGAGTACGAATATATTGGTTTATAACAAAAAAATGTATATCACTATTTCAACAAATTCGTTTTATATTATCATTTCCTGACTGACTCCATGGCAGCCTACGTGTGGGTTAATCCCGCCTCCTCTCCAATGTGATAGGACCCCATACCCATAAAAGTTAACTCACCAATAGTCTCAGTGTTCCTTTTTTTTCCTCCTCCATGGATCAAGGTCATATTTCAAGGAATGAAAAGAGCACACTTTAAAGCGGTGCAGCTCGGATCCCAGCCATGGGCCAGATATGGTTATGTGCTGTGGCGTGTGCTGAAGACAGGATTCGGCTGGCAAGGTCCATCTTTACTTTTACCTCCATGGCAGTCGCCTATTTGTTCATATATGTTGTCTATTTGTTTGTATGTGGCGGCTGGAGCGCTTCTGCGTTCCAGCACACCTGTGGCTTCCTGGTTCCCCGTTGCCTGAGCCCCCGCGCATGCGCTGTACCTACTCCCGGAGCGAGGCTTGGTCGCGCATGCGCAGTCCGTCGGTTCCCGCGGCAGCCGCGCAGGCGCCGTGGGTTCGCGGTCCACTGCGCAGGCGCGTACGTGGAGGACGTGTGACGTCACCGGCGGGCCTTTTAAAATCAGCTGCTGGCCTGTGTACTTTGGGTTTCCCTACAGGCGAGCAGCTGATTGACCGTCTGTGATACTCTGCTAAAGCTGTCAGGTCAGTGAGAAATCCTTTTGCTTCTGGCTAAATTGATTTTACCATTTCCTGCTGTGCACTTTCTACATTGTCATAGAGCCAACTCAGTGTCTAACCTATCTAGGGGCTCAATTCGACACGGTAAGGAAGACCATCTCTCTACCAGTAGAGAAGATTCCGGTAATTCAGGAGAGGATTTCCCGGGCCTTGAGTACTCGCCATCTAAGAGCTCATCAATGCTTGAAGATCATTGGGACAATGGTATCCACAACACCAATGGTGAAATGGGCGCTATGGAGGCTACGTCCCTTCCAATCCGGCTTTCTCAGGCAGTGGAAGTCAGGGAGCATGAGTCAACGGATCCACATTTCAACGTCAATGAGGGGCAGCCTCTTCTGGTGGCTTCAACCGAAGAATCTGCTGAATTGTCACTCCATCGCTCCAGTTTCTTGGGTCACAGTGACGACAGATGCCAGTGGCTCCGGTTGGGGGGCCCTGTGCGGCACAAGCATGGCGCAAGGCAGGTGGGACGCTCGCCTCCACAATCCAGGCTCGAACACCCTGGAGCTTTGAGCGGCCTGGTGTGCCCTACAGTCCTTTTCACAACTTCTGAAGGGAAAGTCAGTAATACTAAGGATGGACAACACCACAGCAGTATCATATGTCAAGAGACAAGGCGGGACTCAGAGCTCTTCCCTTCTTCAGGAAGTCAAACCCATTATGAAATGGGCCCAAACGAACCTGGTCAACCTGACGGCTGTTTTCATTCCAGGCATTCAGAACTCCCAAGCGGATTTCCTGTCACGAACTCAGGTGGACGTCAACGAATGGTCTCTCCACGATCAGTCCTTCCGTTGGATATTATCCCTGGGAGTCAATCCCCAAGTGGATCTCTTTGCTTCCCCGAACAATGCCAAATTGAAGAAATTCTACACGAGGGGTTACTACAGCCAGGCAATCGGGACAGATGCCCTAACGGATCGGTGGTGGTTTCAGAGGGCGTACGCCTTTCCCCCGATCCCAATAATTCTGAAATTCCTGAAGAGACTTCTAGCGGAAGAAGTAGAAATTACAATGGTGGCTCCATACTGGCCGAACAGGCCATGGTTCCCTCTTCTGGTTCAGCTGAGTCTTCAGGACCCAATTCTAATACCATGCAGACCAGACCTTCTCTCCCAGGGGACACTCCTCCATCCCTGTCCGGCTCAAATGAAACTAGCGGTCTGGTTCTTGAAAGGGAAAGGCTAGAATCCCTTGGCTGCGCCTCTCGGGTGATCTCTACCCTTATGAGCTCAAGGAAAGTAAGCACAAATAAAGTGTACGGTAGAATATGGTCTAAGTTTGTGGAATTTTCTTTAACCGCGGGCAGTTCTTTCAAGAACCCAGAAATCCAAAACATCCTAAGCTTTCTTCAATCAGGGCTAGACCTTCCCCTGTCTGTAAGCTCACTAAGAGTTCAAATCTCAGCACTTTCAGCCTTTTCTGGAATTCCTTGGGCAGCCCATCCACTAATCAAACAGTTTTTTCGTGGAGCCTCAAGACTGAGACCTCTGAGGAAGCCAAGATTCCCCAAATGGGATCTCCCGTTAGTACTTGACTTTTTGAATGGACTTAGTATGTCGGGGCCCTCCCCGTCCTCGTTGAAGAACTTTTCAGCCAAAGTAGCCTTTCTGGTCGCCATCACCTCGGCCAAGAGAGTGTCCGAGATCGGTTTTCTGGGTCACAAGGAGCCATTTCTCACCTTTTTTCCAGACAGAGTGGTTCTGATACCTATGCTGGGCTCCAAACCGAAGGTCTCGTCGGTTTTCCATGAGAATCAGGAAGTAGTTCTCCCTACCTTTAAAAACCCAGATTCTGACGAGACTCACCCTCTGGATATGGGCAAGATACTCACTGAATATCTTCAAGTTACATCTACATTCAGACGTTCTGATCACCTGTTCATCCTGCATTCAGGCAAGAACAAAGGGAAAAAGGCATCTTCAAGAACAATCGCATCCTGGATCGTCCAGACGATACAACAGGCTTATTGTGCAAAGGGCTTGGCTCCTCCGCAGGCGGTAACAGCTCACTCCACGAGAGGGATGGCAGCTTCCTGGGCAGCAGCCCGTCATGTGGCGCCAGACGTCATTTGTAGAGCGGCCTCTTGGTCTTCTATAAACACCTTTATGTCCCATTACTGTGTTGAACCTGCAGCACTTTCTTCTGTGAATTTTGGTTTATCAGTCTTGTCGGCTGACGGGACAAATTAAATATATTTCTGTTCAGCATACCCACCCGTGTGTTTGGCTAGTTATTTCCCACACGTAGGCTGCCATGGAGTCAGTCAGGAAAAGGGAAAATTTATTATCATACTTACCGTAATTTTCCTTTCCTGATGGACTCCATGGCAGACGGAGTTCCCACCCTGAAATTATGGAGTCAGGATAGTTACGGAACACTGAGACTATTGGTGAGTTAACTTTTATGGGTATGGGGTCCTATCACATTGGAGAGGAGGCGGGATTAACCCACACGTAGGCTGCCATGGAGTCCATCAGGAAAGGAAAATTACGGTAAGTATGATAATAAATTTTCCCTTTTCTTCCTTTTTGGCTCGGATCTCTGGCTAGGCACTGCTACCTAATCTGGGTTCGCCTGTAAGTGGGACTAGGCTGAACCCTAACTAGTTCTTGAATTGGTGTGTGTCTGCCCTGTCCCACCACTATCGCCCTCTTCCATACATCAGCCCATCCACATCCCTGCCTCGGCTTTTCCCGCTCTTGGTCCCTCCTTTCCCAAATCATTTATTTATTAAACGTTTCTGTATTTTAAGATTCTTATTTGTTTTCGCTCGGATCTGGCTGTGAATTTGACCCATGCCTGTGTGTGCATATGCACTTGTTGTTGCGATGGTTACCGGCACTGGTTTTTCCCTATAGACCTGCGCCCTTCCCCTCCTGTTCTGTGTACTTGTGTGCTGTCGCCGGGCGCGGAGCTGTTGATTGGCTGACGCCCTTCCATGACGCAGCTACTCCGGCGCTAAGGATTGTGGGGATTGTAGGCGCGGCGGCTGGATAATGATCATGTGGTCGAATGACCCAATCACGATTTGATCGCTGGCCCAGCGGGCTATATATAGCGCCGCTCGTCCACAACTGATCTGCTGCTAGCAGGGACACTGATGTAGCTTTCTACTCTCCCTAAGGTAAGCCCTCGCTGTGGAACTATCCACCTCTAACCTTTGACTTTCTGTGCTTTGTTTAAGCACTGCTGGAATCGCCCTGGCTTAAACTCCCTTGTTTTTCCTTTCTTGTTTAAAGGACTTTTTCTGACTTCTGCTACAAATACTACACTGCTACACTGCTGGAATCGCCCTGGCTTAAACTCCCTTGTTTTTCCTTTCTTGTTTAAAGGACTTTTTCTGACATCTGCTACAAATGTTTGCCGGTGATTGCTATCAGCTGATGCCTGCCTGTAGTCAGGTTATCTAGTTTTTGACAATCCATGTAAGTTTTTACTCTGGCAACTAGACACATATTTATTTATTTATATATTTTCAATACATGATGTTACATACAAACCTTTTCTCTCTTTCCAACTCTTTATTTCTTCAGATATACCTTGGTTCTTCAGTGTCCTTGCAGTCGTTTTAAGTTATTTTCCTTTTCTACCTTGATTTTATCACGCTTCAAGGTATGGTTGATTTAATCCAAAAACTTTCTTTTTCTTTTTTGTGGCTTATCCGTTTTTGATCTAATTATGGATAACTGTTCCTTTTTTCTTTAATATGTGGTTCCAATAAACTATATTCCAATAATACTTTATAATATTTTCTTAAATATATTAGCCACTTCATTTGGGTCCAGACCTTAACATCCACCCTGAGGGGTTACCTTGGCGGGCTGTGCATGAAGCTAAGGGTAGGTTTTGCATTCTCTTACCCTATGGATACTGCTGTCAGCCCCTTCCCATGGACTGATTAGCACGGGGTGTTTGGTGGCCTTGGGTAAATTCATACACACTTTTTGCTTTCGAACTATGGTCCCTATTGCCTCGCCACATATCTCAGCCAAACTTCTATTTCTAATTTATTTTACATACTGTTGAAACTCTATACAAACTTGTCTATGCATTTAATATTGTTCACATTATATGTGTGTGCTAAAATTGTTTTGTTTCATCTCTTTAGAGTATCTCACAGAGACGATCTTGTCTTAATTCCCCTGAAGAAGCCAATGTGGCACAACTAGTAGGGTTTACTCGATCGAATAATATACCTCTAGAAATTGCTCCCACAAATTATTTTTGTCTTTACTGTATATCGAATCAGATTTTATCCTGTAAAACTTGAATAAATATTTTTCTATTTTTGTCATATATACAGTTGTCTGGTTTCTATTTTGGCACCGTAATAATCCCCTTAACCCTTCCAACTTCCTTTCTTAAATTAATTTTGGGATGAGGTGCTGTATCCATACTAGGACTCTCGATCACACACCCCTCAATTGTCACAGTAATCACTCACTTTTTAAATGTATAAACTGGTTTTGAGCATCGAAAGAAGAAGCCACAGAAATTTTTGTTTTGCTTGTTGTTTTTTTGTTCTGTGTACAACTTTTTTTTTGGTGGCCTAAAACCAGGCTTTTTACAAACAAACAAATATCTACAAACAATGGAACTTACAAAGTTCAACCTTATTAGAAACACATGTGATGGGGGGGATGTCACCCCGGAACAAGCCAAAATTTGAAGATGCAGACATTTTGAGTGGCAAAATGGGGTTTTGTATCCTGACCCATGCCACGTGTGAACATGTGCTATCTGCCATCATGGGGGAACAATGGATGTGTTTTGGGGGTGCAAACCCTTCCTCTCACCTACTTGAGTAGCGAGGAAGGGGTTGCACCCACAAAGCACAGACAATAGATATCCTGTGATGGCAGATAGCACATGTTGACACACTGTGTGCATCTTCAAATTTTGGCTTGTGGATTATCCAGTGCAAATTTTGGCACATAACACAACATAGAAAAATGTTTTTTTGGGGGGGGGGGGTCAGTCTACTATACGGCCCATCATGTCAATGATGTTTTTATATTTTTGTTCAATGACATTCATCCTATTCCTCATTTCCATTTCACTACTGCATTCTATTATTTCTTGTATCACGATTTTGGCACTAGCACTGGAGAAAGGTGTCCTAGTAGATGCTGTGATACCACCATGTTCATCCCCTAAAAAAAAAGGGGTTTATTAGAAATGTGCAGGCCTATCTTCTTCCCTGTTAAGCTGTGGTGACAGACACTGACCTGTTGTGCTGATAATCTCCACCTCCCCTTCTTCCACACCTCCTTCTTCCACCTCTATTTCTTCCACCTCTATTTCTTCCACACCTCCTTGTTCCACACCTCCTTGTTCCACACCTCCTTGTTCCACACCTCCTTCTTCCACACCTCCTTCTTCCACATCCACCTCCTCCACATGCTGAGGTTGGTGGTGTTTTTCATGTCTGTGCTTCCTTGCCTCCTCCGAATGATGTCCTCTTCTTTCCCTCTTCTTCATCAGGAGACTCCTGATGAAGTCATGTGACATGACGCCACGCGTAGAGACAGGAAGTACCAGACCTCACACACTCTGAAGGGAGAGATATGAGCTCGCTGCTCGTTTTGTTTGGATATTTCTGACATTTTAAATGTGAGTTTTTTATATGTTTTTATATTAAATACTTTTTGAAGCGGAGCTGTACTATGTGCCTTCTTCTCTCTTTGCCCATCTATACCTGCTGAGCATTTAGTGCCAGTATCCGTGGACGTTTAGGTGGAGGCCAAAGAGAGAGGATCAGCATACAATCAAGATCACAGACTGGGTCGCACAGACTCGCCTTTCGTAGGAGATAGGCCCACTGCTCACGGCCTCCATGTGAGTGCATGTGCATGTGATTGATCGTTTTTTAGACCCTTGCTTCCAGTATTACGCCATATCTTCCTATTTTTCTTGTTTCTTCCAATATGGTCATTTAATGTGGAGACTACATCTAGCCCTCATCCTGCTGGATCTTTGAGTACACCTTGAGTGGTATCCAGGCTATCCGTGCTATGGCCTTGAGGTGAGCATTCTATACCACTAGAGGTGTGCGCACCGAAGCTTGCTCTTCTCTGAAATATTGGATTTCCTGGTTTCTCATCACTTATTACTCACAGCTATCAAGGACTGCACCTTTAAATATATGCTTTTTGGATGTGAGACTTTTATTTGCACTTGATTTCACTGGATTTTTACCCTTTATTATGTGTTGGGATCACTTACCTTTGGTCCTTAGTACCAATCCTGGACATTTATTTTGATAACTGTGTTTATTTACTTCCATGTTTATTTTATTTCCTTATAAGGATTTTGCTGCATAGTGTTAAACTTTTCCAGATCACCCACCTTCACAGTTCAGATTGCACACTGCTTGTAGAGTTCACCCTGCCCAATTGGTGGGACTTATTGATCACTGTTTTGTTTTGCTTTTTTGTTTATTGTTTTTCGCCCTATCCCTCCATACCCACACAGCGCAGTTATTATCACTCATTTCATTTGCTTTCACTTTTGGCTAGGACCAATTTCAGGTAACTGCAGCAGTGGCCCCTGGGTTTAGAACATCGATAGCGCGAGAGCCCTTCCCTTGCATTATACTCAGCACACAGATATTGGAGGGCAGAAATAGAAAACATTGCTTGGAAGTGGGGTACAATTGTCTGTTTGGGACCATTCCTAAAAACATCACTTTTGTTTTTCGGAGTTTCCCCAAGCTGGAATACTGACACTTTTTGTCAAAGTGACACACATGGAGGCACCCCAAAAGTATCCTTTGTGTGAGACCCTAATAAAAAGGTGATTTATGGGGGACACACAGGTGCTCCTGAGTCCAGATGTGTAAACAGCTGCTTATTATTCTCTCCTTTACACTGTGTGAATGAATCCGGTTTGCATTTCACATTCTATAAGGTCGAACAAACACATCATCTTGACAACAATGTTTATAAACGTTGGTTTATGCCAAATAGGCATGACCACGTGTGCTTTTCCTGGATCTGCGGAAAACATCGGATTTTTAGTGGAACGATGTTTACTACGAACGGAAAATACTACACTTTGCCCAGTTTTAACCTGAAACTTGCCATGTTAAAAAGTACAACCAGGCCAAACAAGCACATGGAGAAAAACATGCAAAGATATAATAAAGATTATTGCAACAAATTTTCTGATCTTCCTATACTGCTCTGGCTCCCGCAATGTCAGGTCAGACCACCTTTTACGGAGCTGCTCCTCGAACCTCCTGACCCCAAATTTATCGTAAAGATTCCTCGCCACTTTGTCCATTATTTGGGCCTTCCTCCGATTAGGGGTGTGGTATGGGTCATGATCGCCATCGTAATCTTTCCTACGCAGTATGTCCACCATCTCTTCAAGTGACATATTCGCCTCCAGGCTTTCCTCGTCGGGGCGGGATATACCACGCACCTGTGACACCACCATATTGTCGTTTCACAATGATTAGAGGCGTGGAATAGAGGAAAAGGTCCATCATGGGCGGGCAAAGAGGGCGGTGTTTCACGCATGTGCAGGGTATATAAGGAGAACGACGTGACTACGTTGGTTACGCGGAGTCTGGACGAGCGGAAGTGACGACCGACTTAAACAAAGGTAAAAATGACAATGGGGCCAGCAGAGGCCTTTATAGACTTGAGTCATGGGATGGGGGGTTTATGTTGATTGGACCCTTGAGCAATTTTATCTTGAGGCCCCCCATGCAATTTTTCTGTGTAGCAGATCAGGCAATGATTGTGATTGTTGGACAGAGGTAATTAAGCAGTGTATCATCTCCTCAATGCTGAGGGGCATGATATCTACACATGAATGGTGCGTTGATGAATGCTCTCATTACTTTTGCAAATTTTAATGCCACTTATATATTTAAATGTAAACACAGGGTATGCAGTTAAATCATCATTACACAACAATGGGGCAGAGCTGGGCAGCATTTTAGTGGCAGCAGTAGATACGCCAACTTAAATCGGAATCTAAGCCCGTCGTAAGTTTAAGTGTATGCTCATACTGAGATACACTTAAACCTAGCTAAGATACGACGGCCTGCGCCGTCGTATCTTAGGGTGCAATTTTTCCACTGGCCGCTAGGTGGCGCTTCCGTTGATTTTGGCGTAGAATCTGTAAATGACTAGATGCGCCGATTCACAAACGTACGCTTGCCCGTCGCAGTAAAGATACGCCGTTTCCGTAAGAGATACACCGCGTAAAGATAAACCTGCTCCCTAGGTGGCGTAGCCAATGTTAAGTATGGCCGTCGTTCCCGCGTCGAAATTTGAAAATTTTACATAGTTTGCGTAACCTCGTCCGTGAATGGGGCTGGATGTAATTTACGTTCACGTCGAAACCAATGACGTCCTTGCGGCGTACTTTGGAGCAATGCACACTGGGAAATTCCATGGACGGCGCATGCGATGTTTGGGCAAAAAGTCAATCACGTCGGGTCACCAATAATTAACATAAAACACGCCCCCTCATCCTCATTTGAATTATGCGCGCTTACGCCGGCCCCATTTACGCTATGCTGCGGTAACTTAGGAGACTCTCTGACATATAGGGGTAGAAAACTTATTGCGCTTCATTGATAAGTATAGGGAGCTCAAGTGCCTATGGGAGGTCAGAAACCCAGCTTATCATAATAACAACGTCTGAAGGGCAACAATTGCCCAATTGGCCACTTATATGCAGACCTGGATACCAGAGGTCACTACCACCATGATCAAAAACAAAATCAATAACATCAGGAATGCTTACAATAAGCCGTTTAAACAGGTCCGTGCTTCTCAGGGGTTAGGAGCAGCAGCAGATGAAGTACAGGAGCCCAAGCTGTGGTACTATAAACACCTCACTTTTCTGGATGATCAGATCGAGGCCGGGAATCACTTTCGAGTCTTCCTTCCACCCTTCCCTCCACCGTTCCTTCCACTGTTCCCCCCCACCCCTGCAGAGTGTGCCGAGGAGCTGGCTGACATTGAGGAGCTAGATCTGCACATCTTCAGTCAGGTATAGTAGTTTCCAACATATTTCCTGGCCGCAAATTATTGTTGGTTTAACAAGATGATTTTTGAAACAAAATGAAAGCTTGTAAACACAAACAAAAGTACTGGGCATTAAAAATTGTGTCAGGGAAGCCAACTGCAGGGGTCAGAATGAGAGTCTGTTCAATTTACAAAAAAAATAAAAAAAACATTCATGAGCTTGAAAATGTGTGTGATTGATGAAGCAGAAAATAAAACCATGTCCCTTTTTTATACACAGGAAGAGAACAGCCAAGAGGAGGAGGAGGCTCCGGAATGTGTCAGCCAGGAGGAGGAAGGGGTGAGTGGCAGACAGGAGGAGGCTGGGCGGAGTGGCCCAATTGGTAATTGAGCACAGCCAGCACCCTCTTGGTTTGTTGGGACGGAAGCAATGGGGATTGACTGTTTTTAGAGCGGTATACTTTTCTTCACTACAGACACTCTAACCTAGAGAAGGTCAGAATGGATGTATTCTATAAGACTAGAGAATAAATACTGGCAAATAAAAAAGAAGCCAAGTATGAGTCGGCCTTTATCACTGGATTCAATCTAGATTATAAACAGGTGAAAAAAGCTTTTTTTTTTTTTCCAAAAGAACTGTTTATTAGGTTTACAATCGTTACATCAGGAAATCACAACACATTTAGCCAATGTAACAGCATGACATAACCGATATAAAATGGTTAACATGGTAGTATCCCCAGACTAGCAGCATTGAAACCCTACTACCACCTGAAACAATGTGCGGACTAAAGGGGACAGTGGAAAACATAGATCAGTGGGTGTAGGTGATCCCCCGGACGGAGACCTATGCTCTTGGATAGCCCGTCGGCAAAAGGGGTTAAAACAACCATACATGAGTTTCGGGGGGACGGGACTAAAACGTGTAGGAACTCGACAGGGAAGACCAGTATGATCAGACTCTTCCACCGCCCACCCCCAATGGGAACTAAACTGTGGCGGTGGGGGTATAGAGAGTAGTTATCCAGTAAGGGGAGGTAGACCTGGTCCGAGTGTGAACTTGTCCCATCCTCCTGGGCTGGGCCCAAGGCCCCAATCACTCTAACCAGCTGGAAAAGTGATATGCCTCCCGTAAAGGGGGTTTCCACTGCAGCAATACGGCGATACCCTCTCTGAGAGGGATAGAGAAGTCGGTAACTAAGGGGGATGGGGAGAGAAGGGGAGAAAGGTCCGAGGAGGGGGGAGGGGGATAGGAAAGGGTCCGGGACAGTTGCAGCAGTGAGCGTTCCAAGTCCGCTTCACTGTGTCAGTGTGGGGGGGTCAGGGGGAGTCGTCGGAGAGCCAGACATGAGCGATTCTCTGTAGTGCATCCAGCAACCCCAGGTGAGTCTAATTTTTCAGTAGCATCCCTATCTTGATGGATAGCCTTTCCATCTCCTCAATCCTGTCGACTCTATTCTGCAGTCATCTATGGTAGGCGGTAGGGGGTCTTTCCAGCGCATAGGAATACACTGGGTAGCAGCGTTAATTAAAGGAGTTCTCTGACCTAAAACTTTTAACCCCCGCTGTGCCCGGGCTGTAAAACTATACAAAATAAACTGTCACTTACCTGCCTACGATCCCCCGTTGTTCCGATATCGCCGTCCCGTTCTCCGGTCCCGGGCCCCTTCCGCTTCCTGTGTGTCGGTGACTCATAGTGCGCTCAGCCTATCAGCGGCCGCAGCAATGTCCCGTCCCGGCCGCTGATAGGCTGAGCGCACTATGAGTCACCGACACACAGGAAGCGGAAGAGACCGGAACCGGAGAACGGGACGGCGATATCGGAACAACGGGGGATCGTAGGCAGGTAAGTGACAGTTTATTTTGTATAGTTTTACAGCCCGGGCACAGCGGGGGTTAAAAGTTTTAGGTCAGAGAACTCCTTTAAATGGAGGACCAAAGATTTACGATAGGTCGATTGGGGTAGAGAGGTGTGGTGAAGAAGGAACTGCGCCGGGGTGAAATCTGGTGTGTAAGTGGTTATGCGGGGCGATGAGAGCATGGACATTCACCCAGAAGGATCGAATTTTCGGGCAAGACCACCAAATATGCAGAAGGGTACTGTCAGGAAGGGCATGCCAGCACCCAAAATGGCGACCATAGAGGTCGAGCTGGGTCTTCAGCTTCCACGGGAGCGCCGTTGGCGCGTGTGCGCGCTCCCGTGCGCGCGTGTGCGCACGCACGAGCGGGCGCCGCGGCGTGCACTCTGAGTGTTTTTGGCGCCAGACAGGCTATTTAGGCTGGCCTCTTCCTGGACTCAGGTGCTGTCCGTTCTATAGCGTTTGGCGAACCTACCTCAGTAACCTGTATCCTGTTTCCTGTACCGTTGACCTGACCCGGCTTGCCTTTGATACCCCTGCTCTCCGCCTGCACCGACCCGGCTTGTTTTGACCCTGCTTTCGCCTACTGATTCTGCTACTCTGCTGCCAGCCCAATACCGACCCAGCCTGCACCGTGACCTCGCTTCCGGCTTCCACTTGTGTTCCAGACGTATCCGATAGTGCATGACCCGGCTTGACCAATTCCTCTACCCACTGACAGCTGCCTGGGACTACCACCTGCACCTGTGCCTCTCCGCTACCTGCTCAGCAACTCCAGCTCTGCGACTCACCAGCGATCCTGCCAGGCACTCGTGCGACTTTGTACTTTGGAGCCTCCTGTCCACTTTACCAGGAGCTCGGAGTCAGAGCTGCAAGGGAGGCCGTCTTCCGCACATCAGGCTCTTACCATCAGGGGCGTGACAGTAACGGACAGCCATGACTGAGCCTGTGCGGGGACCCTCTCCTATGGACGAACTATGCCAGCATCTGGCCGAACTAACACGGGCAGTAAAGGACTTACAATCCGGCTATACCCAGCTGCAAGGACAAGTGCAAGCTTTATCTTCTGCTGCCCCAGGACCTGCGTCTGCCTCTGCTGCCCACCAGGGGGCCTCCGCTACTCCGGCAGTTGTCATGCTTCCACCTGAACCCAGGGTCCCGACCCCAGAAAAATTCCTTGGAGATCACAGCAAGTTTAGGTCTTCAAGAATGCATGTGACCTATATTTTGCACTGCAGCCTCGCACCTTTTCCTTGGAGGCCACAAAGGTCGGCTTTGTAATCTCCTTGTTGCAAGGGGAACCGCAATCCTGGGCCCATCGTCACCTAGAACAGAAGTCCGAGTGTTTAACTGATGCAGCTTCATTTTTCACTGCCATGGCTCAGTTATACGAGGATCCCCAGCAGGCCGCCTCCGCCGAAGCGGCTCTTCGCTCTCTCCAGCAAGGTCGCAGACCGGTGGAAGACTACGTCTCTGAATTTAGACGATGGGGCTTTGACACTAATTGGAACGATGTTGCATTACGCTCCCAGTTCCGCATGGGCCTCTCTGAGCCCCTTAAGGATGAAATAGCCCGTGTGGGGATGCCTTCCACCTTGACGGCCCTGATCGACTTATCTATTCAGATTGATCGCCGGTTGAGAGAACGGAGATCAGAGAGGGCTGCGGGCCAGTCACGCCCGGTATGGATGCTACCACGGATTCCCAGCCCATTCAACCCTGCTCCACCGGTCTCAACTCCGACCACGTCCGACGCACCAGAGCCAATGCAGATCGGCTTACTTCGCCCTTCCCTCTCCTTCGAAGAACGTCAACGCCGCCGCCAGCAGAACCTGTGTCTGTACTGCGGAGGGTCAGGCCACTACGTAAGATCTTGTCCAGTCAAACCCCGTAAGTGCCTCTCAGTTACTTCACCCTCTGCAAATATGAACTTACCCAGCATTTCTGCTCACCTTGCTCTCTCCATCTCATTACAGCTGCCAGAGGGGACCATCCAGACGCCCGCCATAATTGACTCCGGGGCCTGCAGTTGTTTCGTGGATCTATCCTTTGCTGTGAAACACCGTATCCCGCTCCAACCCAAACCACAGAGACTCTCCGTCTACCTGGCCGATGGCTCCGTTATCAAGTCCGGGGCAGTTACACATGAGACTGTCCCTCTATTAGCCACCATGGCTAACGGTCACAAAGAACTACTCCGATTGGATGCCATCGCCTCTCCTTTATTTCCGATTATTCTCGGCATGCCTTGGCTGAAAGTCCATAACCCCAGCATCGACTGGACCACAGACAAAATTAACTTCCGCTCACCCTACTGCCTTCAGCACTGCCTTCCAACCCCTTGTGACCAGCCTTCCCTACTATGTCTGATTCAGACTCTAAAGCTCGTCAATGGTGCCTACAGTATACCACGACTTTTTGGACGTATTTAGTAAGAAAGGGGCAGAGACGCTCCCTCCCCATCGTTCCTACGATTGTCCAGTCGACCTCCTCCCCGGAGTTGAAGTTCCTTTTGGCCGGATTTTCCCCTTATCTGAAAATGAACTGGTAGCCCTTAAGGACTATGTGGATGAGAATCTGAAAAAGGGGTTCATCCGCCCTTCCACGTCCCCGGCTGGTGCGGGTATCTTCTTCGTGGAAAAGAAGGACCACTCCTTACGTCCATGTATAGACTACCGCGAGCTAAACAAAATTACGGTCAAAAACCGTTACCTCCTGCCGTTAGTGCCTGAACTTTTCCAAAGACTTGGTGCTGCCATCATTTTTACTAAGCTGGATCTTCGGGGTGCCTATAATTTGATCCGTATACGGGAAGGTCATGAATGGAAGACTGCCTTCCGTACACGTTTTGGGCATTTTGAGTACCTGGTGATGCCCTTCGGACTTTGCAATGCCCCTGCCACGTTCCAGCACTTTATCAATGATGTCTTCCGAGATTTCCTGGACCTGTTTGTTGTACCTTGATGATATACTAATTTTTTCTTCCTCCTTAGATGACCATCGCAGACACATCAGAAATGTTCTGGCCCGCCTTCGACAACATGGACTTTACGCCAAGGCTGAAAAGTGCAAATTCGAACGCCAGAGCATCCAATTTTTGGGCCTGATTATATCCACTGAGGGTATCAAGATGGATCCTCAAAAAGTCGCAGCCATCCTGGATTGGCCAGCTCCCAGTGATAAGAAAGGCATCCAACGTTTCGTAGGTTTTGCGAACTTTTACAGAAAATTTATCAAGGGTTTCTCAGCAATCATCTCCCCCATCACCCAGTTCACCAAGCAAGGCGTCAGGTTCCAGTGGTCTTCTGAGGCCCAAACTGCTTTCGAGACCCTGAAAAAGTTATTTACCTCCACATCTGTCTTGAAACACCCTGATTCGGCCCAACCATATGTTCTTGAGGTGGATGCGTCAGAGACGGCAGTCGGGGCCATACTTTCCCAGAGACAGGGACCTAAAGCTCTATTGTACCCTGTCGCCTTCTTCTCTCGTAAGTTGTCCAGTGCGGAGAAGAACTACGGTGTCGGGGATCGCGAACTCCTAGCGATCAAAGCGGCCTTAGAAGAATGGAGGTATCTTCTGGAAGGGGCCGCACACCCAATATTAATCTACACGGACCATAAGAACCTTGAGTATCTGAGAACGGCAAAAAGACTAAAACCACGGCAGGCCAGATGGGCACTTTTTTTTTCCCGATTCACCTTTCATTTGACATACAGACCAGGATCAAAGAACATAAAACCAGATGCGTTGTCACGCATGTTTAGCAAACCTCAAGAAACTTCCCCGCCCGATACAATCTTGTCTCCCGGCAACTTTCTTCTGTTGCAAGGAAACTTAATCAATCAAATTAAGCAAGCTTCAGTAGGTAACCCTTCCCCACTCTGGACCGTTCTGTTGGCAAGGGACGGGCTACTCTGGCACGGAGACAAGGTCTTTGTGCCAGAAAGCCTGCGAGTCCCCACCTTGGGGTTGTGCCACGACCACAAGCTTGCGGGACATTTTGGTACGAATAAGACGTCCGAACTGTTGCAACGAACATTCTGGTGGCCCGAGATACAGAAAGACTGTAAAAAGTATGTGGAGTCATGTACCACGTGTATCCGTAACAAGAACAGCAGGTCTAAGGCCTGGGGCCTACTCAAGCCACTTCCGGTTCCAAGCAGACCGTGGCAGATGATTTCCATCGATTTTATTGTGGAGTTGCCGCCATCCGGGGGCTATAATGCAATCTTTGTGGTCGTTGACCGCTTATCCAAGATGGCCCACTTTCTACCTATGAAAGGCACTCCTTCTGCACAGGAGACCGCACAGGTCTTCATCAAAGAAATCATAAGACTTCACGGAGCACCGGCAAACATAGTCTCCGACAGAGGGGTCCAGTTCACCTCTAGGTTCTGGAGGTCATTATGTGAGTCTCTGGGGATCGAACTTTCATTTTCATCAGCTTACCATCCGCAGACGAATGGACAGACGAAGAGGACCAATCAGACTCTCGAACAATATCTTCGCTGTTTTTCTTCTTTCTCTCAAGACGATTGGATGCACTTACTTCCTCTGGCCGAATTCGCCTATAACAATTCCTCCCACTCTGCCACCAAGCAATCACCCTTCTTTGCAAATTATGGGTTTTACCCATCCTTTTTGTTCAACTCGGTTCCTGAATGCTCAGTACCTGCTGTCCTTGAAACAGTGTACTTCTTTAATACCAACAACAAAGTATTACAGGAAACAATGGCCAAGACCCAGGCTTACAACAAAGAAGTTTTTGATAAAAGGAGAAGAGGGGAATTAATACTAGATCCAGGCGACCAAGTTTGGTTGGCAACCACTAATCTGAGACTCGCTTGTCCCTCGAAAAAGTTAGGACCTAAGTTTCTGGGACCATTCCCTGTGAAGAGGCGAATCAATAATGTCGCTTATGAACTCGAGTTACCAGACTCCTTGAGGGTCCATCCCGTATTCCATGTAACCCTGCTAAAACCTGCTGTGTCTAATCCATTCCCTGATCGAGACGTTGGCCCACCTGAACCTGTGTTTGTGAACGGCGAGGAAGAATTTGTAGTAGAAGCGGTACTAGATTGCAGGAGAAGGAGGAATCAGGTTCAATACCTAATCAAGTGGCAGGGATACGGACCGGAGAACAACTTGTGGGAACCGGAGGACAATATTCACGCCCAAAGGCTCGTTCAAGCCTTCAAGAACTCTCATCCTGACAAGTTGGCTAGATTGGGCATCCGGAGGCTGCCCATTAGGAGGGGGCAATGTCAGGAAGGGCATGCCAGCACCCAAAATGGCGACCATAGAGGTCGAGCTGGGTCTTCAGCTTCCACGGGAGCGCCGTTGGCGCGTGTGCGCGCTCCCGCGCGCGTGTGCGCTCCCGTGCGCGCGCGTGCACGAGCGGGCGCCGCGGCGTGCACTCTCTGAGTGTTTTTGGCGCCAGACAGGCTATTTAGGCTGGCCTCTTCCTGGACTCAGGTGCTGTCCGTTCTATAGCGTTTGGCGAACCTACCTCAGTAACCTGTATCCTGTTTCCTGTACCGTTGACCCGACCCGGCTTGCCTTTGATACCCCTGCTCTCCGCCTGCACCGACCCGGCTTGTTTTGACCCTGCTTTCGCCTACTGATTCTGCTACTCTGCTGCCAGCCCAATACCGACCCAGCCTGCACCGTGACCTCGCTTCCGGCTTCCGCTTGTGTTCCAGACGTATCCGATAGTGCATGACCCGGCTTGACCACTTCCTCTACCCGCTGACAGCTGCCTGGGACTACCACCTGCACCTGTGCCTCTCCGCTACCTGCTCAGCAACTCCAGCTCTGCGACTCACCAGCGATCCTGCCAGGCACTCGTGCGACTTTGTACTTTGGAGCCTCCTGTCCACTTTACCAGGAGCTCGGAGTCAGAGCTGCAAGGGAGGCCGTCTTCCGCACATCAGGCTCTTATCGTCAGGGGCGTGACAGGTACCCTCGGCTTCCTCGTATATCCAATAAGTGGAGGAGACCATGGGGAACAATTTATGCAGTTTACTGGGGGTTCTGTACCACCTCGAGTAGATCTTATACCTATTCTCTTGGGCCGACACATTTATGGAGCCCTTGTGAGTGTGAGTCCAGATTATTAAACGTATATAGTCATTGTAATGTCTATATAAAAAGAAAGAAAAAAGGAAGCAATATATATGCTCCAAAAAAAAACCTTTCTTCAAAAAATGACATAATGAACAAAAACCAAACCTGAAATGACGCAGCGGTATGTGTCAAGGGCAGAACCTGTTGGAAAGCTCCACTATCATTTATCTTCTATTTTTTATATTATATATTTAAATTGAGGCACACAATTAGTGCCTATTTAGAAAGAAGGATGATAAAGGAGCCGCAATGTTCCTAATGTCCCCAAAAAAGAGAAAACACCTACTCATTTTGAGAAAAAGTGATCAGAAAAATTTGGCCAAAGGAAAGAAGTATATACAATAAGAATATCTGAAACAAAACAGAAAATTATATGTTTCATATATAATGGGGTATAATGGGGTATGGAATGATCATGTGAACCAGCCAGACCCAATTAATAAAAGTAGGACACATCCCACTCAAAGTTGAGCCCCGAAGGGCGTCTGGAATTAAGAATAAAAATCCATCAGACTTCTTGCCTGCACAGTATGTTGAATTTATCTCCACCTCTAGCTGGTTTTGTGATTCTTTCTAGCCCTTGAATGACTAAACTAGAAGTGTTCTTGTCATGAGCAATGTTCCAATGTCGTGCGACATTGGTGGCATGGTCTTTATCGATATCGTATAGGTGATCATAGAGGCAATCCTTAAGTCTTCTGGTTGTCCTGCCAACATATTGTATTAAACAAAGTTTGCATGTGATCACATATACTACATATCGTGTGTTGCAATTAATGAAAGAATGTAGCTTGTGCGATTTCCCTGTAGAGGTGGAAGTAACAGTGTCCCCTTTTTGGATGAAAGGGCAGTATGTGCAACTGCGACCACCACATCTAAATGTTCCATTACAAGATAACCAATTGGTGGGAGTGGGCCTACTGCAAAAAAGACTGGGGGATAACTAACTGCTGAGGGATGGAGCCCTCCTGGTAACAGTGCGGACACCTCCTTTTAAAATTTCACAATAGATAGGGTCATTAGACAAAATTGGAAGATATTTGGTGACTATCTTTTTTATTTTGTGAAACTCACTGCTGTATGGAGTAGAAAAAGTAGTGGTATAATTTTGATCTTTAAGCTTTTTTGTACGGCCCTGTCCGTCGTGACCAGGAAGTTTATCTAAGAGCAGTTCTTTTCTTTGTACTCTCTTGGCTATTGATATGCCCCTATTTATTATGGCTCTTGGGTAACCTCTTTCCTTGAATCTATTGGACATGTGTATGACTTCCTGATCAAAGTCTGATTCTTTGCTGCAAAGCCTCCTAAATCTTAGGAATTGACCAACCGGGATACTGTTTATAGTATGTCCCGGATGGTTAGAATCAGCCCGTAGGAGGGTATTCCCAGCACTGGGTTTCCTATAGAGGTTGGAAATAACTGCACTGTTTTCACCCGTCAGTGTGACATCTAGAAATTCTATGCATTTCTTATCTAGAACTCCAGTAAAATTTAAATTTAGTTGATTGTCGTTCATATAGTTTAACCACTCCTGTAAATCTACATGTGGATCGGAAACAATAAATGAGAGGTCATCTATGTACCTGCAATAGAAAGCCGTGTCACTGCGGCGGGGGCTACCAGGTCCAAAAATGCGGTGCCTCTCCCACCATACCATCCCAGGTTAGCTAAAGATGGTGAAAATTTGGCGCCCATCGAGGCACCGCACTTTTGGAGATAGTAGTCCCCGTCAAACATAAAGAAATTATGGGTGAGAAGATATTCCAAACATATCACAATAAATTCTTGGAGCAAGAGAGAAAAGCGTCCCGATCTTTTCAAAAAGAAAGACACCGCCTGCAAAGCAAGGGTGTGTGGGATGGAGGAGTATAAATTGGACACATCACAAGTAATCCAGCAGAAATTCTCCTTCCACACAAAGTCTTCCATTTTGTAAAGCAGCTGTTTAGTATCACGTAAATATCCGGGTAGTTCCATAACTAAAGGTTGCAGTTGTTCATCCACCCATTGTAAATTCAACATACTGTGCAGGCAAGAAGTCCGATGGATTTTTATTCTTAATTCCAGACGCCCTTCGGGGCTCAACTTTGAGTGGGATGTGTCCCACTTTTATTAATTGGGTCTGGCTGGTTCACATGATCATTCCATACCCCATTATACCCCATTATATATGAAACATATAATTTTCTGTTTTGTTTCAGATATTCTTATTGTATATACTTCTTTCCTTTGGCCAAATTTTTCTGATCACTTTTTCTCAAAATGAGTAGGTGTTTTCTCTTTTTTGGGGACATTAGGAACATTGCGGCTCCTTTATCATCCTTCTTTCTAAATAGGCACTAATTTTGTGCCTCAATTTAAATATATAATATAAAAAATAGAAGATAAATGATAGTGGAGCTTTCCAACAGGTTCTGCCCTTGACACATACCGCTGCGTCATTTCAGGTTTGGTTTTTGTTCATTATGTCATTTTTTGAAGAAAGGGTTTTTTTTGGAGCATATATATTGCTTCCTTTTTTCTTTCTTTTTATATAGACATTACAATGACTATATACGTTTAATAATGACATGCAAACCAGAAATGCGCAGCGACATAGTGCATGGTATCATAACCACACATATACCATTTTAATTAAAATATTGTATTTTTATACATATAAATGTTGTTTGTTTTTAGACATACAAAAGGCTGCAGTCTTCAGAATTTCCACATTCTTTATGTATTGCCTATTTCACCCTATAGCCACATATGTCTACTTCACAACCCTTTTACAATGTCACACAAAATGTATTATTATTTGTTTTATTTGTTGTTGTTCGTCCATCCTTTTCACATATATATGTGTCTCACACATGGGGTCTCTCCTTTTTTTTTTTTTTTCTCTTGTTTGGTTTCACCATCAAGAGTTTGAGAAATGAGATATTTTTTCATTCACAAATCTTTTTTAATCTCATACACAGGAGCACCTCATGTGTGATACATCAAGGAAAATGGTGTTCCTTTGACTAATGATCACCTGGGAGTGTTTGGTGAAACGCCCCATTCACCTCTTTCCCTCCCCTATTTAAGCACATTTTGGTCATTTGTTCACTAGCTACGAGTAAGCATCACAGGATGCGAAACATGTCAGCTCTTTTCTCCTATTCCACTTCTTGGTTGACTGCATGAATTTTGGCTGTTTTTTCCATTAGAATTTTTGTTGTTTTTTCATGTTTTGAATAAAGACATTGTGTTTTGAGGAGTGCGGCGATCCAGGATTTTTCTTTCATCTCATAGAGTGTCTGTAGCCTTTTCCCAGGAACTTATTCAATAAAACTCCAGATTGGGCCCAATAATCGTCATCCAGGTCACAATTTCTTCTAATTCTGATGAATGGGCCCTTAGGAATGGCTTTAATCCATCCTGGATGATGGCAACTCCTAGTTAAAATATATTCGTTTTGTCCACCTCTTTAAAAAAAAGTTAAATCTCTCCAAATCCAGGTATTGAAAATTCTTGTGACTACATTTTGTTGTGAGTTTGATGTTATATCGATTGTGATTCATATGGGACATAAAACCTTCTAGGTCCTCCAAAGTCACTTCCCATATGAAAAACAAATTGTCAATGTATCTTCTGTAGAGTTGTAATTGTGGCCATTCACCTGTCAAAATGTCCTCATCCTCCCATTTATTTAGAAAAGATGTTAGCCACGCATACTTAGCGTGGCTAACATGGCAACACCTTTCACCTGATTAAAGAAATCACCACCGTACAAGAAGAAAAAATTGTTGGACATGGCCATCTCTAGCTCTTCTACCAAAAACTTAATCTGAGAGGATCTCAAGTTAGTATATTTATGCAGGGACCATTGGACTGCGTCAAATGCATCACCCTGTCTAATGTTAGTGTAGAGGGACTCAACGTCCGCAGTCACCAAAAAGATGATCCATCCACACAAACATCTTTTAATAATTGTTTTGGTTCCCTGCCATGCTTCAAAAAAGCTTTTCCTTTGGCTACTATGGGTTGAAGAAAGGTGTCAAGATATTCACCAATCCGGGAATATAAGGAATTAATACCACTGATAATTGGTCTAACCGATGGCGAAACCAGGTTTTTGTTCATTTTAGGCAATTGGTACATCACCTGAATTTTTGGAGCTCTCAGATTTAAACACTTAGGGCCTAATCCACAAAAACCCGGCGCAACGTAATTTTTCACATTTAAGTTACACCGCCGCAAAATCTCTACCTAAGTGCCCGATCCACAAAGCACATACCTAGAAATTTTGAGCAGTGTAACTTAAATCCGTCCGGCGCAAGGCGTTCCTTAATCTAATGGGGCGAGTCCCATTTTAATTAGGCGGGCTCCCGCGCCGGACGTACTGCGCATGCTCCCGATGCGATTTTCCCAACGTGCTTTGCGCGGTTTTACGTTACGCTGAGTTTTGTGAATCGCGGCGGGTAAAAAAAGTTGCGTCGTGAAAAAAAAAGATGCGGCGGGAAAAAAAATGTTTTAAAAAGAAATTTGACAGCGTCGCGGGAAAGAAGGGTCTACTTTTACATGGTGTACTAACTTTACACTTTGTAAAAGCAGCCCTAATTTTGCGACGGCAAACTAATACTTACAGAGAAAAAACGAAGCGTAAAAGCTTTGTGGATCTCCGTAAGTGCTAATTTGCATACCCGAAGCGGCATTTCAACGAGAAATGCCCCCAGCGGCGGCTGCGGTACTGCATCTTAAGATCCGACAGTGTAAGTCCCTTACACATGTTGGATCTTCTGCCTATCTATGTGAAACTGATTCTGTGGATCAGTTCCATAGATAGAAACAGGGATACGACGGCGTATCAGTAGATACGCCGGCGTATCCCTTTTGAGGATCAGGCCCTTTGCTTCCTTTTTATCCAAAATGTTTTTCTTGATGTCCTTTTTCAACCAGTCCTCCAACTTCTTTTTTAATTTACACGTGGGATCTGGAGTTTTATTGAATAAGTTCCTGGGAAAAGGCTACAGAAACTCTAACCTAGAGAAGGTCAGAATGAATGTATTCTATAAGATCAGAGAATAAATACTGGCAAATAAAAATAAAAAAGAAGCCAAATGTGAGTCATCCTTTATCATTGGATTCAATCTAGATTATAAACAGGTTGAAAAAGCTTTTAAAAAGTCCTGGCCCATCCTCCTAAAAGATCATACTTAAAAAATAAATAAAAAAAAATGTATCTATAGGAGAGCGCCTGGACTCAGGAACATGATTTTCAAAAACATAGTGGATCCCCCCAAAATGAGAGAAAACTTTTTTGGACACTATTGGTTTTATAGGTGTGGGAGATGCATATCCTGTCAAACCACTGCAGATAAAAAAAAAAACTGAAACATTCTTGGGGTATGTGACGGTATTGGTATGATATCCCCGTCAAACAGTCCCTTCTTCCCATAACGAAAATCACCCAATATTCCACAAGTAGGAGTCCATGGAATCGCCCCAAATAGCCACACATGAGTCCAGGCTTACTGCTAGAACAAAAATAGAAAGCAAATAACCGCGCTTAGGAAACACTAGTTTGGAAATATGTAGTATTACTTAAAATTCGAACATAAAATAGGTAAATAATAATAAGACTGCAGCCCCCCCAAGAATGTGATCCCCTAAAGGATACAGAAATAATGGACAATGGTGTGGGGGTGGTGGCGCTGTCTAAGTGGAGGCTAATGTTACCCAGAGGTGGTAAGAACAAACTATATGGACCTCAAATTAATAAGTGATAAATATAGTGCCTCTTATGATATGTGATAAGCCAGTAATAAAAAAATGAATAGCTTAAGTGTGGCTAAAACCACATGCTGTAAATACAGCTTAGTATATGACGTTGGACAAAAGTAAAGTGATAACGCACAGCACAAGTGCCGAAAAATTGTTTCCAAAAAAATAAAAAATTGTGTCCAAAAAAAGTGAAAAATCCAAAAGACTAAAAAATGTCTAAAAGTTCAGGAAAAAATATATATAAGGAATATATATATATGAAAAGCAACAATCCGGGTGTGAACCAATATAAATAAATTAACAGCAGTCCAGAGTGATATTGGTGACAATGTGACTATCCAAGTGGGTAAGTGGTCACAGTATGCAGTAGTGCAGTGATGCGAAGTGGGTCCGGTGCTCCCCCTCCTGGGTCCCTACTCACCAGAGGCCCTCACCCCTGCAGGGGTAAAGAGCATAGAAAATCTCCAACCGACTCGGGTCCTCGCTCTCCTAGTAGGTCCTACGGTCCAGCTGGTACCAAAAAAGATCCTGGATATCCGGATTCCTCCAAGGGATAAAAAAAAAAGGTCTCATAGAGTAGTAGGTTCAGGTTCCAGTGGGTACATTTTATTGGTACAGCCACAGGCTAGTACTAAAGCAATATATACAAATGTATACAGACAAAAGAAAAAATAATAAAAAATAAAAATAGATTTAAAAATGAAATAAAAATGAAATAAAAACGGGGGCCAGATAGAATGCTTGTGAATACAAGCAGACAGTTATCTGTGTGATAGCAAGCTTCCCAGCACAGCACAAGCTCCACAAATGAGAACCAGCGTGGGAACGGCGTGCGTTCCACCAAATGAACAGCTGGTTAGTCCAGGAAGTGCGTGCGGGCGTGCGTGTATCCGCTTTACGCACGTTTCGTTCTCTTACGTCTTCTGAAGCGGGTACACGCATACCGCTACTGATGGTTAATATAGCCAGCGTCACCATGGAAAACCCTCCCACTTAGCGGCATTCACCAATCATAATTTTGATGGGGAAATCCCTTCCGATCGGGTGATTTAGGCAGGAGTCCCTGGGTGAATATAATTGTAATTTCCATGGTGTGCATATGCTTAAACGGACATAGCATAATATTCCATACAGTGACAATTTACATGGTGTGCATAAGTTTCTACGGACATGACATAACATTCCATATGATGACATCTCAGTTTAACCATATGGCTTATGTCAGCGCTAAATTCATATTCTTCTCTCATATGCAATATCAGTGTATGACAAAATTGTGGTATATATATATATATGTATGCACAGATCAAAAAATATAAATAACTACAGGTCATGAATAGAAGCACTATGTGAATCTGAACAAGTGCAATAGTGCATGCATGCTTTATGAACTGTACTTTTGCCTGTTGCTAGTGGGTCCTAATGCACAGCTCATAATGCTTAAGGAGGAATGTAAAAAGAGGAGGACATAAGTTGCAGATTAAAAGTTACAAATTTAAATACATAATAAAATAATGTTGCTCCAAGCAGAGTGAGCACCCCATGAGTGAAATGAAAGTTAACCTAGGGGTGTATGTATAGGTACAAACAGTGATATACCTATAGACAAAGGTGGGGAGGTAGAATGGGTAGCATAACCCATATCTAAAGTGAAATGAAATGAAAGACGGGAAGTAGAGTGTAGATTCATGGGTGCTAAGATGTATAGCACTAACGTCGTAAGGTGGATTGTATAAATTAGGGGGTGTGACCATTAAACACAGATGATGCCTACCCTGAGATGAGCATAAGCCTATCTGGGGTGTAGTATGACAAAGCTTCCCAGGGAACAGACCCCAATAAATGACACACCATGTAAATTGTCACTGTATGGAATATTATGCTATGTCCGTTTAAGCATATGCACACCATGGAAATTACAATTATATTCACCCAGGGACTCCTGCCTAAATCACCCGATCGGAAGGGATTTCCCCATCAAAATTATGATTGGTGAATGCCGCTAAGTGGGAGGGTTTTCCATGGTGACGCTGGCTATATTAACCATCAGTAGCGGTATGCGTGTACCCGCTTCAGAAGACGTAAGAGAACGAAACGTGCGTAAAGCGGATACACGCACGCCCGCACGCACTTCCTGGACTAACCAGCTGTTCATTTGGTGGAACGCACGCCGTTCCCACGCTGGTTCTCATTTGTGGAGCTTGTGCTGTGCTGGGAAGCTTGCTATCACACAGATAACTGTCTGCTTGTATTCACAAGCATTCTATCTGGCCCCCGTTTTTATTTCATTTTTATTTCATTTTTAAATCTATTTTTATTTTTTATTATTTTTTCTTTTGTCTGTATACATTTGTATATATTGCTTTAGTACTAGCCTGTGGCTGTACCAATAAAATTTACCCACTGGAACCTGAACCTACTACTCTATGAGACCTTTTTTTTTATCCCTTGGAGGAATCCGGATATCCAGGATCTTTTTTGGTACCAGCTGGACCGTAGGACCTACTAGGAGAGCGAGGACCCGAGTCGGTTGGAGATTTTCTATGCTCTTTACCCCTGCAGGGGTGAGGGCCTCTGGTGAGTAGGGACCCAGGAGGGGGAGCACCGGACCCACTTCGCATCACTGCACTACTGCATACTGTGACCACTTACCCACTTGGATAGTCACATTGTCACCAATATCACTCTGGACTGCTGTTAATTTATTTATATTGGTTCACACCCGGATTGTTGCTTTTCATATATATATATTCCTTATATATATTTTTTCCTGAACTTTTAGACATTTTTTAGTCTTTTGGATTTTTCACTTTTTTGGACACAATTTTTTATTTTTTTGGAAACAATTTTTCGGCACTTGTGCTGTGCGTTATCACTTTACTTTTGTCCAACGTCATATACTAAGCTGTATTTACAGCATGTGGTTTTAGCCACACTTAAGCTATTCATTTTTTTATTACTGGCTTATCACATATCATAAGAGGCACTATATTTATCACTTATTAATTTGAGGTCCATATAGTTTGTTCTTACCACCTCTGGGTAACATTAGCCTCCACTTAGACAGCGCCACCACCCCCACACCATTGTCCATTATTTCTGTATCCTTTAGGGGATCACATTCTTGGGGGGGCTGCAGTCTTATTATTATTTACCTATTTTATGTTCGAATTTTAAGTAATACTACATATTTCCAAACTAGTGTTTCCTAAGCGCGGTTATTTGCTTTCTATTTCCGTTTCCACATCTACCGGTGTGTTTTTACTGCAGCTATGGAACTGTTTGGCTATATGAACAGTAGGAATATAGACGTTGGGGGCATTTTTAGCCAGGAAGAAATTATAAACAGACAGGATATGCAAGGGCTGGTCAAACAACTAAGGCACACAATGGAAAAGCAACTGAGAGTATGGTGGGATATAGCCACCCTTGAAACATATATAAAAGAAAAAATGACCCCCAGGAGGTTACGATGGGATATACACCCGAATGACAACGTTGAGGATGCTGAGCTTATGAACGAATGGTATTGTTTTTTTAATACATGTGAAAACGAACTTTTACATAAAATTGTTAAAAGAAGGAAGTTCAAATTAAAAACAATAGAAAAAAGTATCACAGAAATACAAAATCTTCTAACACCATTCGCAAGCCAGCAAGATTACAAAGACAAAACCAAAGAATTGCAGGATTTGATCAAAAAATATGACAGTGACATCCAGAGCAAGAAGCAAAAGAAGTTTAAGAGGGATGTACTTGATTATAAAAATATGCAGGTATATAAATGGCAAGCTTCCATGGAAAACCCGACAGAAGGGCTTGATGACACTATAACTGATGAGAGTGAACTTACAATGATAGCCACTGATGGGGCAACTAGTCCTAGGCACCCGATCATCTATACAACCACTAATGGACCTGAACAACACGGACAAAACACCCCCCACATGCCAAGATGGCAGCAAGGGAGACCTGAGAATAGAAGGGTTAGATACCAAGATGACTACTATAGGAGCCCCAATCCACCCAGAAGGAGATCATTTAGCCGTAATAGGCACTCCTCAGGAAGAGACCATTACCCTACCAATACACATTATAATTATGGTAGAAATGGAGGGGATTATGAGGATTTTCACAGAGGAGGCCCCAACTCCCGCCCACCAGGAAGATGGAGACCAAGAACTGGCTACGGAAACCCAGGATGGAGAGGGATGAATGGCAACCGAGGGGCTACCCATGGAAGACCCCAAGGGAGAGGAGAAAACCCAAGGAACCAAGGACATCAAGGACAGGGAACCTACTCCAACCCATGGGACAACAGATCGCGCAATCAGGACAGAGAAACGGAACACAGTCAAAGAGAAAACGCACCAGAGGGTGCAGGGGAGGGCAGAAGAAAACGCCCAAGGCACTATTAGGCAAAGGCATATTTAATCTTAGCGACATTCAATTAACTAAGGAAGAGCTACACATTTTGGACCTGGGCCTCAAATATGCTCCTGAAAAGGCATTAGACCAATTTGAGGTCTATATAGATCTCCAGAAATTCCTTAGAAAATTAAACCTAAGAAAATTCTTCTTGACCAACCAAGATGACAACCCAATGCAAATATCTGAATACACCCAAACTAACTTGAGGAACAATTCCACATTTAACCCAAACACACCGGGGAACCAGTGTATAGGGGCGTTCAAGAAAATGGTGGAAAGCGACCTCAGGAAATTGCAGCGGAAATTTAAAAACAAAAATAAAGATGTGTGGAAAACAATTAAGGAAATTGGCAAGAAAAAAGAAGTCATTATTAGACCGGCTGACAAGGGAGGTGGCCTTGTCATCCTTAACAAAAAGGATTATGAAGAAGAGATGGAAAACCTGCTTAGAGTTGAAAATACGTATAAGAAACTAAAGGGTAACCCCAAAATAAGGTTCAACAAACTACTCGAGAAATTTGTACAAAAAGGGAAGTCTTTAGGAATATTGAATAAAAATTAAGCCGAGTACTTAGTGTCGAATTCTACGAAAACACCGGTGCTATATTACACCCCCAAGATACATAAGAGACTTGAAAAACCTCCCGGTAGACCCATAATAAGTGGTATCAACTCCATTTTTTCCCGTCTAGGAGAGTACCTCGACACCTATTTGCAACCTATCGTTAAGCTGGGAAGATCCCATCTTCGTGACAGCCTACAACTTATTAACGAATTGCAACAGGTTGATGGTGCGGAACATCTACTCTTGGCTACTATTGATGTCAACTCCCTCTACACCAGTATATCCCAGGAGGATGGAGTCATGGGAGTAGAAAAAGCCTTACACCAACATACCAGTTTGAAACAAGCACAGATTAACTTTATTGTCGAAGGGCTCAAGATGGCCATGGAGTGTAACTACTTCTGGTACCGGAACCATTACTATGTCCAAACTAGGGGGGTAGCGATGGGGGCTCGTTATGCCCCCAGCGTTGCCAACCTACTGATGGATAGCTGGGAGGAAGAATATGTTTATAGTCGTAATATCCCTCAGATCAAACTGTACAGGCGTTACATCGACGACCTTATCATTCTTTGGGATGGCACCAATGACACTTTTCAGGCATTTCTATCTAATCTGAATACCAACAGATATGGCCTCACCTTTACTGGCAATTGTAGTACAGAATGCATAGATTACCTTGATCTACAGATCTATAAGGAGGGCTCAGAATTACACACAAGAACCCACTTTAAAACCACCGATCGCAATGGATACATCCCATCCACCAGTTGCCATCATCCCAGGTGGAAAGCCAACATACCAAAAGGGCAACTAATGCGACTTCGGAGGAATTGCAGTTCTGTTACTGAATTTCAGGCACAAGCTGACATAATCATTGACCGGTTTAAAGAAAAAGGATACAAAGAGGCAAATTTATTGAAATTAAAAGATGAAGTGACAAACATGGACAGGAATAACATGCTGTCAGTTAATAAAAAGAATAAAAATAATAAAACTGATGTAGCTTTCATCACCGGCTTCAACTCCCAATACAAAGACTTCGAGCATATAGTAAAAAAGTATTGGCCAATTCTACAGGAAGACCATGCCCTTACCAAAGTCCTGGGCAAAAAACCTAGTTTCATCTATAGACGTGCCCCTTCCCTCCGTCACCATTTGGTGCACAATGTGGTAGATCCACCCAAACAGGTCAACATCTTCCCTGATCTGAAGGGATTCTTTAAATGTCAGAGATGTCTTGGCTGCAGGGTCAGCAAAAAACAACCGAGAAGAAAAATGAGTTTTAAATCCAGAAACGACTTCAAAGAATACAAGATCAAAGAACTCATTTCCTGTGACACAACACACGTGACTTATGTCATCGAGTGCCCGTGCCACCTGCAATATGTGGGTAGAACCACACGACCCTTGAAGATAAGAATCCGGGAACACATCAATAGGATTAAAGCAGGTTTTCCTAAACATCATCTCTCACGCCACTTCAAAGAGTTCCACCATCAAGACCCTACTGGCCTGATCTTTTATGGTATTGATACCATAAGGGATGACTGGAGGGGAGGAAATAAGACCACTGCAATATCCCAAAATGAGACCAGTTGGATCTACCGCTTGGGTTCGCTTGCACCCCACGGGTTGAACAAGGACATTGATCTTAATTGTTTCCTTGCCAACCCCTAGTTCAAGGGATCTCTAGATGACCCACTCAGGGTACATAAGGTTATAGAGTGCCCTTGTTGCTTACTTTCCAGTTATGGGGACCATTAATAGCATTCAACTTTAGGAACCCTTCTCCAGTATGTCATTTATTGGGGTCTGTTCCCTGGGAAGCTTTGTCATACTACACCCCAGATAGGCTTATGCTCATCTCAGGGTAGGCATCATCTGTGTTTAATGGTCACACCCCCTAATTTATACAATCCACCTTACGACGTTAGTGCTATACATCTTAGCACCCATGAATCTACACTCTACTTCCCGTCTTTCATTTCATTTCACTTTAGATATGGGTTATGCTACCCATTCTACCTCCCTACCTTTGTCTATAGGTATATCACTGTTTGTACCTATACATACACCCCTAGGTTAACTTTCATTTCACTCATGGGGTGCTCACTCTGCTTGGAGCAACATTATTTTATTATGTATTTAAATTTGTAACTTTTAATCTGCAACTTATGTCCTCCTCTTTTTACATTCCTCCTTAAGCATTATGAGCTGTGCATTAGGACCCACTAGCAACAGGCAAAAGTACAGTTCATAAAGCATGCATGCACTATTGCACTTGTTCAGATTCACATAGTGCTTCTATTCATGACCTGTAGTTATTTATATTTTTTGATCTGTGCATACATATATATATATATACCACAATTTTGTCATACACTGATATTGCATATGAGAGAAGAATATGAATTTAGCGCTGACATAAGCCATATGGTTAAACTGAGATGTCATCATATGGAATGTTATGTCATGTCCGTAGAAACTTATGCACACCATGTAAATTGTCACTGTATGGAATATTATGCTATGTCCGTTTAAGCATATGCACACCATGGAAATTACAATTATATTCACCCAGGGACTCCTGCCTAAATCACCCGATCGGAAGGGATTTCCCCATCAAAATTATGATTGGTGAATGCCGCTAAGTGGGAGGGTTTTCCATGGTGACGCTGGCTATATTAACCATCAGTAGCGGTATGCGTGTACCCGCTTCAGAAGACGTAAGAGAACGAAACGTGCGTAAAGCGGATACACGCACGCCCGCACGCACTTCCTGGACTAACCAGCTGTTCATTTGGTGGAACGCACGCCGTTCCCACGCTGGTTCTCATTTGTGGAGCTTGTGCTGTGCTGGGAAGCTTGCTATCACACAGATAACTGTCTGCTTGTATTCACAAGCATTCTATCTGGCCCCCGTTTTTATTTCATTTTTATTTCATTTTTAAATCTATTTTTATTTTTTATTATTTTTTCTTTTGTCTGTATACATTTGTATATATTGCTTTAGTACTAGCCTGTGGCTGTACCAATAAAATTTACCCACTGGAACCTGAACCTACTACTCTATGAGACCTTTTTTTTTATCCCTTGGAGGAATCCGGATATCCAGGATCTTTTTTGGTACCAGCTGGACCGTAGGACCTACTAGGAGAGCGAGGACCCGAGTCGGTTGGAGATTTTCTATGCTCTTTACCCCTGCAGGGGTGAGGGCCTCTGGTGAGTAGGGACCCAGGAGGGGGAGCACCGGACCCACTTCGCATCACTGCACTACTGCATACTGTGACCACTTACCCACTTGGATAGTCACATTGTCACCAATATCACTCTGGATTGCTGTTAATTTATTTATATTGGTTCACACCCGGATTGTTGCTTTTCATATATATATATTCCTTATATATATTTTTTCCTGAACTTTTAGACATTTTTTAGTCTTTTGGATTTTTCACTTTTTTGGACACAATTTTTTATTTTTTTGGAAACAATTTTTCGGCACTTGTGCTGTGCGTTATCACTTTACTTTTGTCCAACGTCATATACTAAGCTGTATTTACAGCATGTGGTTTTAGCCACACTTAAGCTATTCATTTTTTTATTACTGGCTTATCACATATCATAAGAGGCACTATATTTATCACTTATTAATTTGAGGTCCATATAGTTTGTTCTTACCACCTCTGGGTAACATTAGCCTCCACTTAGACAGCGCCACCACCCCCACACCATTGTCCATTACTGCTAGAACAAGACAGCTTTTAATGCGTATAACACAGAGCTTATATGTGGTTACAACTGTTACAATGACAATCTCCGCCCCCCTCACACAGTGGGGGGTCTTCAATACAGATCCTTTGAAATAAGGGTATCTCTTTGAACTAATCAGTATCTAGCCGGTTCGGCTCCGCTATGTTTAACCTGATCAGACACATTCCTTTATCAATTAACATTTAGAACAATACACACAAGAGAGTCAATTAACTCTTTGAAATAGGGAGCTGGCTGGGGAAGGGTCATTAACATATCAATAGTTTTAAACAAGCAGGGAGAATTACACTGAAGCATCCTTCACAATGGCCCCCCTTTTTCTCCCTGCTTCCGGCAACCCGGTTGGACCTTCCCTGGTCCAGTAGGGTTGACGGGTTCAGAGCTTTTAGTCCGATGTTAACTCCGTTTGGCATAACTGACCTCCCTTGGCAACTGCTTCCGACTCAGGTATGCCACCGGGTCGTCAGATCACATGCCGGTCAGTCCCCAAGTCTTTGTGCGATCTGCAGAGTCACCAGAAGTCAGTGTGAAGACAGCGAATGGGTCTGTGCGCCGCCATCTAGGTGTCCTGCTATGGGAGGGGGCAGGTTATGGCTCTGAAGTGACAATCACAGGAGATTCATAAAAAATAAAAGTTATATTTGTTGAAATGCTGTAGCACTGGTGCTCAGAGTCCAGGGGGGGGGGGAATCAGTGCCCCATAGGGTCAGCCACCCTCTGCTCCCTCCGCAGCCGCCGGTTCTCCTCTTTGAGCTTCTCCAGCTCCATCTCCAGTTCATGGAGCCTGGGGGGGGTCAGCCTGCTGTGACCTCAGGTGGTTGTTCTCCTCCTCCATGCGGCTTATGCACTCCTCCAGCTCTATGTACTCACGGATCAGCTCCTGCTTGCTCATGTCCTGCAGGCTCTCCACGTGGTCCTTCATCATCAGGAACTGGGCGGTGGTGTAAGGGGCCACCGCTGCGACTCCCTCTCCTCCAGTCGCTTCTTCTCCTCCCAGGTCAGCTTGTTATACAGCTTCCAGGACCTCTTCTTCTTGGGGGGTAGCCGGCGGTGCCTCTTTCTGCCCAGCTCCCTCCAGGGCCCCTTCGGCTCATGGCTGTCGCCCATGACCAGCTGACAATGGTGTTCCCTGTTGTCCGTAATAACAGATTGTACCGTGAGGACTTCGTAAGGGGTGCCCAATGGTTCTTCCTGACCCAGCTCCTGGAGATCCCAAGCCGAGTCTACACAATGGGCTGCTGCTGGTGGGCGGTACCCAGGTTGAGGCCAATTTGACCTGGTGTTGTCCTTCATGGGGTAATTCTGCTTGAAGTGACCCAGCTGTTTGCATCGGAAGCAGCGTTGTTCGTTGTCCTCCTGGCGTGGATAGCGAGGGCTAGATGTCACCGGTCTGTTAGGAGGTTGGTATCTAGCGGCTGGTGGGTGTGAGGGCACCGTTGGTCGTGGAGGTTGTACCCGTGGTGTGACCTGGTTTGTCTTGCGAGTATCCGCATATTCATCCGCCAACTTCGCGGCCTCTGGTAGAGTCATGGGCCTGCGATCTCTCACCCAATCTTTGACATCCGTCTGGATGTGATTGTAAAATTGCTCCAGGAGCATTAGTTGCAAAATGTCCTCTGCGGTGGTGGCCTGGCTGCTGTTAACCCAGTTAGAGTCCGACAGGGATAACTGGCATGCCCATTCCGCGTAAGAGTCTTCCGTGGTTTTGCGTGAGTCCCTGAACTTCTGTCGGTGGGACTCTGGGGTTACTGCATAACGAGCCAGGAGCACTTCTTTAACCCGGGCGTAGCTATGGATATCCTGATCTGGCACGGTCCGGAAAGCATCAGAAGCTTTGCCTGACAGTTTGCCTGACAATATTGCAACCCACTCTCCTCTAGCTATTCGGTGCAGGTTACATTGTCGCTCAAAATCTGCCAGGTAGTTATCAATCTCACAGTCCTTTTCATCAAAAGCTTTAAAAGCGCTAAACGGAATCTTCCTTGCGTCTGCTGTGCTGTACTCACTGTTTGGAGGATGTGCGGCTGCTTGTTGGACTGCTGCCAGTTTTAACTGTAGTTCTGCATCTCTTATTTGTTTATCCTTCTGTAGTTCTGCATCTCTTATTTGTTTATCCTTCTGTAGCTCTGCGTTTACTAACAGGTCCATCACTTTCAGCACCACATCCGCCGTTGGGTTTCGGACCGAACCATGCTAGCTTCTCTCTCATTAGCTTGTTGGCTGGCGATTCCTCCTCCTGAATCACTGGTGTCTCCATCTCTTGTACTGCTGGCGTTGCTGCAACCAAGTTCTCCTGGTCTAGCTCCATTAATTCTGCTATGATGACCCGCTTGGTTTTGTTGCTAGCAATCCTTCCACGAACTTCCAGTAGTTCTCCAAGTGTCTGCTTGGAATCCGGGTATAAAGGAGAGTAGAAGGGAAAATCCCGCTGCTGCCAACCAATTGTGACGGTATTGGTATGATATCCTCGTCAAACAGTCCCTTCTTCCCATAACGAAAATCACCCAATATTCCACAAGTAGGAGTTCATGGAATCGCCCCAAATAGCCACACATGAGTCCAGGCTTACTGCTAGAACAAGACAGCTTTTAATGCGTATGACACAGAGCTTATATGTGGTTACAACTGTTACAATGACAATCTCCGCCCCCCTCACACAGTGGGGGGGTCTTCAATACAGATCCTTTGAAATAAGGGTATCTCTTTGAACTAATCAGTATCTAGCCGGTTCAGCTCCGCTATGTTTAACCTGATCAGACACATTCCTTTATCAATTAACATTTAGAACAATACACACAAGAGAGTCAATTAACTCTTTGAAATAGGGAGCTGGCTGAGGAAGGGTCATTAACATATCAATAGTTTTAAACAAGCAGGGAGAATTACACTGAAGCATCCTTCACAGGGTATAATGGAAAAGAATACACTGTGGACAAATACATTTCTTGTAATACAAAATATGTGGTGTATCTCTTGTCCTGCCCTTGTGGATTACTTTATGTGGGTAGGACTATAAGATGTCTCTACAAAAGGATTAATGAGCACGTAAATAATATCAAGATTGGCTTTAGAAAACATAGTGTTTCCAATCATTTTAGAATTTGCCATGATCAAAACCCACCCCTTCTAAAATTCTATGGGATTGATAAGATTTTACCACATTGGAGAGGGGGGGACATGAGAACCCATGTGTCTTAAGCCAAAACCAGGTGGATTTTTGAAATAGGCTCCCTTGCGCCATCCGGCCTTACTATAAACATAGATTTAAATTGCTTTCTTACTGATTACTAGTAGAGATGTTAATAGGTTCCTATCTGAATATGTTTTAATAATCAATTTATTTAGCAAAAATACTTTTTTGTGTCTAGTTATTATTCAATTCTTTATTTTTATCCTGTTTGGGTGTAGGGGTAAACAAACACAATATCCGATACACCACAGGTTCCTTGTAGAATTTTTGAATTATTATTACAATTTTTTTTTGGTGAGAAAGTATGACTGCTCGACCTGGAAAAAAGGGTTGGCCTTTTTTTCTCTTTATGCCACAGGCCCTGCAGTTATAAGTTTGTCCTCTAGATGTCTCCCTCTGGAACTCACAATTTCTGAACAAGGTCTTATATATTCGGAATCCATGGTTTTATATATGTCTTTTTGCTGTGTTTTATTAAAAAGGTTTCTAAAGCTTCTTACTATATAGCTTTATATGTTTTAAATAAGATGATATTGTGTAATGATGCAATCTATTTTTATAAGATAGGTTCCACAAATAGTCTGTGTTTAATCCATGCAGCCTACTTTGTCAACTAGACTCTCCTCTATGGATATCTGAAATGTTTAATTGTTGGAAAAGTTGTTGTGAAAAGGAATTCCTTAGTAGCTGTGGAAGTCTGTTGATCGCAAGAGGATACGTTTTAAACTTTTAAGAGGTATTTTAGGTTTTATAGTCACTTAATCTACGTTTGTATTGGACCAATGGTGTAATTTGGTCCGCTATTTAAGCTACGATAAATTGGCGTCAAACCCACTTCCTGATGACGCGTGCTGCAACGCGAATTGCATAGAAGTTAGGTCTGTCATACAATGTCACTTCTGCTGGGGGGGTTGATTAATGCATAGCTTAAACTGCTGGTCAGAGAGAGCTGTCTGACAGACTTCCACTGCACTAGGTTGTTCCTCATATGCTGATACACTCCCCTGCTGGAAAATGTATAAGTGACTTTTTTAACAATATACAAGCAATATTGCACTATATCTGCCTTCCCTGGTTCTTTTTGGTGGAGCTTGCTTTTCAGATGTGGATGTTTGGAGCGGAGGATAGATACATAGGATCAGAGCTGGTTGATTCCTGGTTCATGCGATCAAGTTCACCACACATGTGAACAATCGATTGGAAGGAGATTGTTGAAAGTTTTACGTGGATTGAGGAGCCATCTGGTGAGCACATTTGATTGCTATTTTGGGTGAAAAGTCACAAATATTATTTGAAGCACAGTGTTCATCTATCACACTGTGTTGGAGTGGAAATATCCAAACAGATTTTGGATTCGATTTGGACTTTTTTATTTATTGTTTGATTATTTGTGCACATGTGTAAAGTGAAGTAATTTACAAATACACATTTAGATATAATTACTGTATATACTCGAGTATAAGACGAGTTTTTCATCAAATTTTTTTGTGCTGAAAATGCCCCCTCGACTTATACTTGAGTCACCTTTTTTGCGCCTGATCTCCCGGACTTTGGGGACCTGGTACCGGCTGGCCGTAGGTCCCCCGGTACCGGGGAGCACCAATTTTTCAAAGCTGGTCACCCCTTCCATATACTCCTATGTTAAACGCCAGTCTAGTTATGGACACAGTAAGGCATGGGCATAGTGAGGCATGGGCACAGTGAGGCATGGGCACAGTGAGGCATGGGCACAGTGAGGCAAAGGCACAGTGAGGCATGGGCACAGTGAGGCATGCACATGGACACAGTGAGGCAAAGTGAGGCACAGTGAGGCATGCAGATGGACACCCTAGGCTTATATATTGAGTCAATACGTTTTCCCGTTTTTTTTGTGGTAAAATTAGGTGCCTTGGCTTATATTCGGGTCGTCTTATACTCGAGTATATACGGTATATAAGGTTTATACACAGCTCATTTGCTTAGGTCACCCTTTGCATCTTTAGTGATTTAATAGGTAGCACCCTTTTTGTCATTATTATTTTTTCATTTGTTTTTCACTAATTCTAGGTTCAGCACCCTTATATTTGTAATTAATACTTAAAGTGGCGGTTTCATCAAAAAAACAATTTTGCTTTAAACTGTAGCTTACACCTAAAAAAGAAAAAAAAATGTTTTACCCACCTTGAAATGCCTGTTGCTATGCGGTCCCACGAAATCTGCCTTCCTATCCACCTAGGCTCCTGACGTCAGCTACCTCGGCTTCTAACAGCGCTAATGCTCCTGGGAAATGATGAGTCATTCAGCCGTGCACCTCCCCTGTGCCTCCCCCGTACTAGAATCGCGTTATTATGAGGCAGGAAGTGACTCGATTCCTTCAACATATCGGCGCCATTTTCAAACTTGGCATAGCCCTTTGTTTTCATCAATACACGCCGCCGAGATTTCCTGCCGCCTGCACCGGAGAACGAGCGTACATACTGTGCTCTTTCAATTGCCTCCTTCTTGCCCTGCATCGAGAGGAATTGGACTCCTGCAAAAAACTGGCACAGCCCTTTTTGTTTTATCAACAGTGCACAACAAGATTTATAGCAGACTGCACTGGAAGACGTGTCTGCTGTTTGATCAGCCTCTACTGTGCATCGAGAGGATGTGGACTGCTGAACTATAAGTGTATGTACTAGCTCATTTGTTATTCTTGCCTGCATTTTTCGAACTGCACAGCATAGTAGCCTGACGTTTTTTTTTTTTTTTTTTTAAATGTACGGTCCCTTCTTGTTAAACAGGGAGAGTATTGCCTCTATTAGGCTAGTTATAAAATGGTAATCAATTTTAAATTGAAATGGGACACCCAGTGCTGGGAAAAGGACTGTGCGGTGAGAAAACAAAATGATGGGGAGAAAAGGAAATGCGGATGAATAGAGGGAGGACAGAAAATTGGGGAGGGAGGAAGGGAGGGGATGAAAAAAAAAAAAATATTGAGGAATAAAAAAAGAAGGGAAAAAAAAGAGGGGAGAGGAGAGAAAAGGGACACAAAAAGGAGAAAGAAAATGATCAAAACTGGGTAAAGAAAAAAGGGGGGAAAAGAGGAAGGGAAAGAAAAGTGGGAAAAAGGGGAGGGGGGAAAAAGAGGGAACGATTAAGAATTATTGAGAAGGGGGAGAGGGAGAGGGGGCGGTGAGAGAGGGGGAGGAGGGGGGAGGAAAGGAAGGACAAAAAGGGGGGAGGGGAAAAGGGGGGGAAGGGGGAGGAGGGAGGGGGGGAAAGGGGGGGAAAGGGGAAAGGAGGGAAGGGGGAGAGGGGAAGGGGGGGGGGAAGAAGGGAGAGAGGGGAAAATGAGGGGGGGGAGGAGGGAGAGGAAGAGGGGGAAGGGGGAGAGAGCGAGGAGGGGGGGAAGAGGGGAAAAAAGGGGGGAAGGAGGGAAAAGGGGGGGGGAACAATGTCAAGGAAAAATAAATAAAGGGAGCGAAAAGGCTGGTTAAGAGCGGGAAAACAACAAGGAGGAAGGGAAAGTGGGGGCAGGGAAATATTGAGGGAAAATAGGAAATGAACGAGACGGGAAAAGAAAGAAATGTTAGAAACAAGGATTGGGGAAGAAAGCGGGACACAATTGAAATGATCAGGTGAAGCAAGTGATTAGTGAGTGGATGAGGAAAGGGGGAAGGGGTGAGTATGGTGGTGCACTATCAATAAAATAATGGGGTAGTGAGTATGGAAAGAGGGGATAACTGATTGTGGAGTGTGCAGGGAAAGTGGAGAGTAGTACACCAGTACCCAGAAAAATATTGGGAGCATGCTAATAAGGAAACATTTATTTTTACCACAAGAACTGTAAAGATTTAAATAAGACTGGGGCCGTGGATGTGGGGGGAATAACTTTTGAAGTTATCCCCCCACATCCACGGGGTGGTGACTGGGATAAATCAATTTTACAAAAATAATGTCTTTGGATACAACATCTCAACACCACGGTATACCCTGGGCTAAATGAGATGAATTCTTATAAATAATTTTTATAGGTTCTTCCCCGGTATTATTCTGTTGTCTTTTTTTCAGTATTTATCATCATTATTATTTTTCAATTTTTATTTATTTTTCATTATTCCCATTTTGTTCATTAATTACATTTCATTTTGTATCCAACAGTTTTCTTTTACATCCCTCTGTTCCCCTTCTCATTTCTTGTTAGGTATCTAGAGTACATTATCATTACACCACAAGGTTGCCTATATCTGCTTTTATCAATGCCTTCCCCAATTATGTATAATGTACCTTTTATATCATCTCTCCCTTGTACTTGCCCTTCTCTGAGTTTAGAACCACTCGATTTCTCTTTGCAATGAATCATGTGACGTATGACGCGGCTCGGGATTTCTCATTTAAACAGCTTCATGAGCTGTTAGTATGAGATGCACGGAGCTCTCCCTGGGGACCCTTAGCGACACGATCGGATCCGGTAAGACGCTCGACCAGTGCACAATATGCACGGTGTCTTCCTCTTCCTATTTTTATACAAATGCTGGCTGTGATTTTATTTTTTTTATTTTTTTTTACATTTATTTCCAATAGTTTTTATCGAAAGAAAAAGAATATTACAACAACACAGAAGCATCGCCACAAATTCTAAAAGTGTTAACAAACACCTAAGGTCTCCATCCCAATACATAACACCATATATTATTCGGCATCATCATCGTAACAAAAAGCATAATAAAATACTCCAGGGTAAAACACTGAGTGTGGTTCTCCCCAATTAATCGATGACCAAACCTTAGTAGGCCCGAGACCTGCCGGTCAAGAGACCTGGATCTGGAAACCCCAAATCCATTCTGCTGCCTCTATTACTATCCGAACGGGAGGACCCGCTTTGAAAGACTTCTGTTGGAAAGATGGAGGTGTAAAGAAATAAGCAGTATCGTTTATGGAAAAGAAAAGAAGAAAAGGAAAGGAAGAAAAGAGAGGGAACAGATAGGAGAGCAACCGACCAGCCCCTAGAAATCAATTAAATGGATCCATAACCGTAGCTCACATCTCCAGCAATCTTAGATCGCTAGCCAAGTAAGCCAGCCACGGGTCCCAAACCTTATGGAAAATCTCCAGCTTGTCCTGAATCAGTGCCGTCAATCTGTCATTTAGCATTAACCATGACAGTTTCCGTTTAAGCTGTTCGAGCGGCAAGGAGGCGGCACGCCAATTTCTGGCTATCGTGATCTTAGCTGATATAAAGATAAACATAAGCAATCGCCTTTGGGCTTTAGAGGCCTCCACCACCCTGTCGCCCAAAAGAGCCTGCTTTGCAGATTTAGTCATGTTCAACTGGGTCAATGAGTAGATAAAATTATATACCCTAATCCAGAATCTTCTGACCTTTGGACATGACCACCAGATGTGATAGGCAGTTCCCACCTGGCCACATCCCCAGAAACAGTTGGGGGTGGCCCCATGAACAAAGGTAGCGAGTCTGGCCGGCACCATATACCATCTGAGCAACACTTTATAATTGGCTTCTATAATGGACATGTTTATAAGTGACTTAGAAGCAGTCTCTGCCAGCTCACACCACTTATTTAGATCAAAGGTTTCCTGCAGGTCCTCCTCCCACCGGAGCATGTAATTCAGCTTAGTGGAAGACGACATCAGCATCGCATATAACTCAGAAATATGTCCCCGCAAACTGTCATAGCGAACGCAAAGATACTCCATGGGGGTATGAACCTCCAAGTCTCCCTGGCGGGCCAACATTTGTAGAAAGTGACGTATCTGAACATATCTGTAACATTCTATCAATGGCATTTAATACTTCTCCCGCAAAACCTGCTCAGAGAGAACCTTCCCTCTGTCGCAAAGGTCCGCTATGCGCAGTAGTCCCTTATTCGTCCACCATTGAAAAGCAACTGGATCGAGACCCGGGGTGAAAGCACGATTTCTCAACAGGGGAGCCAATGGGGAATGAGGCGATTTAAAAGCCTGTGTTCTAGAGACCCTATCCCAAATATCAAAGGAAAAGGATAAAGATGGGCATAAAATGGTGGGTCTGTCTTTAGGCGGAAGCCACAATATATGGGAAATAGGAGACGGGCGACAATCGTAGGATTCCATGATCATCCAGATCGCCTGTGACCGCTTTGAATGGAACCTGGAGAGTTGGGCTAACTGAGCCGCATAGAAATATTTCTGCAGGTTAGGTAGGCCCAATCCTCCCTTCCGTTTCAAGGTATACATAGTGCGTTTGTTCACCCTAGGCCTCTTGTCTCCCCAGATGAATTCAAGGATTTTTCTTTGTAACAACTCCAAGTCACTGCGCACCAAGGCTATCGGTAATGTACGAAATAAGTACAATATCCTCGGCAAGATGTTCATCTTTATAGAGTGGAGTCTGCCAAACCATGATGGAGGGTGGATTCGCCATTTCGCCAGGTCCTCGGTCATCTTTTTAATTAGGGCTGGGTAATTCTTTTTATACAAGGTTTGGAGAGATGAAGTCAGATTGACTCCCAAATAAGAAAGCATTTCAGATTCCCAATGGAACCGATGTGTTCTTTCGATCACTGACTGGGCGGAACTAGGCAAGGAGATATTGAGAGCCCTAGATTTACTATGGTTAATTTTCAAACCCGAGATATCTGAAAATGGCTTTAGAATATTATATAGATTGGGTAGGGACGTGATTGGTGAGGACATAGTCAGCAACAAATCATAGGCAAAAAATAAACATTTATGCTCGTAGCCACCACCAACGATCCCCCGAACATCCTGGCAGTCCCTGATTTTTATTGCTAACGGCTCTATAGCCAGGACAAACAGGAGCGGGGACAACGGGCATCCCTGTCTAGTGCCCCTTCTGATGTTTAGAGATTGAGAGGGGTATCCTCTAATCATTAAGGAGGCCATCGGTGTATCATAAAGCGTACGAAGGAGAGCCAGGAAACGCTCACCAAATCCGTATCGATGTAACACGTCGAAGAGATAATCCCAGGAAAGGGAATCAAATGCTTTCTGGATGTCTAATGAAAGCAACATACCTCCTCTAGGACCCTCCCATCCCAGTTTGATTGAATCGCCAAGATCAAATTGATAATTCTGCGAGTTTGGTCTGACGCCTGTCTATTGGGAACGAAACCCGCCTGGTCCGGATGGATATAATGAGGGAGAAAAGTATTCAGTCTTAGAGCCAGGAATTTAGTTAATATTTTCAGGTCAGTATTAATTAACGAAATTGGGCGATAATTCGCACAATCTCCATGGTCTTTGCCCGGTTTCGGTATGACATGAATGAAAGCTGCGTTGTCGTGTGTAGGGATTTTGCTGTCCCGGCGTAGATCATTAAAATATTTACATAAATGAGGGGTAAGAACGTCTCGATATTTCCGGTAATAATGACCAGAAAAACCGTCCGGTCCAGGGGCCTTTGTGGGATTCAGAAATTTAATGGCCGCCCCAATCTCAGCTTCAGTAATCGCATCATCCATCAGGTCCGCATGGTCTCGGGAAATTTTGGGCAATTTAAGGTCATGAAAAAATGCTTCGAGCTTAGCCCGGTCCAAGCTGTCCCGCTGGAGATACAATGACGAGTAAAACTTATAAAATTCCCGAACGATCCGCTCAGGGTTTTGAGTGAAGTGGCCGGTCAGTAAGCGCAACTTCGGGGTGTATGGTCGGGGCACCAATTTCCTTGCTAACAACGTAGATGGTTTGTCCCCCATCGTATAAAACCGATGTTTGGACCAACTGACGTTTTTCTCAGCTTGCGTAGTCAGACTAAGATTCAGCGCCAAGCGTGCCTCGTCAATTTTAAAACTCAAATCTGTCTGGGGGTTCCTATGCTGTTCCAACATTAAGGCCTCCAAGTCGTCCTCTAACCGAGAAATTGTTTGCTCCCGCGTCCGCTTCAGCCTACTAGCTATTTGGATCAGTTTGCCCTGTATCGTTGCTTTGTGGGCAGCCCAAGTTATCGCAGGGGAGGTGTCAGCTGATTTATTAACTTCAAAGTATGCCTGTATTTCCCTCTCAATTTCCCCATAGTGGACAGGGTCATTCAGTAAGCTAGCGTTGAGGCGCCACGGTGAGGGGGTGGCTTTAGTCCACAGCCCTCTGGTGGATAATTTTATCGGAGAATGATTCGACCAAGGGGTAGTTAAAATTTTTGCAGAAGTCACGTATGGGAGCAAAGAGGTACGGACCAAAAGATGGTCAATCCTAGAGAAGGATCGATGCACCTGGGAATAGTAAGTAAAATCCCTCATTGAGGAATTACACTCCCGCCAAATATCAATCCGATCACACGAATGAAACAAACGTGCAACCTTGCAGCTACTCGCCGGGGGACGCCTCATGATTGATTTAGTCGGGTCCGATTTATCCATAGTCCTATCCAACGGAATATTACTATCCCCTCCCATTATCAGCTGTCCCTGGACCTTAGGCAATAGTATCCGAAGCATATTTCGGAAAAATTCCAGCTGGCCTGTGTTCGGGGCATAATACGTGATAAAGGAAACTAGCTGATCGTGGAGACGACCCACTGCCATCAGGTATCTCCCCTCCCTGTCTTTGACTATAGTTATAGGTGTGAAGGGAACTCTCTTAGAAAAACAAATAGCTACTCCCCCGTTCTTTTCCGGGCCACACGAGAGGAAATATTGTGGATACCTAGCATTGAGGTATCAAGGTGCCGAGGACCTGGCAAAATGGGTCTCCTGTAGCAGGAGAACGTCAGCCCTCTGCTTATGATAAAACTGAAAGGCTTTGGTTCTCTTGATAGGGGAGTTTAATCCGTGGATATTATGAGTAATGACTGCATAATCCGTTGAATAGGATCTAGCCAACGCGGCAGGGCAGAGCACTCTTACCTTGGGACATCCTGGCTGTGATTTTTAACTAAGCTCATGGTTTAGTTTCTCCCCTAGCTTGGCATATTGCCTTGTTACACTACATTGGATACACTGGCCCAGATTCAGGTAGATTTGCCCATTACTTACACATGAGCTGCTCAGCTGAATTTCTCTGCGCTGGGGCAATTTTGCCAAATTGCCACCTGATTCAGGAATCGTTTGTTCATTTAATTTGCTCCTGTTTAAGGCAAAGCTGAGGGCGCAAGGCCGCGCAAGTCAAAGTGGGTGTGCCCCTATGTAAATGAGGATTTTTCGGCTCAGCAGAGGTTTGCGCCGGGCGTGCGCATGCGCAGTTAGAGCGCTGCCGTCTGCGCATGCGTCAAACTGCGCCTAACATACTTTCAGGGCAAATCCTGCTCAGCTGCTTGCACTGATCAAATAAATAGGAGCAGACTTGCGCAGGTTCTTTGCTGAATTTCATCCTGCTTTTTCCAACCCCCCCTGAGCAAGGAAATTCAGCCCATTTTGAAGAGATGGCACCTCCCAAAGGAACTAAAAAAAGAAAGGCAAACTTCGTGGCTGCGGAGATGGACATCCTAATTGCTGCACTCCAGCAACATAAAGAACTCCTATATGGTGCCCAGCGGGAAAACACCACCGTTGCCCAAAGGAGGGCTATCTTTGAAGCCATAGCCCTGGACATCAATGCCCTGGGTAATGAAGATCGTTCCTGGGATGACATCCAGAAAAAACTGAATGATATGAGGCGCAGGGTCCGGGATAAACTGGCTCTTATCCGAAAACATACCGGTGGCACGGGAGGTGGACCGCGATGTAAGATCCGCCTAAATCACGAGGAGGAGCTTATTGCCCAAACTTTTGTGCAGGAGCAGGTGGAGGGACTTGCAGGGTACGACTCCGCTGTTGGGAACTTGGGGACTGGTAAGTTATTTTTGTTTCATATCTGCTGTGCATCATGGGAGGGGGTAGAAGTGAACATATTTGTTGGTAGAAGTGAAGATGGAACTATTATTTTTGTTTCATATCTGCTGTGCATCATGGGAGGGGGTAGAAGTGAACATATTTGTGGGTAGAAGTGAAGATGGAACTATTATTTTTGTTTCATATCTGCTGTGCATCATGGGAGGGGGTAGAAGTGAACATGTGAGCAGTGTGTTGCACCAGCAAAATCTTTCGTTTTGGTGTCATCCACAGGTGGTGATGAGGATGATGAAGCTGGGCCGTCTTCGGCTGCGGGGCGACCTACGCCATCCATACCTGAGCCAGGGGTCCAGTCAGGCCCCATGGACATTATGGCAATGCTGGTCCAGGAGGAGATCCTACCGGGGCCAAGTATGGTGGAGGAAGTTGTTTTGGAGGAGGATTCCTTTTTCCTCATCCAGGAGGACTCTGGCTCCCTCCAGGAGGATACCACCATCCCTGATCAACCCACCACCCCCCGGCCAGCACGTCATCCCCCTCCAGGGCAAGCCCCTCCAGGGCAAGCCCCTCCATTGTGGACCCCTCCCCTTCTCCCTCTGTCCGTGCCCGAGCCTCTCCTCCCAGGAAGGCTCTGTCCAAAACGAGGCATATATCCTCCAGCCTCCGTGACGGTCTGCTGGAGGAGCAGGCCCTGCAGACCCGCAATATTTGGGCCATGGTGGGAGATGTTAGACGTCTGGCGGACAGCATGGCATCCACCTCCACCTCTGTGCAGCATGCCCTCACCCTGCATGCAGACCGGGACAAACATGTCTCACAGAGCCTGGCTGAAATAAGTGGCAACTCCAAGGCCATAGTCACCTGCTTGGTGGCTCAGGAGAACGCCCCCGCTTTATTAAGCAGGATGGCAGCTGCGGTGGAGGCCAACACCGCTGCTGTGCAGGCCAACACCGCTGCAGTGCGGGAGGAGGGGAGAGTTACCCGCCGTCATCAGCGGGACACCACCACCCGCCAAATGCGGATGTTGGCCCAGACCAACACCATCCTCGCCCGCCTGGCCAACGCCATGGAGGGCATGCAGCCACCACCTGCGAGGAGTCTGGAAGTAGGGGTTGATGCTCCTCCCCCCCTCCATCCCCACCCCATGCCTCCTCCGCACCACGGAGATTGAGGAGCCAGAGCCGGGGCACCCTTGGCCCAAAGAAGAAAGAAAAAAAATGATATAATTTGAACAATTATTATATGCTCAGAATATGAGTTTTATTTTTTTTATATATGCTCAGAATATGAGCTTTTATATTTATTTGTAGTCCCTACACACGGTGAGGAGTGTATACTACAGTGTGACTGGTGTGTGAATGGGGGGGGGGTGGCACTCCTGCTGGAAAAGGGGTGTCACCCTCTGCCATGTGAAAGGTGTATGAATGGACAGCAACATAATTGGAGCCTTGACGCGGCGTTGCTGCTCCCTAATACCATGGGGTATTGTTGGGTCTAATCCAATTTGGAGTGCATGTGTCGTGTGTGTGCTAGGGACTACAGTGGTGTGCATAAATGCATTATACTTGTGACAAGATCAGGGTGTGTTTAATGTGCAAAGAGACGTTCCACAAGACCATTCCGGATTGCTCTTCCCTCAGAAGATCCGGTCATTGCGTAGCTCAATGTGCATGCCCCTTCTCTCAGCAAAATTGTGGAGAATACAACATGCCCCGACGATTTGGCACACAAAGTTGGGTGAATACAACAGGGTCCCCCCTGATTTATCCAGACATCTGAATCGAGATTTAAGGATGCCAAATGTGCGCTCCACCACCGCACGGGTACGTGCATGGGCTTCGTTAAATCTTTCCTCTCCTGGTGTTTGAGGGTTACGAAATGGGGTCATCATGTGAGGTCCCAGGGCATATGCAGAGTCACCTGGAAGGGAAAAGACAGGAGGATGTTAGTCGTGCATGTGCCCCTTGTGATGTCTGCATCATGGGGGGGGGCAGTCATACCTGACACCCATGTCACTCACCAATCAGCCAGCTGTCTCCATACATGTTCTGGTCAAACTCTGTTGGGATGGGGCTGTGTCGGTAAATAAAACTGTCATGGCTTGACCCTGAGTGTTTGGCACGGACATGCCATATGAGGCCATGTGCATCCACAATCACCTGCACATTTATCGAATGCCAATGCTTCCTGTTGCAGTAGATATGCTCGAGGTGCCGGGGGGGCGTAGTGCCACATGGGTACAATCTATTGCACCCACAGTGCGTGGGAATCTGGCTATTTCATAAAAATCACTGATTGCCTTCTGCCGCAGGTCAGCCGTGGTTGGTTTGATAAATTGTGTGCCCATGCGTCTGAGTATTGCAGGGATCACTTGGTGCACACACCTGCTCATGCTGGATTGGGACATCCCCGCCACCATTCCACCTGTGCGCTGAAATGAGCCACTTGCCAAAAAATGAAGGGTTGCCACTACCTTCACCAGTGGCTGCACTGCCTGTCCCCGATGGGTCGGGCTGCTGATGTCATCCTGCAGGATTGTTACCAACTCAAGGATGACTTCAGGGCTGAAGCGAAACATGCGATACACCTCATTATCACTCATCTCAAAAAGGTTGTAGCGCCCTCTGTAAATCCTCTCTCGTGCCCTCCTACGAGTCGGCTCAGTCAATAGAATATCAAGAACCATAGCTGCCCCTGGCATGTTGGTGCACAGATGTGAGGTCCCGAAAATGTGGGTGCTCTGCTTGTTCAGCTCGTCTGTCTAGGTGCTGCTGAAGTTGCGCGCTCATGCAGATGACATTTGGCCATCTTTTGCTAACTTGCCCCTGCTTTTAGCAGGAGCAAGTTTGCCCGGGGAAAAAAGCTTGCGCGCTTCCAGCGCAAGATGCGCATCACACGCGCATGTTTCTGAATCATCGGCAGTACCTAATTTGCATATTCGCTGAGGGAATTCCATGAAGGCGCAACTTACACCCCGCGCAAAATTGCGCTATAATTGCGCCGGAGCAGCGAGGCTGCATGCGCTGGAAAATGGCCGCATTTCAGGCTTAACTGGTTTACAGAATCAGCCGCAAATTTGCCTGGGAGCAAATCAGTACTTGCGCGGCGCAAATCACACTTGCTCCCGCGCAAGTGCTTCTTGAATCTGGGCCACTGTCTTAACCGGACCCTGTAAACTACTCGCTTTCAATCTGCCCCAGTCTTATTTAAATCTTTACAGTTCTTGTGGTAAGAATAAATGTTTCCTTATTAGCATGCTCCCAATATTTTTCTGGGTACTGGTGTACTACTCTCCACTTTCCCTGCACACTCCATAATCAGTTATCCCCTCTTTCCATACTCACTACCCCATTATTTTATTGATAGTGCACCACCATACTCACCCCTTCCCCCTTTCCTCATCCACTCACTAATCACTTGCTTCACCTGATCATTTCAATTGTGTCCCGCTTTCTTCCCCAATCCTTGTTTCTAACATTTCATTCTTTCCCCGTCTCGTTCATTTCCTATTTTTCTCCTCAATTATTCCTGCCTATTTCTTTCACCCCTCCCTTTTTCCCCCTTTCGTTCTCCCTAAATATTTCCCTGCCCCCACTTTCCCTTCCTCCTTGTTGTTTTCCCGCTCTTAACCAGCCTTTTCGCTCCCTTTATTTATTTTCCTTGACATTGTTTTTCCCCCCCTTTTTCCTCCTTCCCCTATTTTTTCCCCCTCTTCCTCCCCCCCCTCCTCGCTCTCTCCCCCTTCCCCCTTTCCCTCCTCCCCCCCCCTCTCTCCCTTCTTCCCCCCCCCTTCCCCTCTCCCCTTCCCTCCTTTCCCCTTTTTTCCCCCCTTTCCTCCCCCCCCCTTTTTGTCCTTCCTTTCCTCCCCCTCTCTCACCGCCCCCTCTCCCTCTCCCCCTTCTCAATAATTCTTAACCGTTCCCTCTTTCCCCCCCCCTCCCCTTTTTCCCACTTTTCTTTCCCTTCCTCTTTTTCACCCCTTTTTCTTTACCCAGTTTTGATCACTTTCTTTTTCCTTTTTGTGTCCCTTTTCTCTCCTCTCCCCTCTTTTTTTTTTCCCTTCTTCTTTTATTCCTCGATATTTTTTTTTTTTGTTCATCCCCTCCCTTCCTCCCTCCCCAATTTTCTGTCCTCCCTCTATGCATCTGCATTTACTTTTCTCCCCCTCATTTTGTTTTTTCATTGCACAGTCCTTTTCCCAGCACTGGGTGTCCCATTTCAATTTAAAATTGATTACCATTATTAAATAATAACCTTCACTCTACCAGAGCCCGTCATTATTTTCCCCCACGTGCGCCACGGGGGGACTGCCAGACCCTGGACCTAATCGCCTTGACCAGCAAAGGTGAGCAAGTTTTCTTGACTCCCTCTCAGAATGCACTATTGATTCTTTCTCTTTGTATAAAATATTGTATTTATTGCTTGTTTTTTACTGTATATCTTACCTATATTTCCTAGAATCCTCCTGAAGAAGCGGTACATACCGCGAAACCGGTCGAGGTCAATAGCTCCACCGATTAGACAATAATGGTCTTGTTACCTATCTGATTTGTGGGGTTTATCCCAAATGTCTTTTATATTGTATCTTGTCAAATAAATATCAATTTATTTTTATTATATCGTCTCCTATCAGTGCCTCGAACATCCCAATCCCACTTCTCCTCTTGTTGACCTGTGGTGTTAGATACTAATCGGCCTCAAGCAGCCTTTTGGTCTTCATCCACCAGGCCCTACTGTTTACGGTCCCTTCTTGTTGTTGCTCTGTTGCCATCACAACGGCGTACACTTCCGCAGCCGACACTCATAGACGGCGCGGCGCTGCAGCAGTATTGCGCATGCGCGAGAATGGGGCGGGACAGGTCTTTTCGTTCGGGCGCGTCATTGCGTCATCCCAACTTATCCAGGAAGCAACTGCTTGTGGGTTTCACTTTGCCCACAAGCAAAATGGGAAATCGCAGGAAGGCTGAGGAAAAATAAATATAAGGTATTTATTGAATATAACTCGGCAGAACGGCGGGACTTTTAGACGTAGTAAGCGGTAATGTAAAGATTTAAAGAAAGATAAATGAAAGGTCATATTTATTAAAATTCAAAAACAGAATGGAAACCCCGCTTTAATTTTATCATTATTTGGCACCAGGATCCATTTATGTACCGGTATTGTTTTAAGTACAATCATACAGATAGACTTCCAAGACTAATGATATTCCCACTAAAGGGGATGTATCTCTTTTGCAAAGCCTGTTACTTGTCAAGCATGGATAAAAATATTTAACACATAAAGGTAAGACACATAACAGACAATTTTTTTAACTCTTCAACCAAGTATGTAGTGTACCGTCGCACATGTCCTTGCAAGTTGTTGTTGTACGTTGGACTAACTATTAGACCTCAAAGACAACACTTCGGCGAATATATCAGTTTTGTAGAAGAAGGCTGTGACAAACACAGTGGGCCAGATTCAAGAAGCTATTGCGCCCGCGCAACCATAGGTTGCGCGGCGCAATCATAGGTTGCGCGGCGCAATAGCTGTTTTGCTCCCGCGTAGCGAATGCCCCTGATTCAGGAACATCGCTACGCGGACTGCAGCCTAGGATATGACAGGCATAAGCCTCCTTATGTCTTCATATCTCAGGCTGCATTCTTGCGTTGTCCGCTAGGGGGCGCGGCCATTGTGATCGGCGTATAGTATGCAAATTGCATACTACCACCGATTCACAAAAGTTGCGCGGGCCCTGCGCACGCAAGGTACGGAGTTTCCGTACGGCGACTTTAGCGCAAGGTTGCTCCTGCTATAGCAGGGGCAGCAAATGCTAAAGTATAGCCGCCCTTCCCGCTCGTGAAATTTAAATTTCACGTCGTTTACGTAAGTGATTCGTGAATGGCGCTGGACGCCATTCACGTTCACTTAGAAGCAAATGACGTCCTTGCGACGTCATTTGCCGCAATGCACGTCGGGAAAGTTTACCGACGGAGCATGCGCTGTTCACTCGGCGCGGGAGCGCGCCTAATTTAAATGATTCCCGCCCCCGGCGGGATCATTTACATTAGGCGCCCTTACGCCGGGCTATTTAGCATAGCGCCCGCGCAATTTACGTAGCTACTGCTCCGTGAATCGCGGGCATATCAAAATATTTGCGTGGGCGCAGAGCAAAAATCGTTGCCCTTTGCCCACGCAAATATTGCGCGGATCTACCTGAATCTGGCCCAGTGTGCCACAACATTATTTGGAGGTTCATAACAAATCCACTACAGGTTTTCAGGTCTGGGTCGTTGAGGCCATCCCCAGAAATCTATCTGAAGCAGAATGTTTCTCCAGACTGTATCAACATGAAACATTCTGGATATAGACGTTAGATACCCTTACCCTTACACACGATTGGACATTCCGACAACAAAACCAACCGTGGATTTTTTTGCAACGGAATGTTGGCTCAAACTTGTCTTGCATACACACGGTCACACAAATGTTGTCGTAAATTCTGATCGCCAAAAATGCGGTCATGTACAACACTACGACGAGCCGAGAAAAATTTAGTTTAATAATTCTGAGCACGCGTCACACGCTTTTGGTCGGAATATCCGACCAAAAGCTCACATCAAACATTTGTTGTCAGAAATTCGGATCGTGTGTTTGCGGCATTACGCCTGAATTAAGAACTAGAAATTAACACCATCATATAATAGTTACACTAATACTCTTTGCCACTATCTTGGGTCTCTTCAACATTAATTTATAGAACATCTCACTATAATGTGTTAGCCTTACAGCATTAGAGCTCTAATAGAGCAGACATCCTTTTTTGATTAATCATCTAATTATAATTTTCATTATTTTCAGGGTTTTCAAAAGTTTAAAAAATACATATATTTCTTATAAAAAAAATTTCTTAGCTATCAATACTTTCTACTGTAAGTACTAGCTTTCTTATGCTCCTTTTTTTAAGTGATCTATATGTAATTAGTTGCATAACAAATCTGTATCCATTTACTTACCCAATGCAACTATATATATATAGTTTTGTTGCATTAATTATTATTCACAAAAGAGCATATATCCTTCATATTTAATTGATCTTATTTATTAATTGGTGTTTTATATCATCTATGGTTTAATCTATGGAAATAATGACCAGGCCACTTTTTGCGATACGGCACTGCATCGTTTTAACTGACAATTGCGCTGTCGTGCGACATGGCTCCCAAATAAAATTGACGTCCTTTTTTTCCCACAAATAGAGCTTTCTTTTGGTGGTATTTGATCACCTCTACGGTATTTATTTTTTGCACTATAAACAAAAATATAGCGACAATTTTGAAAAAAAAAACAATATTTTTTACTTTTTGCTATAATAAATATCCCCAAAAAATATATAAAAAATGTTTCCCCTCAGTTTAGGCCGATATGTATTCTTCTACATATTTTTGGTAAAAATAATCGCAATAAGCGTCTATTGATTTGTTTGCGCAAAAATTGTAGTGTCTACAAAATAGGGGATAGTTCTATGGCATTTTTAATAAAAAAATTTTTACTAGTAATGGCGGCGATCAGGGATTTTTATCATGACTTCGCAGTCATTATGGCGGACACATCAGACACTTTTGACACCATTTTGGGACCATTGTCATGTGATCAGTTCTATAAAAATGCACTGATTACTATACAAATTACACTGGCAGTGAAGGGGTTAACCTGTAGGGGCGCTGAAGGGGTTAAGTGTGACCTATGGAGTGCTTCTAACTGTTAGGGGGCATGTCTTGCCATGACACATCACTGATCGCTGTTCCTGATGACAAGTTGTTTACACTAACATCTCCCCGTTCTTCAGCTCTGGGGTTGCCTGCGCACCACCGGTGGCTCGCGCGTGACCACACGGTGCGCAAATTAAAGGGGATGTATATATACGTCCATTTGCGCAGCCGTGCTGCCGATGTAAATACTTGTGAGGCGGTCAGCAAGCGGTTAAGAATTAAATGCTTATGAGATCTTAGCGATCATATGAATTGCTTATAGTAGTGATCTCCTTCGTTTTTATTCTCATTAATTTTATCATTATAATATTTTATTTTATTTATTTAATTTCATTGTATTTTCAAAAACATGTTTTTATTGTGTATCTGACAATTAACTAGTGTATTTAAACACGGCTCTCCACTACCCCTGGATAACTTGAGAAAGGAGCATGCATGCTCACTACTGACTTTGCACATGCTCTGAAATGCGTTGTCGTTCTCCCTCATCCCTGGTGATGGTGGTCCATGCTGCCTTCCAACCAGTGCATGCACAAAGCGACACAGAATAACGCTGGCCTCTCCTTGTCACACCACGACTTTCTTATGTGCAGACCTTGGATGTCTGTCACTGATCCACCAGGATGTTTTATCACCAACAGATGAGCCTGTTTTTCTACTTCCTATGTGGGTGACCCCTTGTTTGTGTGAACTTGTGTTTCATTAAATATTACACAAAAGGCTCATACACACTGTCGTGGACACTGGCTGCAGGGACCTTTTCTGCCCTAGCTGGTCGTCAAGCTTTATTGTCTCTATCCCTGTAGTAATCCTATTTAGCTCCGGGAACACCAGCAGAGGAAGGTTCTCAGAATCTTCCACAGCTGGAGCACATAGAGCGGCTACCTCTTCTGATTTTTCCCAGTATGCTTTCAACATGTTCACATGAAAGTTCTGTCGACTCTTTCATCAGGACATTTAGCCACGAGGTAGGTTGTGTCACAGAGCTTTGCCACAACCCGGTAAGGTCCCTGCCAAGTGGCCTGTAACTTGTCCTGCTTGGTTGGCCTGGGGGCAAGAACCTTCTGCCCAACCTCAAGAGTGAGGTTCTGGGAATTACGATCATACCATCGTTTCTGCCGACTTTGGGCAGCCCGAAGGTTCTCTTGGACAGTATCGGTGAGTTTCTTCAGTCTGTCCCTAAACTCAAGAACGTATGCTATGATGAAGAACCCTTGGGGATCAATTCCCCCTTCCCAGTGGGCTCTGACTAGATCTAGGGGTCCCCCTCACCCGCCTCCCAAACAGTAACTCAAATGGGGAGAACCCGGTAGATTCCTGCGGACTTCCCGATAAGCAGAGAAGGTGCGGCAGATATCTCTCCCAATCCCTGTGAGAGGTTGCAAATGTCCTAAGCAGATGTTTCAGTGTTCCATTGAACCTCTCACACAACCCGTTGATCTGGGTGTGATAAGGAGAGCTCTGTAGGGGCTTTATCCCACAGGGCCTCTATAACTACTGAGTGAGCTCAGCAGTGAACTGGGTTCCCTGGTCAGAGACGATTTCCCATTGGAAGCCCACCCTGGAAAAGATCCTGAGCAAGGCATCAGCCACAGTTTCTGTGTGGATATTTGCCAGGGGAATGGCCTCCAGGGACCGGTTGGCATAATCCACCACGGTAAGCATATATCTCTTCCCAGAAGGACAAGGTCGGGGCAATGGTCTTACCAGGTCTACGGCAACGCGGCTAAAGGGTTCATCAATGATAGGTAAAGGGTGTAGGGGAGCTTTCAGTGTGCCCCCATGCTTACCCACCCGCTGGCAGATGGTGGAGGGTCCTGGTCATCCCCGGGTGCCCACCAAGGGTATGTCATGCCCAATGCGCAGCAGGTCATTCCGATATTTCTGCAGCACAGTAGCTGCCGCTTGGGCGAATGAGAGGCTGTCTTTCCCTCTGTTACTTGATAGAGTAATCCCTGGACCCACTCTACCCACTCCCCCTCCAAACCCTCAGGGTCCAATCCTGCTCTTTCCCTATAGCTAGCTAGGGAAGGGTCGCTGAGAGTTGCCTGTGCAAAGTCTTAGGGAGAAGCCCAAATCGGGGTAGGAATAGCTGGGGTAGTACAGACTAGGTCCGGGGTGACAGGTCTTACTGGGGTCCCGTACTCGAGGGAGCACACCTACACCTGAGCTTACTGGCGGGTGGTAACAGGGCAGGCTTCTTGGGATACATCCAGGGAGAAGGCTGAATTTAAACGTCCTAAATCATTGCCCAACAAAACCTCTGCAGATAAGTTCCGCATTATTCCAACTTTCACTTCTTTGGCCTTCTAACCCCAATTAAGGTGAACCCTGGCAGTAGGGACCTGCATAACATTTCCCCCGGCCACCTGTACAACCACAGACCTTCCCGTCTGTTCTGCTGGGGTTATCATATGGGACTGTATCAAGGTAATAGTAGCTCCCGTGTCCCGCAGTCCCTGGGCAGCCCGATCATTAATCCACACGGATTGTCGATGGTGCAAACGATTATCTGTAGCAGCAGCTTGCACAGGGTCTGCCTCATATAGAATTTCAATATTCTCCTCAATTGGGTAAGTCAAATCATCTCTCTCAAGACAGTGTGCAGCAGATTGGGCAGGTCCAAGGGGCCTGTGATTCTGCGGGTCCTGGGAAACATTCTGCAGACATCACCTCCTAACATGCCCTGCTTGGTTGCATCTGTAGCAGAGGTCCTCTTTCCCTCGTGAAGATGGTAGCTGAGTAGGACCGGAGATCGATGGCTGGTGTGGATGGACAGCGCTCCGTGGAATGTTGGGGACAGGCCGAGCTGGAGTCTTAGGCTCTGGCTGTACAGTCCGCCTTGAATCCACGTATTGGTCAGCTAGGGTGGCAGTTTCATCTACTGTGACTGGCCGTCAATCCTTTACTCAGTCTCCAACTTCACGTGGGGTATGATCGTAGAATTGTTCCAGGAGTATTAGCTGGAGCGCATCAGCCTTGGTAACAGCTTGGCGCCCGGTCATCCAACTCTCCGCTGCTCAGGTCATTCGATGAGACCATTCTGTGTAAGGCTCTCTCTACTTTCGGCAGAGGTTGCAAAACTTTAAACAGTGTTCCTCTGGAGAAATGCAGAAATGAGCCAATAGTCTTTCTTTTACCCAGTCATATTCCTAGCTGATATCATCTGGGACATTATTGTATGCCTCTGCAGCCCTTCCTGTGAGCCGGCTGACCAGGAGCGTGACCCAATCCCCTGTATCGACACCTTGGAGCCTGCATTGCTGCTCAAACATTTGCAGGTAAACATCCATCTCATCTTCCCCATCTTGAAACATGTGGAAGGAGGCATAGGGTAGCTTGTTGTGGGCCGCTGGAGCTTCCCGGTTGGGCATAACTGATGCTCCTTGGTCCCGCTGGAGTTTAGCCATTCGAAGCTGGGACACCTCTTGTAACACTTGACTGATAACCTCCTGGTGAGTACCATACAAGGCCAAGCGCCACTGGACGTCACGCTGGAACTCTGTCGCCTCTGAGGTATTTGCTGGTGGGTTTCTGGCCTGGTCGATCACCATTAGTTTGGCGATGAGAGACACTTTAGATTTGTTACTGGAGACTTTTCCACTGGCTTCCAAGAGATCCTTCAAGGTGCTGCGCTTGAGTCTGGCGTAGTGATTTTCCATCTGCTGCTCGGTGCAGAGGGTCCCGGTGGTGGTTTGGATATGCCTAGGCAAGAGGAAGCATCCCACTGCTGCCACCAATTGTGACAGATCCTATCCCACACTCCCCTGAGTGCTTCCGTCAGTAATACCACTTCCTCCGGTCTGACCATCAGAGAGATATATTATTATAGCTGCATTGAATACAAGTCTAGCCGGAAATAGCTTGAAGCATCTAGAATGGTTTATTGGGCAGAATACAGACACTTTTTATACACTTTTAACACAATGGGTTAGATAACGAGGTAGGGCTGACTCATGGACACTCCCCCCTCCCCTCTAGCAACACCTTAGCAGACTATATAATTAACATGGAAAAATGGTAAGGGTGGGTGAAAGGTTTCCCAAGTTGAACAGCAGTGACTCACAATCCCATCATTAGATACATATAAAAACAGAAGCACATATAAGGGAGAGAAGGATTCTCTTCCAAATATAGGGATTTTTTAGGTGAGGTGCTGTTCGTGATATTTAAGCACACCAAACACGTATGTTTTAGAAAAGTATCAAAAAGGTTTTAATTTTCACATAAAATATTTCCATATAAAACAAGTTGTATGATATGACCACAATAAATTATAAGAAATTAAAGAAAGAGGGTATTGTTTGCAGATTGCCGACTAGTTTCGCACTGTTGTGCTTCGTCAGGGCTTGCAATTCATTCTTTCTGAATTTTAATGGTCTGTGTGTGACATAAAAATACGTCATTAGTACATCATAACGAGATACATTGTAACCCATTTGATAATCTTGATAGTAAAAAAAGATACAATACAATAGCTGTGTGCTTACCAATTCCTTTAACAACTAAGCCACAACTAAGCCAGAGCAAAATTGCTTATACTCCGACCGATAAATCCCAGCGAGGTGGAACAAGGCAGTACTATGCCTAGACCAGTGGAAGCCTTGTTCCACCTCGCTGGGATTTATCGGTCGACGTATAAGCAATTTTGCTCTGGCTTAGTTGTTAAAGGAATTGGTAAGCACACAGCTATTGTATTGTATCTTTTTTTTCTATCAAGATTATCAAATGGATTACAATGTATCTCGTTATGATGTACTAATGACGTATTTTTATGTCACACACAGACCATTAAAATTCAGAAAGAATGAATTGCAAGCCCTGACGAAGCACAACAGTGCGAAACTAGTCGGCAATCTGCAAACAATACCCTCTTTCTTTCATTTCTTATAATTTATTGTGGTCATATCATACAACTTGTTTTATATGGAAATATTTTATGTGAAAATTAAAACCTTTTTGATACTTTTCTAAAACATACGTGTTTGGTGTGCTTACCTTAAATATCACAAACAGCACCTCACCTAAAAAATCCCTATATTTGGAAGAGGATCCTTCTCTCCCTTATATGTGCTTCTGTTTTTATATAATTAACATGCTAATTAACACAGCACTTAGGGCAGTCCAGGTGACCAGGCAGCCCGTCTCCGGAGGTCAATATGATCAGCTCTTTCAATGTTAATGTATTGTTCAGAATTAACAAAATGGAAGAATAGTCTTTGGGCAAATCTAAGAAACCGTCTCACAAAAATGTAACACAACGAGGAATATAGCAATAACAAATAAGAGGGTGAATGTGGCAGAAAAGGTCCCTGCAGCCAGTGTCCGCGACACACACAATCAGAAATTTTGACAACAAATGTCCGATGGACCTGTTTGATCAGATAATCTGACCATGTGTATGCTCCATCGGACAAACTTTTTGTGTTTTTCATCGGACAAATGTTCGCTGTGCAAACAAACATGCTCAGAACCAATGCTAAAGATCAGACAACAATAGCAGAAGTTGCCCACAGGGTGGTGGTAAAGAGCTGAAAAACCACGTGATTTGGTGACAGTTGGCTGAAAAAGTCCTGCCGTGTGTATGCAGAACAAGTTCACGGCCAACAAACAAAAATCCACAGAAAAGTCAGGTGGAAGTCCGATCGTGTGTATGAGGCTTCAGGGGCACGTTTTTGTTTTTCTTTTCTCTCCTTCTGACACAGAGTTGTCTTCACTCTCAGAAGAGCATTGTCCTTAGTGTAAAAACGCTCTAACGATGATAAATGCTGAAAAACATCAATAAACGCTAATAAAAGCTTAAAAACTTCACTCACCAGCGTTTAAAAAAAAAAAATTCTTCAACCAAAAAACGCTTAAAACGCTAACGCGGAAAACGCTAATAAACGTTAAAAAACGCTATTGAAAAAACGTTGAAAAAAGCTGACAACTCACTGCAAAGCTACTGGCATTTTTATAACATTATTTTAACGTCCAGTGTGCATGAGGCCTTAAAATGAACACTTTTCATGTTCATGTCCCATAGACTTTAATGGTGTTCGCGTGTTCGAACAAATTTTTTGCCTGTTTGCATGTTCTGGTGCGAACCGAACCAGGGGGGTGTTCAGCTCATCCCTATTACCCAGCAATTGAATAGACATACCTAATAAAGTGGCAGTGGCCCGGATTCAGATAGGAGATACGACGGCGTATCTCCTGATACGCCGTCGTATCGCTGAGCCTGATTCAGAGAATCAGTTACGCATAGATTTCCCTAAGATCCGACTGGTGTAAGTGTCTTACACCATCATATCTTAGTTCAAAATGAGTGCTAATGGCGCCCTTCCTACAATATAGCACTACTCAGCGCTTAGTTACGTATATTCAAAGTGATCGGCAACAGAATAATAAATATGTGTGAATTGCAGCAGGTGCTAAAATTATAAGACAGTGATCTTGAAACAGTAAAAGATAAAACGAATAAAACTTATGAAAAGTCCCAAAAGTTCTATATAAAACTGTAGCAGCGCTACTTTTAAACCAGCGTTTAAAATTCTTCTATGGGTGAAATAAACTCATAGGCATATGATGATAGTGCAGATGGATCACACACAAACTAGACCTTTAAATAAGTGCTCCTTTCACCAAGGGGGTGTTCACCACGTGGGGGGATGTTTACTCCCCTGTTGGGGATGCACTCACCACAAGATTGAATAAAAAGGGCCTGGATTATATGTCTGTGTATATCTCCCGGAAGATGCACTTCTCCACCAGCAGGAATGTAAAGTTCAAACCGCATACATATAATGGAAGAAACACTCATATAGTGTAATACAGTTTAAAATCATTTATTGTGCCCAAAATAACATTCCCTTTGATTATTGTGCGTACCACAAATAAACAGTAATCAAGCATAAAACGAAATCAGTACTGTGCCTGTCAGCTTCTCCCTGACAAAATCTCCTGTTCCTGCTCCTGGGGCTGTGCAGCATCTCTGGTCATGGAATAAGCGTCACGCCTTGACGCGTTTCGTCATTGGTTTAGACTTCAACAGAGGGCGTGACAAAGCTTATTCCTGACCAATATAAATACGAAGTTGCCCCGCGCCTATTGCGCTCTGATTGGTTAGCACAGATCACATGAGCGCATATTGGCACACAGGCGCACTATGTGTCTGTATGCCTAGTCAGGGTGTGGGCGGAAGTAGTCATCCCGCCGTCCCCTGTTGTTTATACCTCCTACTTGACGCAAGACACTAGTCCTGCGTCGCGGATGTATGGTGAAGCGCAAGCTAACCACCCATTGGTCCAGTGTGGTCACGTGTGCGCTGCATCTCGCGCATGCGCAGTACCTGAATCACGATCGAGTATGGGCGGAAATACAGCGGCGCCCTTCTTAAACTAAGGGATTTGGCTGGGATCATATACAATAATATAAAACAGCATTCTCGTGGCTAGAAACATTTCTAAACATTTATAGCCCATACTGCAGATATGGCAATCTATGTAAAAGAGAATATCTCAATAGACTCAATATATATTTTGTAAACAATCGATCCAAAATTGAAAAAATAAGATAAAAAACTGGGATACACGGTGTATATATAAGATAATAAACACATCGCTCCTCTCATCTAGAATCATAATAGAGTTCATATACAATTCCTAAAATAGAGTCAGGTGAACAATATGCATATCCTATCATATGAAATATAAGATACGCTCACCCTACATAGATAAGTGCATAATAACAGTTATACTATGAGAATTATATAAACAAATGATTATTATAATGTAAGTTGCAGCTGGATATCATTAGGGAATTATTTATATAGCCCCTTATATTGCATAGATAAATCTCAACAATATTTCTATATTGGTTGGATGCGTGGCACACTGAAATGAATGTCTGGTGTTATTATTATATAACACCTATAGGAGACGTAATAAGTGTGGACAGTGGAAGCTCATGTTGATGCATATGAGCGACAATGCAATATAAAACCACATATAAAAATATATATATGTAAACGAGCTTAAAATCTCAATAAAAATACTAATAAAAAATATTATTAAAATTACTAGTAAAAATATGAGCATAAATAAGGGGCTAAGTGGGAAAGAGAACAGATATCTCACCAAAGGAACATAGAACCAGAGGCTGTAGGGCCGGATGGAAGACCCAACAAAAGAAGAAGAAAGCAACAGGATTAGGGGGTATCTTTAACCTAAGCCCAGCTGTTCTGACTCATAAGGAAATAAACATTCTGAACCTAGGACTCAAATGCGGATTAAAAACACCTGTCAATAAGTTCAATGTATTTATAGACGTACACAAGTACATTCGGAATCTTAATATCAAAAAGTATTTTGTGGGATGCAACACACAAACCAATACCCATGCTTCAACATCAGGAGCGGCTGTGAATAGCGGGCTAAAGAACAAATCATTATTTAATCCACTTAACAATCCGAACCACCAGGTGGAGGTGTTCAAAAGCCTGGTGTTGAGAGAATTTGAGACACATTAAAGAAGGGATTGAGATGTTGGAAGAGCGTAAAGATATAATTATCAGGCCAGCTGACAAAGGTGGTGGGGTGGTGATACTTACAAAATAATTTTACCACAACCAAATCTCTGAGATGTTGTCAGATGAAAACACCTATATACAGCTAGACCATGATCCATCCTCAGCCTATAAGGCACAACTAGAGGTGGTGATTAATATAGGCTCAAGATTAGGTGTACTCATAACCAAAGAGAAAAACTACCTAACACCTGCCAGCAGTAGGGTACCTACTATATACACGCTACCAAAGATCCATAAAGACGCAACCAATCCACCTGCAAGGCCCATAGTCAACAGCATCGACTCTATTTCATCGAGACTAGGACAATATTTAGATACGTTTCTGCAAACAAGTGTGAAAGCAACAAAATCGTACCTAAAAGATACAAATGATCTTCTAATATGTCTCCAAAATATCTCCTTGAAGAATGACAAATCTATTCTACTAGTGACTGCTGATGTGTCATCACTATATTCGATCATCCAACATGACGATGCAATGTTATCCTTGAATTGGGCATTAAGCCAACGTGATGACTTACCACACAACCAAAAAGTTTTTTTGGGCCACGCACTGAATTTTTGTCTATCGCACAATTACTTTTGGTACAATAGCAGGTTTTACTCCCAAAGAAGAGGCGTGGCGATGGGTGCCAAGTTCTCACCCAGTATCGCCAATTTATTTATGGCAGAATGGGAGGACAAAACAATTTTTAGAGAAAGAAGATCCGAATTGCTTTTTTATGAACGATACATAGACGACCTGTTTTTTATCTGGTCAGGAACCACAGAATTCCTACATGAGTTTTTAAATATTTTAAACGGAAATATGAATAATATAAAACTGACCTCTGAATCCAGTGAAACCAAGATACATTTTTTAGACGTATCCATATACCGGCAAGGTTCAAAATTAGAAACAAAGATCTATTTCAAACCTACGGATAGAAATAGCTACCTGTCAATTACAAGTGGTCATCATCCCCTCTGGATCCGCAATATCCCTGATCCCTGGTTCACACTGGGTACGATTTGGAACGATTTGAGATGCGATTTGACATGTCAAATCGCATCTCAAATCGGCGGCAATTGTCGGCAATGGCACTGTCCTAATCAGTGCGACGCCACATCTGCGATTTCAAAAAGTAGTTCCTGTACTACTTTTTGCGATTTCGGGCCGCGATTTACATTAAATTGCGGCCGCGAAATCGCGGTAAAATCGCACATTTTACCGCGATTTTGAATTCGCAGCAGTGTGAACCTAGGCTAAAGGTCAGATCATGAGGGTCAAAAAGAATTGCTCAGAAGACTTGAACTTTCTCACACAATCAAAAATCCTTACGGATAGATTTGAAGCTAAGGGTTACAAGCCAGAAACAATGAAGAAACTAGTGGAAGAAATTCATGCTATCCCCAGAGAAACCTGTTTCAGGCCCAAACCCATCACTGAAACCACAGCGACAAGAAGTAAGGAATGGGGCTTCATATCCCAGTTCCACACACAATATAAGGAAGTGGAATCAATATTTCAACAACATTGGCATATTTTGATGTTAGACAAAAAGTTGGGCACTGTTCTCCCACCGGAACCCCAATTTATTTAAAGAAAAGCATCCAGTTATGGAGACCGTATAGTCAAGAAAGTATTAGACCCACCCACAAGACCTACATCATTTTGGGATCAAAAAGGGTTCTTCTCGTGCAGAAAATGCAAAGCATGCCAATCCGTATCAAGTCTTATCAGAGGGATGGACAAATTCACGTCCCCATCGAATCAACTAGAATTTTCTATTGAGCAATTCATAACATGCAACACCGACTATGTGGTGTATGCCTTGAAATGTCCCTGTAATCTACTCTATATAGGACGCACCAAAAGGAAGCTCAAAGTGCGCATCCTGGAGCACATTAATAACATCAGGTTGGGTTATAAAGACCATAATGTGTCATGGCACTTTAAACTGAAACATAATCAGGATCCGTCGGGCTTACAGTTCTGGGGGGTAGAACACCTTGAAGTAAATTGGAGAGGCTCACACAGAGTAAGGGAACTCTCTAAACATGAGACTCGTTGGATCTTTCTGACAGATGTCTTAACCCCGATGGGCCTGAACATTGAACTAGACATTAATTGTTTTATAAGTGACACATAGATCTTTATTTTCACACCTCATACATCATAAACTACATTATTTGATTATTTATGGTGTTAATTGATCAATGTTTTTATGTATTTATGTATCTTGTATTATAGCCCCTTATTTATGCTCATATTTTTACTAGTAATTTTAATAATATTTTTTTATTAGTATTTTTATTGAGATTTTAAGCTCGTTTACATATATATATTTTTATATGTGGTTTTATATTGCATTGTCGCTCATATGCATTAACATGAGCTTCCACTGTCCACACTGATTACGTCTCCTATAGGTGTTATATAATAATAACACCAGACATTCATTTCAGTGTGCCACGCATCCAACCAATATAGAAATATTGTTGAGATTTATCTATGCAATATAAGGGGCTATATAAATAATTCCCTAATGATATCCAGCTGCAACTTACATTATAATAATAATTTGTTTATATAATTCTCATAGTATAACTGTTATTATGCACTTATCTATGCAGGGTGAGCGTATCTTATATTTCATATGATAGGATATGCATATTGTTCACCTGACTCTCTTTTAGGAATTGTGTATGAACTCTATTATGATTCTAGATGAGAGGAGCGATGTGTTTATTATCTTATATATACACCGTGTATCCCAGTTTTTTATCTTATTATTTCAGTTTGGGATCGATTGTTTACAAAATATATATCGATTCTATTGAGATATTCTCTTTTACATAGATTGCCATATCTGCAGTATGGGCTATAAATGTTTAGAAATGTTTCTAGCCACGAGAATGCTGTTTTATATTATTGTATATGATCCCAGCCAAATCCCTTAGTTTAAGAAGGGCGCCGCTGTATTTCCGCCCCTACTCGATCGTGATTCAGGTACTGCGCATGCGCGAGATGCAGCGCACACGTGACCACACTGGTTAGCTTGCGCTTCACCATACGTAAGCGACGCAGGACTAGTGCCTTGCGTCTAGTAGGAGGTATAAACAACAAGGGTTGGCGGGATGACTACTTCTGCCCACACCCTGACTAGGCATACAGAGTGCGCCTGTGCGGCAATATGCGCTCATGTGATCTGTGCTAACCAATCAGAGCGCAATAGGTGCGGGGCAACTTTGTATTTATATTGGTCAGGAATAAGCTTTGTCACGCCCTCTGTTGAAGTCTAAACCAATGACGAAATGCGTCAGGGCGTGCCGCTTATTCCATGACCAGAGACGCTGCACAGCCCCCAGGAGCAGGAACAGGAGATTTTGGCAGACATCTGCATCTTCACAGGCTCGCAGGGAGAAGCTGACAGGCACAGTACTGATTTTGTTTTATGCTTGATTACTGTTTATTTGTGGTACGCACAATAATCAAAGGGAATGTTATTTTGGGCACAATAAATGATTTTAAACTGTATTACACTATATGAGTGTTTCTTCCATTACATGTATGCGGTTTGAACTTTACATTCCTGCTGGTGGAGAAGTGCATCTTCCGGGAGATATACACAGACATATAATCCAGGCCCTCTTTATTCAATCTTGTGGTGAGTGCATTCCCAACAGGGGAGTAAACATCCCCCCACATGGTGAACACCCCCTTGGTGAAAGGAGCACTTATTTAAAGGACTAGTTTGTGTGTGATCCATCTGCACTATCATCATATGCCTATGAGTTTTTCCTGGTGCCTCCATGGCAGCATACCAATGGTTGTGGCTCCGCCCTCGTCCAACCCACAGGACCACGTAACTCTATAAAAGAAAGAGCTACTCCCCCCCTCAGGTATTCTTTTTTCTGTCCTCATCCCTGCAGGATCACAGATCAGCCCTGCCTCACCGTCATATGGTGTAACCATTGCAGGTTCATGCTCTCCTGCAGTATGGAGTCCCATTACTTGGACTGCTAAATGCCTCACATAAGTATGGGAGCCCGTTTTTCTGTGGATCTTTTTGGGGCCCGTCTAAAAACATCCAGGAGCATCTCCTTCTCCTCTGTGGCTTTTGGCTGGCTATTTTGGGGCAAGACAACACAAGGTACCTTTTAGAGCCTACAATAGCATTTCAATGTTTTTTTGCCTCACCCTCTTCATGTCTGCTGACATTTCATCCATGTGCACCTGATTTTGAATCCATGTGCACCTGATTTTGAATCCATGTGCACCTGATTTTGAATCCATGTGCACCTGATTTTGAATCCATGTGCACCTGACAGTGCATCCATGTGCATCCATGTGCACCTGACAGTGCCCCTGACAGTGCATCCATGTGCACAGTGCATCCATGTGCACCTAGCAGTGCACCGGACAGTGCATCCATGTGCACCTAGCAGTGCATCCATGTGCATCCATGTGCACCTGACAGTTCATCCATGTGCGCCTGAGGCCTCTTCCATGTGTAACTGGCACTACCTGTGCGCCTGACACTGCCTTCATGTGCACTTAACACTGCATACATGTACACCTGACACTGTCCTGTGTCACCTGACACTGCCTACATGTGTATCTAACACTGCGTCCATATGTTCCTGGTGCTGTCTCCATGTGTACCTGGTCCTACCTCCACGTGTATCTAACACTGCAACTATGTGTACTGGCGCTGCCTCCATGTGCACCTATCACTGCATACATGTACACTTGACGCTATCCTCGTGTGCGCCTGACACTGCCTCCATGTGGGCCTGGTGCTACCCCCATGTGTGTGTGCCGGAATGCCACCCTCCTGTAGGTTCATTTCTGGGAGCCGTTAGTGGCCTGATTCTGCCGCCGGGTGCGTTGCCATTTCCTTCCCCCTCTCTTCCTGTGCGGGCACTTCGCGCGCGTCTCCCAACACAGCTTCATCATCTCGGAGGGGCGGAGTCACAGCGGAACGTCACGGCGCATGCGCAGTAACCTTTCTGAGGCTGAGCGGCGGCCATTTTGGTACACCCTGGCCGAGATTGTCTGTCTTAGATTAATGGCTAATTTAAGTCTGACAAAAAAAAAAAAAAAAAATACATCTTTAGGTGTCTGCTTCCCTTCACCTCCCTCTTATAGAGCTTAACCTATATACTGATGATGTGTAGGTGTGTATGTATGTGTATGTATATCTATGTGTATGTGTTTACATGTGGGTATATATACATATGTGTATACAGTATATATTAATAGTATTATTTATGCCTTCCTATACTTTACGTAATTAGATTTAATCTTAGTCCTAGCCGCTCTGATATACAATGCCGCATCAATAAAGATCCTCAACATACGCTAGGTAAGGGCTGCAACATAACAGGTAAGTTCCTTCATTCAAAGAGCTTATGGCATATGGAAAACACTCCTTTTTGTTTGTTTCCGCAGCCCGCACCGAGAACCACCCGCAGGGGTTCTCTAGAGGGGCATACCTCCTGCAGTGACTGAGGTCACCCCAGCATACCCCAAGCAGGCATGACATGACTCTGCACATCCAGGGGAAAAGGCCTGTTGAGTTTGTGGGGAACAAACCTTACTGGGAATATTGGCGTGTGGTCCAAAGTCTGTCTACAGAGGAGAAAGCAGTAAAGCGCTATCTTTTCTCCAGACCGGTTCAGAAGCTGATTCGCATCACATTGTGATAATTTTATCACCACATTAAAAGACACGATTCCGTGGGAAGAAGATCCGGTATCCTCTGTCCATACGGGAAAATATTGTTTTCCTCACCTGACGAATAAAGCTGCAGCCGTTACCTTTATGAGGTTAGGAGAACGAGCGGCGATAAGTGGGGAAAAAATGCATCGCCTACAATCAATGAATTTTCTGTCTGCTGACATTTCATTCATGTGCGCCTGATTTTGAATCCATGTGCACCTGACAGTGCATCAATGTGAATCCATGTACATCAATGTGCACCCGACAGTGCATCCATGTGCATTCATGTGCCCCTGACAGTGCATCCATGTGCCCCTGACAGCGCATCCATGTGCACCTAGCAGTGCACCCGACAGCGCATCCATGTGCAGTGCACCCGACAGCGCATCCATGTGCAGTGCCCCTGACAGTGCATCCATGTGCAGTGCCCCTGACAGTGCATCCATGTGCACCTAGCAGTGCACCTGACAGTGTGCACTGGTGGAAGCAGATGCTCAGCTCCTTGATTCAGATCAAACTTTGGGCACATCGGTCATGACATTAGCCAGGAATGCAGCCATCAGTGTCCGTGGGTGCTCCCCCAGAGCCATGCTATACTTCATCACAGCCAGAAGGGCATTACGATAAAAGCCATGGTCGGCGGACCTATCTGCAATGCATTCCTAGTGTCGCATCCCATATGATTGAAGGCCTGGTTCGGCAATTAAGAAAAAATTCCCCAAGATAGGAGAAGAGAATTTGCCTCGCGGGCAGCTACCAAACAAAGATCAAGAGAGGAGGCTGGGAAGGCTCACAAGCCACCCTCCCAAATTGAGCAATCCTAAGACTCGTTGTCAACGGTTGAGAGCCAGAAGTCCTTTTGCCCCCCTTATCCACCGGTCCGGTAGTAGCAAGACTCAGGCTTTTCTGCCTATGTTTGGGTGGAAAACTGCACTGGTCCATGCAGCCTCCACGGTCCTTCAAGGACTTTTTCTCTTCTGGTGATTCAAAACCATCCTCCACCACTTTCTCTCCGACCCACCAAATTCCGATCTCCAAAGACAAGAAAGAAGCTCTCTTTCAGTCCAATCTTTCGCCTGGGCTCAAAGTAGGCGATTTGCGCCTCCAATCCAAATATCTTCCCTTTGGAATTTCATCCCAAAACCTTTTTACCAAGGTTTTAGTAACCATCCTAGCTTCCTTCTGGGAAAGGGAGATCAGGTTCCTACATTTCTTCCAGTTCGAATGACTTATCTACTCAGTCTATTGGCGCTTATGCACGCATCTGGAAGCTTTATTCAACACCCCGAAGAAGCGACACCGCCTTCAATCAGAGAGGATCCCTGAATTTGTACAGAAGGTGGACGAAGCGAACCAGTTGGCATCTACAATCTCCACTAGGGTTTTTTCTGGCACAATGGAGAAAGGGGCATTTAAGACAAACAGTTATCGGGAAAGTCCAGCCTTGGTAGTGGGCATGACCTCCCAACCTCCTAGTTCACGGCTTCCTTGACCCATCTCATGAACCATTCTTGCATCTGAGGCAAGTCATCTGGGCTGGGGGGTGACACATCACCTAGAGAACCAGTTAGTACAAGTAGGATGGCGGCTCAGTTCGGAAAGAATCTCCGATATCCTAGAGCTAAGAGTAGCATGGATGGCGCATCTAGTCCCTCTTCTTGGGAGCAAGTCCATGCTGGTTCAGACAGACAAGGTGGCAGTGGCCCATGTTCAAAGCCAAGTCGGGACGCACAGCAGGTCTCTGACCCAGCGAGGTGCCCCAATTGATAAATAGACCGAGAATAATTTGATTAATCTTCAGGCTGCCTAAGACCCAGCCCCAAGATTCAGCTAGCCGTTCGCCTTTTTCAAGACCTTTTAACAGCAACAATGGATGATCACTAGGCCTGCAGATTTTCCGTTGGATATACCAACAAGGGGGTACTCCCCATTTAGATCATAGAACTTCCAAAAGGGATATGTTTTCCCTAATGATTACTCTGAAACTGCCTTTTCTCCAGCTCCTGACGTTGGTGAGGGTCGCTATCCTGGCAGTCACGCTATTCTGGCAAAGAAGACAATGGATTTCCACTATTAGCCAAATGGCTCGGTACAGTTCCCACACGCGGACAACCTCCTATATCAAGATGACTTCTTTCACCCACGTCCAGGGATCCTGGACATGAAGGCCCGAAGGTTGGGCAGAACAGACTGGGTGACCTAATTTGCTCACATGGTTTCACCCAGACATTATTACAGGCAAGAGATTCATCCACTTATGCCACCTACTAATAGGTTTCGAAGGAGGTTCACAGAACTGGAAGAATCCAGCCATTTCAATTCGCTAGGTCCTGGGGGTCCAAAAGATTCTACTCTTTCTACAAACTTGTCTGAACTTAGGCTTAGGTCCTAAAGCACTCTGAAAGTTCAGCTTGGAGCCTTGTCAGCTCTGACGGGCGCACACTAGGCACAGAGTCTTCTCGTGGAGCGCTTCCTGAAAACAGTCAAAGACTACGCCCTCCCGGGAGGACCCACACCCCATATGGGTGTCTGACAGTTGTCTTAACAAACCCTTCCTTTGCTCCCACTAAAGAGTGTGCATTGGAAGACATTACCTGGGAACCTACCTTGCTAATTGCTATCATGTCAGGGCATAGAGCGTCCGAAACGCAGCCTCTAGGGGCACAGAAATCCTACGTCACTTTTTTCCCAGACAAGGTAGTCCTACAGCCTATGCACTGGTATGCCCCTAAAGTACCTGCAGTCTACCATCTTAGCCAGGAAAGGGTTCTCCCGACCTTCAGAGGAGACCCAATCACCTCAAACTACATGGTTTGGATATAGCCAGATCCCTGAGGTGTTACTTAGAACTAACACAACAGTTTCGCAAGGATCAATGTTCATTCGTTATTCCCAAGGGCGAAAAGAAAGCAATGTCGCCTTCCAAGCTAGTCCAAGGACGTATCGTGCTAGTTGTCTCCCAGCCTAAGTATGCTGAATGCGCTGAATGCTCACGAGGAATCCTCAGCAGGATTTGGGCTGAGGTGTCTCCTGAAACAATTTGCAGGACGGCTAGTTAGTCGTCCTTCATTGCCTTTGGGTCGCACTATAGCCTAGATGCGGCAGTCCTTATCTCCCAAGACTTTGGGAGGAGATTTTGAACTATCAGTTTGGTAAACTCATTTGATTATATTATTACAGTACCCTCCCTGTAAGCGAGTTAATAACCATTGGTATGCTGCCATGGAGGCACCAGGAAAACGGAAAATTGAATACTTACCTTTCCGTAATTTTCCTTTCCTGGTGCCTACCCATGGCAGCATACACCCTCCCTTCTGTAATCCTTAAAGTTCTGAAGACTAGTTACAAGAATACCTGAGGGGGGGAGTAGCTCTTTCTTTTATAGAGTTACGTGGTCCTGTGGGTTGGACGAGGGCGGAGCCACAACCATTGGTATGCTGCCATGGGTAGGCACCAGGAAAGGAAAATTACGGAAAGGTAAGTATTCAATTTTCCGTTATTTCACCCATAGAAGAATTTTAAACGCTGGTTTAAAAGTAGCGCTGCTACAGTTTTATATAGAACTTTTGGGACTTTTCTTTTCTTATCTTTTACTGTTTCAAGATCACCATCGTATCTTAGGCGGCATATTCACGCTGGCCGCTAGGTGGCGTTCCATATAGTTACGCGAGGAATGTGCTAATTAGGTATTTACGGCGATTCAGAAACGTACGTTCCGCCAGCGCATTTTTTTACGTCGTTTACGTTGGGCTTTTTCCGGCGTAAAGTTACCCCTGCTATATGAGGCGTAGCTAATGTTAAGTATGGACGTCGTTCCCGCGCCGAGTTTTGAAAATTTTACGTCATTTGCGTAAGTCCTTCGCGAATAGGGCTTTGCGTAAGTTACGTTCACGTCGAAACCAATGAGGCTTTGCAGCGTAATTTTCGAGCATGCGCACTGGGATTCTTTCACGAACGGCGCATGCGCCGTTCACAAAAAACGTCAAATACGCGGGGTCAAGTGAAATTTAAATAAAACACGCCCCCAACATCCCCATTTGAATTAGGCGGGCTTATGCCGCCACACATACGTTACTCCGCCGTAACTAAGGGCGCAAGTTCTTTCTGCATACGGAACTTGCGCCCAAAGTTACGGCGGTGTAACGTATCGGAGATACGTTACGCCCGCAGATAGATAGAGGAATCTATCTGAATCCGGGCCAGTGAGTGTATATGACTGCGCAGATTTATGTAGACTTCTTAGTGAAGAGCAGAAAAAAGGTCTGCAATTCAAAATTATTTAAAGTGTTATTTCAGACAAAAATATAAAAAAAATATATGTATTTTGCAAGGTTTGCATTATATATGCTCATTCATGATTACCTAGTGATCCTGCCGTTTCCCTTTTTATGTATTTCATTGGGTAACAAGCATAAAAGAACACAATTTAAACCTACTGAATAGTAATATTTCTAGTGGAAAAAAACAACGTGGAAAAAACAGGCCTTTGAAAAGTAGAAGGGACACCCCCAGCATTCCAGATTTACAGGAATTCAACAATGCAAGGAAGCAATCAGGGTGGCTAAAATAGAATTTGAAAAACACATTGCTAAAGCAAGTAAAATAAATCCTTATTGTTTTTATATATATCAATAGTAAAAAGGTTATGAAAGAACAGACAGACCCCAAAATGGATGAACAAAGGAAGTTGGTCACAACTGACAGGGAAAATATGTATTATATAATTTTTTCTCAGTAATATTATGTTTCACCAAAATACCCCTGTGGATGACTGAATACAAAGTACAAAAGAGCTTAGATAAATTTATTATAAACAAAAAATCCCAAGGTTCAGAAGGCTTCCACCTGCGAGTCCTTCCACCTGGAATTTGGCTTAACGTGATACTAAAAGTTCACGTATTTTTTTTTAAGAATTTTTATACATATACATATATATATATATATATATATATTTATTTATTTTTTCTTGGGGGGGGGGGGGGGATATTTATTAAAGCAAAAAGTAAAAAATATTTCATTTTTTCAAAATTGTCACTCTTTTTTGTTTATAGCGCAAAAAATAAGGTGATAAAATACCACCAAAAGAAATCTCTATCTCGACTGTGCATTTGACAGCAAAAGCGACGCAGTAGCGAATCGCAAACAATTCTCTGGTCAGGAAGGGGGTAAATTCTTTCCTGGGCTGAATTGGTTAATGAGTACAATGCACAGCACATAAATAGTGAAGTCTTGATCTATACATACGCATTTTTTTTAACTCTTTGTTAACAAGTTCCAACCAGCATGTATCCACTTCATCCAGGTCATATTTGCAGGTTACTTGCTGTGTGGTCTGTAAGCCCCCTGGAAACTCTGCATCAGGAGAAGAGTTGTTTTCTGTCTGCGAATAATAATCCTCTAGCTCTTCAAGCAACCTAGGGAAAAAAGAAAGGAAAATTCAATGTTACAAGCTCCCGAAGATTACATTATGGAAATACAATGTCCTCTAAGATCTACTGGTCCACTTATTGCAGTGAAAAAATCATATTAAAGCCCATTCATATTATTGTGCATATTAAAGGAACACTAAAGGTACAATTTTTTTTTTTTAAATAACATACATGTTATACTTACCTCCACTGTGCAGATCGTTTTGCACAGAGTGACCCGGATCCGTGTCTTCTGGGGTCCCTCGGCGGCTGTCTCGGCTCCTCCTCGCAAAAGCTTTCCACGTTCATGCAAGCTCCCTCGCATGGTGGAAAGCTTTTGCGAGCGCGCTCCCGTGATACAGCAGCGGCCATAGCCGCCGACTGTATCACTCGGCCCCACCCCCGGCGCGCCGCGTCATCCGCTGTGATTGACAGCAGCGCCAGCCAATGGCTGCGCTGCTATCAATCCGCCCAGCCTAGCCAATCAACGGCCAGGCTGGGAACTGAGCAAGATGACAAGCACGCGCCCGGGACTTTCGAACGGTGAGGTAAGTAAAACGGGGGCTCGGGGGGGGGGGGGGGCAGTGCTGTCAGATGTTTTTTTACCTTAATGCATAGGATGCATTAAGGTAAAAAAACTTTTACCTTTACAACCCCTTTAACACACTTGTTACAGCAACCCATTCTGTATGTGTTTGAGTGATTCTTTCTGAATCACATTTTAATGCATTTTCGTGTGTTATGCCGCGTACACACGATAATTTTTCGGGTTGTAAAAAATGACGTTTTTTTTAATGTCATTAAAAACTATCGTGTGTGGGCTTCAGGGCATTTTTCGGGTTCTGAAAAACGGGCAAAAAAAAATTCGAACATGCTCTATTTTTTCACAACATTTTTAACGTTGTCGTTTTTCGGGTTGTAAAAAATGGTCGTGTGTGGGCTTTAACAACGTGAAAAATCCGCACATGCTCAGAAGCACCACGCTAGCAGCCAAATAGCGCCACTAGAATGACGGTCCAGTGTGAAAGCAGCGGAGTTCCGCTGAATTTTTTTTTTTTAAAGTCAGCAGCTACAAATACTGCAGCTGTTGACTTTTAGTATATGGACACTTACCTGTCCTGGGCGCGCGCAATGCCGGCACCCGAAAGCCGATCTCTCCCTTGGGTGCTACTGTCGCCATCTTCGGTAAGGGAATCAGGAAGTGAAGCCTTGCAGCTTCACTTCCTGGTTCCCTACTGTGCATGCACGAGTTGCGCTGCACGATCCCACTGGTCCCTGCTGTCTTCTGGGACCTGTGTGTCTCCCGGAAGACAGTGGGGGGGCGGAGTAGGTGCCAGATGTGGCGTAGGTCACCACAGTCACCACAGTGATCTATGCCCGGAAGATGGAGCAAATACCTGGATTACACAGGTATCTGCTCCCTCCTCCCCCCTGAAAGCTGCCAAATGTGACACCGGAGGATTCCGAAAGACAGGAGCGCTCGTTCTGGTAAAACTACCATTCGTAATGGAGTAAGAACATTCATCACGCTGTAACAGACAGAAAAGCGTGAATACTCTTTTACTAACACAAAATCAGATAAAGCAGCCTAAAGGGTGGCGTCATCCGAAGGCAACTTCCCCTTTATAGTACCGTTGTACGTGTTGTACGTCACCGCGCTTTACTAGAGCATTTTTTTTCACGATCGTGTGTAGGCAAGGCCGTTTTAATGATCGGGTTGAAAAAAACGTTGTTTTTTCTAGACCCTTAAAAACGTTGTTTTTTACAACCCGAAAAATGATCGTGTGTACGCGGCATTGGGCAGCCCAATAAAATGAATTGATGCAATGCATGTTACAGTGTGTTATAACATGTGTGCACTAAGAGTCGGTTCACATATGAGCCGGTGTGTGCTGGTTCACCGTTTCAGGTCCGATTTCAGACCAAATTTTGGGCTGAATGTGGACATGAAGCTGACCAAAAGACACACTGCGTTTTTCGGCAAAACGCACTGGACCTGCTGGGGGTTTATGTGAACCGGCTCCATAAAAAGCCGGTCAAAATCTCCTGATATTGCAAATTGGATGTGGTGATCCCACATCCAATTGGCAATGGTGTAAACCCAGCCTAATTGTATTGCAAAAACGTGCATGGTCTTAACGTGTTTTGACAAATTAAACTGGTTACTAAATTTACTAGGTAGAATGCATGCAATATAAAGCTATTTACATCAATAGGCAGTGCAAAAGAATAAAATGCAACAATAAATACAAATTAGTACAGATTGGTAGAAATTTAGTTCCGATTAGCTGCTATTAGCACTGCATTTTTATTAAAGCGGAGGTTCACCCAAAAGTGAACATCTGCTTTTCGGAACCCTCCCCCCCTCCGGTGTCACATTTGACACCTTTCAGGGGGGAGGGGGGTGCAAATACCTGTATAAAACAGGTATTTGCACCACTTCTGGGTATAGACTCCCGCGGGAGTCTGGCCCCTCCGTGTCACAACTCCCCCCCTGTTGTTTTCTGGGAAACAGTTGGCTCCCAGAACACAACGGGAACCATTGGGAACTGCACAGCGCGACTCGCGCATGCGCAGTAGGGAACTGGGCAGTGAAGCCGCATAGCTTCACTTCCCGATTCCCTTACAGAGGATGGTGGCGGGGGAAGCCGAGAGCCGAGCTACCGCTCGGCTTCGGCGGGCGACGTGGAGCAGGTTAGTGTCCGTTTATTAAAAGCCAGCAGCTACACTTTTTGTAGCTGCTGACTTTTAATAAACAGTAAAAAAGCCTGGAACTCCCCTTTAAAGAAAAAGTATACTTGCTATGGAATCTTCATTAGAGGTCGACCGATATGGGTTTTTCTCTGGCCAATGCCGATATTTAGAAATCGCAGCGGCCGATGGCCGATATATGATGCCGTTTTTTTTGGGCCGATATGTTAGGCCGATTTATTATTTTTTTTCCCTGCCCTTCATCTCATAAAATCTAACAGTTGGACCTCTTTCACACTGGGGCTTTTTCCAGGCGCTTTTGGGCTAAAAATAGTGCTTGTAAAGTGCGTGCAAAAATGTCTCCCCTGCAGTCTCAGTGTGAAAGCCTGAGTGCTTTCACACTGAAGCGGTGCGCTGGCAGGATGTTAAAAAAACAGTCCGACAAGCAGCATCTTTGGAGCGGTGTTTACCGCTCCGCCACCACTCCTGCCCATTGAAATGAATGGGCACCGCTGCCGAAGAGGCTGCAAAGCACTTCTGCAGTGGCGCTACACGGGAGCATTTAACCCCTTCATCGGCAGCTAGCTGGGATAAAAGCACCACGCTAGCAGCCAAATAGCGCCACTAGAATGACGGTCCAGTGTGAAAGCAGCGGAGTTCCGCTGAATTTTTTTTTTAAAGTCAGCAGCTACAAATACTGCAGCTGTTGACTTTTAGTATATGGACACTTACCTGTCCTGGGCGCGCGCAATGCCAGCACCCGAAAGCCGATCTCTCCCTCGGGTGCTACTGTCGCCATCTTCGGTAAGGGAATCAGGAAGTGAAGCCTTGCAGCTTCACTTCCTGGTTCCCTACTGTGCATGCACGAGTTGCGCTGCGCTATCCCACAGGTCCGTGCTGTCTTCTGGGACCTGCGTGTCTCCCGGAAGACAGTGGGGGAGGGCGGAGTAGGCGCCAGATGTGGCGTAGGTCACCACAGTCACCACAGTTATCTATGCCCGGAAGATGGAGCAAATACCTGGATTACACAGGTATCTGCTCCCTCCTCCCCCCTGAAAGCTGCCAAATGTGACACCGGAGGATTCCGAAAAGCGTTCCATTATTACTCCGCTAAGTAATAAGTGATACAGAAAAATTCTTACATTTAAACATTTATTTTAACTACTTGCCGACCAGCCGCCGTCATTTTACGGCAGCAGGTTGGCTCCCCTGCGCGAGAGCCCGTAGATCTACATCGGCTCTCTCGCAGGTCACTAGGGGCGCGCACGCCCCCCCCGCTCGCCCCTGACTCCCGTGCGTGTGCCCGGCGGGCACGATCGCCGCCGGGCACACGCGATCTCTCGTTACAGAGCGGGGATCGGGAGCTGTGTGTGTAAACACACAGCTCCCAGTCCTGTCAGGGAGAGAAATGCTGATCTTCTGTTCATACAATGTATGAACAAAAGATCAGTAATTTCCCCTAGTGAGTCCACCCCCTCTACAGTTAGAACACACCCAGGGAACATACTTAACCCCTTCCCCGCCCCCTAGTGTTAACCCCTTCACTGCCAGTGGCATTTTTATAGTAAAAATGCCAATGGTCCCAAAAATGTGTCAAAAGTTTCCGAAGTGTCTGCCATAATGTCGCAGTACCGGAAAAAAATCGCTGATCGCCGCCATTACTAGTAAAAAAAAATATTAATAAAAATGCCGTAAAAACCACCTATTTTGTAAACGCTATAACTTTTTCGCAAACCAATCAATAAACGGTTATTGCGATTTTTTTAACGAAAAATATGTAGAAGAATATGTATCAGCCTAAACTGAGGGAAAAAATGATTTTTTATATATTTTTGGGGGATATTTATTATAGCAAAAAGTAAAAAATATATATTTTTTTCAAAATTGTCGCTCTATTTTTGTTTATAGCGCAAAAACGAAACTGCAGAGGTGATAAAATTGCGTTTGAAAGACCGCTGCCCAAAAGCGTGTGACATAAAATATTGCAACAATCGCTATTTTTATTTCCTAGGGTCTCTGCTAAAAAATAAAATAAATAATGTTTGGGGGTTCTAAGTGATTTTCTAGCAGAAAATACAGGAACAAGTGTCAGAAAATATTTGGGGCCTAATCCTCAAAAAAATGGCGCAACGTAACTTTTTCCATTTAAGTTACACCACCGCAAAATCTCTAACTAAGTGCCCGATCCACAAAGCACTTACCTAGAAATTTTGAGCGGTGTAACTTAAATCGGGCCGGCGCAAGGCGTTCCTCTTCTCCAGGGGGCGATTACCATTTAAATGAGGCGCGCTCCCGCGCCGGCCGTAGTGCGCATGCTCGTGACGTCATTTTCCCGACGTGCATAGCGCGAAATTACGTTACGTCGGGCTTTGTGGATTGCGACGGGACAATAAAGTTGCGTCGGGTAAAAAAAAAGATACGGCGCCAAAAAAATAAATTCAAATTTAAAAAAAATCGCGTCGCGAGCAAGAAAGGTCTGTTTTTACAAGGTGTAAACAGTTTACACCTTGTAAAAGCATCCCTAATTTTGCGTTTGCAAAATTAAACTTACGGAGAAAAAACGAAGCTGAAAAGCTTCGTGGATCTCCGTAAGTCCTAATTTGCATACCCGAGGCGGCATTTCGACGCGAAATGCCCCCAGCGGCGGATGCGGTACTGCATCCTAAGATCCGGCAGTGTAATTCAATTACACATGCCGGATCTTCGTCCTAACTATGGGAAACTGATTCTGTGGATCAGTTCCATAGTTAGGACCAGGGATACGACGGAGTAACAGCAGTTACTCCGTCGTATCTTTTTTGAGGATTTGGCCCTTAGTCTTTAAATGGTTAAATGGTTAAACTGAGAACTCTCCTAAATATCGGCCAATATATCGGACAACCACTAATCTTCATACTCGGTTTGTAATATTTGAGAAACTTATATCAAACTTATATCAACGTATATGGATCACCCACTACAGTAACACTGTAGAACAGTATCGTTCAGCTTGGTAAAGCAGGTGTGGCCTCATTAAACCCATTTTTGTTCATGAGGAACTCCTCCTAGTGTGGACTACTATTACTCGTGTAACCCCCCAATTTAAGCACCCTTTAATCTATTAAAAAGATAGGGCAGATCCACATAGATCTGCACCCGCGCAGCATATCTGAGATACGCTACGCCGCCGTAACTTACCTGGCTTTGGTTCGAATCCAGAAAGAATTTGTGCCGTAAGTTACGGCGGCGTAGTGTATCTCTCGCGGCGTAACGGCGCGGAATTCAAATGTGGGGAGTAGGGGGCGTGTTTCATTTAAATGAAGCGCGTCCCCGCACCGAACGAACTGCGCATGCGCCATCCCTAAATTTCCTGCTGTGCATTGCGCTAAATGACGTCGCAAGGACATCATTGGTTTTGACGTGAACGTAAATGGTGTCCAGCCCCATTCACGGACGACTTACGCAAACACATTTTTTTTTTTTAAATTCGACGCGGGAACGACGGCCATACTTAACATTGCGTACGCCACCAGATAGCAGCTTTAACTATACGCCGTAAAAAGCCGAACGGAAACAACGTAAAAGAATGCGACGGCCGCTCGTACGTTTGTGGATCGTCGGAAATAGCTAATTTGCATACTCAACACGGAATACGACGGGAACGCCACCCAGCGGACTCCGAAGAATTGCATCTAAGATCCGAAGGCGTACGAAGACGTACACCTGTCGGATCTAATCCAGATGCCGTCGTATCTTGTTTTGAGGATTCAAAACAAAGATACGACGCGGGAAATTTGAAATTACGCCGGCGTATCAGTAGATACGCCGGCGTACTTTCTTTGTGGATCTGCCCCATAATCTATAGAGGTTTTGTACATACTTTATTTATTATGATGATGACTTAAACAAATTTGAAAAGTTTGTTGAAAAACTTTTTTTGTCATGTAAATATTAAATACTGCATATTGATACTGTATGTTTTTCTTTGGAGCTATCAGGTGAAGCTCTAGTCTCTTTTTCACATGGTTAATTTAAGATTTCCTGAAAGAAGTCTATTGTTTACTCAACTAAATAACTTAAGTTCAATGACTCTCTAGTATGTCTCATTCGACAATAAAGATTGTGTTTAGTAGAAACAATCAGACAAACCATACCTCAAGGCAGGCTTTTTATATTGTACTCTTCAGCTAACACTGCTCTATAAACATGCAGTTTATTTGTAAGAGGCTGTCTAATAAAAAATCAAGCATCATTTCTTTTTTAAATGTATGTAAATAAAATATTATATATATATATATATATATATATATATATATATATATATATATATATATATATATATATATATATATATATATATATATATATATAATTTATTATTAATATTATTATATTGTATACAGTACATACATACATAACTCAACACACAGCCATTAATGTCTAAACCACTGGCAACAAAAGTGAGTACACCCCTAAATGAAAATGTCCAAATTGGACCCAATTAGCCCTTTTCCCTCTCCAATGTCATGTAACTCCTTAGTGTTTTAAGGTCTCAGGTGTTAATGGGGAGCAGGTGTGTTTAAATTTGCTGTTATCGCTCTCACTCTCTCATACTGGTCACTGGAAGTTCTACATGGCACCTTATGGCAAATAACTCTCTGAGGATCTGAAAAAAATAATTGTTTCTCTACATAAAGATGGTCTAGGCTATAAGAAGATTGCCAAGACCCTGAAACTGAGCTGCAGCATGATGGCCAAGACTATACAGCGGTTTACCAGGACAGGTTTCACTCAGAACAAGTCTCGCAATGGTCGACCAAAGAAGTTGAGTGCACATGCTCAGCGTCATATCCAGAGGTTGTCTTTGGGAAATAGATGTATGAGTGCTGCCAGCATTGATGCAGAGGTTGAAGGGGTGAAGGGTCAGTCTGTCAAGAACATATACATCAAATTGGTCTGCATGGCTGTCGTTCCAGAAGGAAACCTCTTCTAAAGATACTGCACAAGAAAGCCCGCAAACAGTTTGCTGAAGACAAGCAGACTAAGGACATGGATTACTAAACTTATTTGGTTTAAATGGTGTCAAGCGTGTGTGGCGGCAACCAGGTGAGGAGTACAAAGACAAATGTGTCTTGCCTATAGTCAAGCATGGTTATTGGAGTGTCATGGTCTGGGGCCGCATGAGTGCTGCAGGCACTGGGGAGCTACAGTTCATTGAGTGAATCATGAATGCCAACATGTACTGTGACATACTGAAGCAGAGCATGATCCCCTCCCTTCAGGAGAATGGGCCGCAGGGCAGTATTTTAACATGATAACGACCCCAAACACACCTCCAAGACGACCACTGCCTTGCTAAAGAAGCTGAGGGTAAAGGTGATGGACTGGCCAAGCATGTCTCCAGACCTAAATCCTATTAAGAATCTGTGGGGCATGTTTAAATGGAAGGTGAAAGAGTGCAAGGTCAAGCATCCACCAGCTCGGTGATGTCGTCATGGAGGAATGGAAGAGGACTCCAGTGGCAACCTGTGAAGCTCTGGTGAACTCCATGCCCAAAAGGGTTAAGGCAGTGCTGAAAAATAATGGTGGCCACACAAAATATTGACAGTTTGGGCCCAATGTGGACATTTTCACTTAGGGGTGTACGCACTTTTGTTGTCAGCGATTTAGACATTAATGGCTGCGTGTTGAGTTATTTTGAAGGGACAGCAAATTTACACTGTTATACAAGCTGTACACTCACTACTTTACATTGTAGCAAAGTGTAATTTCTTCAGTGTTGTCACATGAAAAGATATAATAAAATATTTATAAAAATGTGAGGCGTTTACTCATTTTTGTGAGATACTGTATACGCACATACTCTGATTTTAACATGTGAGAGGAGAGTACCCATCAATTAGAAGTACTTTCTATAGTTTACATACCACTGGTTGTGAGCCAGTGACTTAGAGCAAGGGTCTCCAAACATTCTAAACAAAGGGCCGGTTTATTGTCCCTCAGACTCTTGGAGGGCCGCACTTTGGCCAGTGGGAGTGAACATTTTCCTGGCATCAGTGGGAGTAAACATCTGGTATTGGGGGAGGAATAGTGCCCCATTGCTGGAATCATAGGGAGGAATAGTGCCCTATTAGTGGTGTCAGTGGGAGAAATGGTCCTCCATTGTCGGTGTCAGATGGCAGAATAGTATCTCGTATCATTGGGAGGGATAGTGCTCCAAGGGCCAGATAAAGGCAAGCAAAGGGCCACATCCGGCCCTCGGGCCGCAGTTTGGAGACCACTGACTTAGAGGGATCACTGCCCTTCTCTAACCCCGTTGTAAAAAGTGAGACCCTTGTTACAATGGTGTTTAAACTGCTCAGCAAATTTAAGTTCATCCATTAACAAATATGATTATTCATATAATGCCTTTTTAAAGGGATTGTAAAGGCAGAAAGTTTTTTTTCTTAAAGCAGAGTTCCACCCATTTAAATGTCAGCAGCTACAAAAAGTGTAGCTGCTGACATTTAATAAACAGACACTCATCTGTCGTACAGTTCAGCATTGTGGCCACCTGAAGCCTCGCTTCTCTCCCCCTCCTCTCCGCGACACTGACATTGCAAGTGTGGGCACTTGGCTGTGGCTTCACAACCAGGCGTGCACTGCACATGCGTGAGCCTCGCAGCACGTTGTGAATATCCGGGCAATCTTCTGAGACCTGTGACGTGTCCCAGAAGATTGCAGGGAGGGAGGGGGGAGAGGTGGACTTCCACTTGGTGCTGTGGTGCCAGGAGAGGAAGTGGGAGCTGGGTACCTGTGAAAACCAGGTACCCCCCCCCCCCAAAAAAAAAAAAATTACATGCTTTAAAGAGGAAGTAAACCCTCTAAAACATTTATTTAAAAAAAAACAGCATAATGCATAATTATTAAGGCATAATGCATAGCAAACTAGCTCATTATGAATTACTTACCTGAGATCGAAGCCCCCAAAGCAACTCTCGTTCCTCTCCTCCACCGCCGACATTATACCCGAGTGACTTCTGGGTATCGCGGCTCCGGAGCCGAGATGAAGGCACCATCACCTTCAATAACAGCACTCTCAGTGCGCCGGCGCCGTTGTCTACGGCGCTCATGCGCCATAGACATTGGTGCAGTCTTTTCTGTAAATATCTCCTAAACCGTGTAGGTTTAGGAGATATTTGTTGCACCTACAGGTAAGCCTTAATCTAGGTCCCTCTTCAGCTCTCCTGTTGAGTGCCCCCACAGCAAGAAGCTTGCTATGGGTGCACCCCAGCCCTCCTCTTCTCAGGTCCCTATTCGGCTCTCCAGGAGGAGAGTCGTGGGTAGCTTAGACACTCCTGCAACATCGCTTGATAAAGACAGCTCAGGTATTAGGGAGGCTGAAGGGGGCTGCTGCACACATAGTTTTTTTTTTTTAATCTTAATGCATAGAATGCTTAAAGTGGTTGTAAACCTTTACAGACCACTTTAAGCATTCTATGCATTAGGATTAAAAAAAAAACTATGTGTGCAGGAGCACCCTTCAGCCTCCCTAATACCTGAGCTGTCTTAATCCAGAAATGTTGCAGGAGTGTCTAAGCTACCCAGGACTCTCCTCCTCATTGGCTGTGACAGCAGCGTGGTGCAATTGGCTCCAACTGTCAATCAAAATCAGTCAGCCAATCAGGAGAGAGAGGGGACGGGGCCGGGTCATGGCTCCGTGTCTGACTGGGCACAGGGAGCTGTGACTTGGCTGGGGTGCACCCATAGCAAGCTTCTTGCTGTGGGGGCACTCAACAGGAGGGAGGTACCAGGAGAGCCGAAGAGCGACCCGAGAAGAGGAGGGCTGGGGCTGCTCTGCGCAAAACCAACTGCATAGAGCCAGTAAGTATAACAGGTTTGTTATAAAAAAAACAAGACGTTAGATAACTTTAACTGAATGGATATGGTTCAATAAGAGATTTCACTAGTAGGTCAAATGATTAATTGGTACACCCAGTCTTGCAGTGGTCAGGACTATACAGTATAATGTACAACATAGCATGTACAATAGAGCAGTCCAGACTGTGGAAAGTACAACACAGCATTACAATACACAGCATACAGTGCAGCAAGGATATGCAACATAAAACATAACGTAAATGATGAGTCATCATAATCATTGAGGACTATACATGTACAACACACCTTATAGAGTGAAGCGAGAGAGACAAAAAAGGCACATCACTGCAAGACCCCGTGTATATGTGAAATGACAGCCTCAGCCTGGACTCGAGCCAAGCAATTCCCCCAACAGTTTTCACTTCAGCCTGGAGCTTAATCATGATTAACCTCTGGGGGTGGGGTGAAACATGTTTGGGGCATGGCTTGGATGGAGCCCGGCTGAGGCTGTCATTTACATATCCACAGGGCCTTGCACTGATGTGGCTGGCATAGGACCTTTTTTTGTCTCTTGTATCAGCAATGTACTACAAGAGAGGACCCGGCAGTAGCCTTAAGCGGCACACCCTATTTGTTGTCTGGTCAGAGTGAAACGGTCAGAATATGTAATATACAACATAGCTTATAAACTGCAGTGGTTAGGACTATGAAATGTACAATATAACATATACAGTGGGCAGAGCTATGTTATGCAGGGCACTACTTCCAAAGTGGTCTAGAGCAGTGTTTCTAACCTTTTTTCAGTCAAGGCACCCTTTAAAATTATGGGCAGACTCGAGGCACTACATTCTAAAATTTGGCACTACATTCTAAAATTTAAAAAATAATTTTAATAGCTTTATACAATGCAGCAACATCCACACGTAGGACACCCAACATTAGAGGTGATTTATTCTTCCAAAGGAAATACACTGTGCACACTGGTACTGACTAGTATTCCAATTTTTCACTTTTCCCTCAATTTCAATATATGTCAGCTAATGTCAGCTAATGTCACCCCAGTGCTGAGGGAGAGAGGCAGAGGAGGGTCAAACAAATATGCTGTGGAGGCAATGGACATTCTCTTTATTAACTAATGATGTCATTGGTTGTTAGGATGCCAGTGTCTAGAAAGTTGTAATGGTGCATAATGAATACCCATGTCTTTGTGTAACTAAAAGGTAGACTTGAACCACCTGCTGGCTTTCAAAAAAAAAAAAGCACCAGCGTTGGTGGTCAGTAGAAGGTAGAAATGCCCCTTGGCTTAGTGGCACTATGTTGGTGCTTGGCGACTCTGTTGGCAGCTGGGGGTTGAAAGTACTATGGGGGGGACTCTACAGGGGCTAAGGGGCACTGTTGCAGAGGGGAGTCCTGAGGTAGGATTGGTTGAATTATGGAGTGCTGGGGGTCCAGCAAAAGATTCTGGGGCTTTGTGGGTAAAGCAGCGCACTGGGGCATACTTGGGGGCTCTATAGAGGGCTATGGTGGTCCGGTGCAGGGCTAAGGGGCTATGCAGGTAGGCACTGTGGGGGGCTAAGGGGCTATGCAGGTAGTCACTGTGGGGGGCTAAGATGCTTTGCAGGAAGGCTCTGTGAGAAGGGGGGAGGCTGCTATGGCTGGCAGGGGGATTTGTGAGAGGAAGGAAGACTAGGATACACTGAGAAGACATGGGAGAGCCTATACTGTAGGGGGCTTCCAGAAGTAAGCACCTACTGTCATACCATGCCATGGATTCTAGGACACACAAAGGGGAGCTCCTTTCAGCCTACCACTCCTCATCTCTGGGGACCAGGTCCATACTGTTATGACAGTAATTCTGCCACTGATGGTGATTACAGTATTGTTTACAAATTAAGGTAATAAATCAGATATTGCGCCAAAAACAAAAAATAGCTGCTAAACACCACAATCAGACAAAAATTGTAATAGTGCAATAAAATATAAATAGAGGAGTGTGGAGGGTATGACAGTGGGCACTATGTATAGGAGAGGAGTGTGGAGGATATGACAGTGAGCAGTATGTACAGGAGAGGAGTGTGGAGGGTGCGACAGTGGGCACTATGTACAGGAGAGAAGTGTATGACAGCAGGCACTATGTACAGGAGAGGAGTGTGAAGGGTATGACAGTGGGCGCTCTGTATAGAAGTGGAGTGTGGAGGGTATGACAGTGGGCACTATGTACAGGAGAGGAGTGTGGAGGGTATGACAGTGGGCACTATGTATAGGAGAGAAGTGTCGGAGAGTATGACAGTGGGCACTATGTACAGGAGAGGAGTGTGGAGAGTATGACAGTGAGCACTATGTACAGAAGTGGAAGGATATTTAGGGACTGCGTAGTGGTTAAGCGGGTCATACATGGATTGAAATTACGCCAATTATGCAGAGACCAGCCATAGTCAATCTATGTATGGGCTAGCTGGTTTTACACAAGTCAATCTATTAATCGACTTGAGGACAACCAGCCTGTTCGGTTTTTCCCAAAACAATCAGTGCTGCCAGCTATAGTTAGCAACACTGATCATTGTACGCACTGGCAGAACACAATAACACTGCAGGAGTGATTCCCCCATCCACAGGTCAGCAGGTGAGAGGGTGTGTGGGGACAGGCTGGGGAGAGATACTAGTCAGTGGCTGGGTAGGCACTGGTAGTATCAGAGCCAGATACACACAGGTTACATACACCACGATTGTTAGAGCAAGAACAATGGGCCAAATTCTCAAAAGAGATACGCGGACTTAACTAAAGTTTTCTAAATTTACACGGCGCGTATCTTTGCAAAAGCCCTGGATAGGGCGAAACGCGTAGTCTGGGACTGTTTTAAAACCCCTCTTTTATTTTGGAAGACCTAAGTCAGTAATATCAAGAAAAGATTTTCATTTATAATCGCCATTTACAACTTAATTTTTTTCCTCAATGCAATTTGCACTTTGTCCACTGGAGGGCGCCTAACATTCGGGTGAACTTTTCTCTGCCTGCTTGTCAGCACGTTCCAACAGGAAGAACGTCTCTCCATGGCTGTCATCTCTGTGCTGCGCTCCTAGCAGCTGCAAACACTGAGGCCCCATACACACGATAGAATTTATCCGCAGATACGGTTCAGCGGACCGTATCCGCGGATAAATCCTCTCTAAGATTTCAGAGGATTTCAATGCGATGGCGTGTACACACCATCGCATTGAAATCCGCGCTGAAATCCTCTGCCGATGACGTGTCGCGCCGTCGCCGCTATTATGACGCGGCGACGGGCGCGACACTGTCATATAAGGAATTCCACGCATGCGTCTATTCATTACGGCGCGTGCGGGGAATCCCTTTGGACGGATGGATCCGGTAAGTCTGTACAGACGAGCGGATCCATCCGTTGGAATGGATTCCAGCAGATAGATATTCTGTGCATGTCGACAAATATTTATCTGCTGGAAATCCATTCCAGGGGAGATTTATCTGCGGATAGATATCCGACGGAGTGTACACACCATAGGATCTATCCGCAGAAACCCATTTGATGGGATTTATCTGCGGATAGATTCTATGGTGTGTATGGGGCCTGAGGCTGGAGCACGTTTGGACACATACAGGAAAGTGTCCAGGAGCCCAGATGCCAGGTATTAACTAGGAAGTGACATCAAACGCCATAGTGACGTCCTGGGTAATGTACTCCAATTACAACCAGCACGGTTGTTTTCTATGAATGCAGCTGGAAACAAAATTGCAAAATTTTAACCCTTGAAGCCCTGAAAGATTGTGTGTGTTTTCATGCAGGCACTGGGAAAGATTTTTTGCGTTGTGCTGTGTACATTTGTTTATCTTTTCTACATAAAGAACTGGTTCTTTCGAACAAACTGAGATCTACTGAATGTTATTCCTCACAAACATTATGTGGAATTAGAGTGGTAAACCTTTATGAGCGCAGAATTCCTTTTTGTTGTAACTGTATTTTGGTGGTGCTTCTAGGTACCTGGATTTCTGCAGCACGGATCGTTTACAGCCCATACGAGGGTCTTAAATATTATATTGGACTATAGTGTTAACCCATAGAGCGCCAGTGAATCTTTTTTGTATCAATAAAATATAAAGTGTAGTGCTGTGAATGTGAATGAATGGGGCAAACCATCAATATCAAAGTAACACAGGTGGAACCATAAGAATGTGATAAATCCTAATGTGCAAATAAATAGGCCCTTTTGATATATGGACAGTATTATGAACAGTACATATAACCAGAAAAAGGGGGTATATAAAGTGTAACTCAATATAAATCATAAAATGTGTTAAAAATGATATCAACACAAATGCAGTGAAAATGCATCAAAAACAGCCCACTCCAAATTCAGTGTAAATTACAAAAAGCGCCCATGAAGAAAGAAATGAAAAAACAATCCTCATAAGGGTACGTGTTCAGACTCAAAAGCTGTAAACATTAAACAGTTCATCAATAAATATCCAAGTGGGGTGGAGACTTGTCCAAAGTCGCACTGTACTCGGTACTTCAAGCGATCTATATATACTTGGTGTAATATGCATAATGTGCCTTCACAAATAGACAAGGGGAGAAATTAATACTCTTACCCTCCGGAGTGGACCCAACTCACCATATGGTGGTGGCTTGCATGCGCTTAATCACACCAAGGACTTGAAGGGACTGGATCTGCAGAACAATTCCTCCTCTCCACCGGAAAACGGCCTTCTGTATCAGACCAACCGTTGTGGCATCCACATAGTGTAAATCCAAAAGCTGACAAGCTTTATTGTAAAAAATGGCGAAAGCAAAATTTTCAAAATTTTCAAAATTACAAATGCAAAAAGGTAAAAAATATAAAAATATATATAAAATGAGAAATGTCTAAAAATTAAAAAAAAACTCACCCGAACGGTGCATAAAAGAGGGTTAGCGTGGTATAGGCAGCTAGAGCTGGCGTACGGACCAGACGCGTTTCATCCTAAACAGACATCATCAGTCCTTGGTGTGATTAAGCGCATGCGATCCACCACCGTATGGTGAGTTGGGTCCACTCCGGAGGGTAAGAGTATTATTTCTCCCCTTGCCCATTGGTGAAGGCACTCCCGGGTGACATTCTGCATATATAGATCGCTTGAAGTACCGAGTACAGTGAGACTTTGGACAAGTCTCCCCCCACTTGAATATTTATTGATGAACTGTTTAATGTTTACAGCTTTTGAGTCTGAACACTTACCCTTATGAGGATTGTTTTTTCATTTCTTTCTTCATGGGCGCTTTTTGTAATTTACACTGAATTTGGAGTTGGCTGTTTTTGATGCATTTTCACTGCATTTGTGTTGATATCATTTTTAACACATTTTATGATTTATATTGAGTTATACTTTTTCTGGTTATATGTACTGTTCATAATACTGTCCATATATCAAAAGGGCCTATTTATTTGCACATTAGGATTTATCACATTCTTATGGTTCCACCTGTGTTACTTTGATAGTGATGGTTTGCCCCATTCGTTTACAAATTAGCATCTGAGCAGGCAGTGCTCATTGAATTATCTCAATACTTAATTTTGTTCAATAATATGCTTTTACAATACACCAAAAAAATAAATAAACCTCCCTGACACAATACCACACACATATGCTTTAAACAACACTGAATGTAGACTTTTTGGAGAACTGTACCCAAGATATTTAAAAGCACCATAGAATAATGACAAAACTAGAGTCATATCTAAATGGCTGAAAAAACAGTGTCAAACTGTTACTTATTAAATATTAATCATTATACTAACAAGAGGGATACAGTAAGTAAAGAAAAATCATCTTATTGTTAATAAATGTCTGTATGAAAATTCATTAATTCTTAATGGATGTCTGTTTATGATTCATCCAGTCATAGAAAGCAGGATTCCCCAGAGAACTATCGTTTCTATAATATCCATCATGATAAAAACACAACGTAACTTATGGCAAAGTTAGAAGTGGTAAAATGGTAAAATGATTTAACAGTAATATATATATATATATATATATATATATATCCAAAACTGGTTTAGAGGCACTCACAAATCTTGAAAAAGTTGGACTGAGCTTCATCTATCTCATTTATATGGATTTCTTTGAGGGTGAGCACCTGGGCTTTTAAGCATAGAGTGCCGTGGCTACCCTTGGAACTACAGTATATATACCGGTAAATATACAGTGCTGAGTATAAATGAAACAAGTAAAAAGGCGCATTGCTCAGATACCTCAAATATACTCATGTGTGGTTCATAATAGTCCAAAGGGCAGATATCAAGGAAGAGAGATTAGGTGAGTCTGTCAGGGCTGCCACCAGAGGAGACCAGAAGCAAATTCCAGTAAAGTTAGGAGAGAAACAAGGAGAGGAGTGCCTCTGAGAATATATAAAAAACAGTGAAAATGACTTGCTGCTACTTGTGGTTCCTCCTGCTCATCCCAGTGATGCATTCAACATCTTTTACGTACGTGAGTGGATATTGTCGTTCACTATAAAGTGTTTTTGATATATTCTCAGAGGCGCCCCTCTCTTTGTTTCTCTTCTAAACATAAATGAGTACACCCCAATAGATTTGTCAGAAAACCTTACTTTCCTTTCAGCATCAACATTTTCTATGGAACACTAAACAAAAAAATACTCCCACAAATATGGGCCATTGATTGCAACAAAGATTTATTACTTTGCACTTGCAAAAAAAGTATTTTTCCTAAGAAATTAATTCAAGACCATGTTGGAAAAAGTAATACACCCAGATGAAAGTCTAAGGCCCCGTACACACGAGGGGATCTCCGCTGGAAACGGTCCGCCGGACCGTTTCCAGCGGAGATTCCTCCTCCGAATTTTGATCTGATGGCTTGTACACACCATCGGATCAAAATCCGCGCGGAACACATCCGTGGTGACGTGTCGCGCCGTCACCGCGTCATCGTCGCGGCGAAGGCGCGACACGTCACCGCGGATGTATTCCGCGCGGATTTCGATCCGATGGTGTGTACAAGCCATCGGATCAAAATCCGGAGGAGGAATCTCCGCTGGAAACGGTCCGGTGCGCGACGCTGGAAGGTAAGTACTTCCACGCATGCGTCGAATCATTACGACGCATGCGAGGGAGCGGACGGATTGATCCGGTGAGTCTGTACAGACGACCAGATCAATCCGCTGGACACGATTCAAGCGGATAGATTTCTTAGCATGCTAAGAAATTTCTATCCGCCTGAAATCGATCGGCCAGATTTTAATCCACGGGGAAATCTCCGCTAGGCCGTACACACGACCGGATCTATCTGCTGGAACTGATCCGCGGATCAATCCCAGCGGATAGATCCGGTCGTGTGTACGAGGCCTTAGGAGCAAAGCTAAATTTGATTAAAATCCTAATTAACAAGAATTCAACTACAGGTGAGTCTAATTATACATTAAACATGTACCCAGCATACAGTTGATTATAAAAGGGTGTTACTTAACAGCTTGCCGACCGACGCACGTCGGCAGAATGGCACGGCTGCGCATATTGTCATATAGGTACGTCCCCTTTAATATGCACAGCAGTGGGTTGCCGGCGGGCTCGCGACCGGTAGGGTACTCCTTGACCGCGCCCGCAGTACCCGATCGCTGCTGCTGTCCCGTGATCGGGTCACAGAGCTAAAGAACGGGGAGAGGTAAGTGTAAACCCGTGCTTCTTGGGTCATACTGTCACTGATCGTCTGTTCCCTGTCATAGGCAACGACAATCAGTGACGTCACACACCAAGCCACCCCTCCACACAGTAAGAATCACTCGCTTAGGTCACACTTAAACACTTCAGTGCCCCCTGCAGTTTAACCCCTTCACTGCCAGTGTCATTTTCACAGTAATTATCAGTGCATTTTTATAGCACTGATCGCTGTAAAAAAGACAATGGTCCCAAAATGGTGTCAAAAGTGTCCGCCATAATGTCACAATCATGATAAAAATCGCCGCCATTACTAGTAATAAAAAATATTAATAAAAATGCCATACAAATATCCCCTATTTTGTAGACGCTATAACTTTTGCGCAAAAACCAATCAATATTTTTTTTTTACCAAAAATATGTATGTCTAATATGCCTAAACTGAGGGGGAAAAAAATGTTTTTTTTATATATTTTTTTGGGGACATTTATTATAGCAAAAAGTAAAAAATATTGATTTTTTTTCTTCAAAATTGTCGCTCTATTTTTGTTTATAGCGCAAAAAATAAAAATCGCAGAGGTGATCAAATACCACCAAAAGAAAGCTCTATTTGTGGGGGGAAAAAAACTAAATTTTGTTTGGGAGCCAGATCGCACGACCGCGCAATTGTCAGTTAAAGCAATGCAGTGCCAAATCGCAAAAGGGGGCCTGGTCCTTTAGCAACAAAATGGTCTGGGGCTTAAGTGGTTAACAAAGAAAACCCCCTTCCCATTTCATACTGTCAGCAATGGCACCACATGGAAGAGAAATGTCACAAGGCCTGAAAAAGAATTTTTTTTCTTTACACAATTTCAGAAAAGCTTTACTTATTAGTCAAAATACTGTAGCAAAAGTGATACAAAAATTTAACAAAGATGGAACTGCAACCATTTCAGAGATGTTAAGGCCGTCCACGGAAGTTAACACCTCGACAGAAGCATCTTCTGAGGAGAAGTCCAATATTCCCTACTCACACATTCAGGAAACCAGCTGTTCAGTAATGCTGGGTGCAGTAATGACCATGGGCTGAAAACATATCACTTGCCTAAGGAAGGGGCCCTGCGTGGCTCCGAAATGTTGTTGTATATCATGTGACCAGGGAAATAAAGTCTTGGACCCTTTCAAGGAATCCTTGGTGTGCTGATAATAATATATAAACCAAAAAAAAAGTTTTACCGCGCTAAAATGTTAAATTATTACAATAAATGTGAGCTGCAACAAAAAAGTGATATACACACAACAGTACATAAGAAAAAGATTATAGTTGCGCTAATAAGTGAAGATTTGAAATTGATAAATAAATCCTAAATGTTGATGAGACCAAGCAATAAAGTCCAAAGAGTCCAAAGTCCTTAAAATGCTTGGAATATAAGTAATGAAAAAATATGATGCAGTGAAATCCAAAAAAACGTAACCACCACCGGTGAAAACACCTAATGAAATGTGCGTAAATCAGAAGGCAAGCAAGTTTAAGCTTGCGGCTGAACCCCATCTCTAAACTTGAGATGGCCTGGATACACCGGGTAAAATGTTATACACCTTACGGGCTTAACATTGAAGTCGATGTAAATGCCTTTATAGATAATTCATAAAATAATTTTTTTTTTGTCTCTTGATTTCTTTATTTTTGTGAACTTGAGTTGAGTCAAGGTTGGGCTTCGAAATATTATGATATCCATATGGGGTGGGAGCATAATTATTTGTTGAGGCCTTTTCATTTAAATACACTCTAATAATTTTAGTTTGTATTAATATCTTCATTAGGGTACTCTGTTTTTCTCTGTACCTGGTCACGATGCGAATATATGTCCATTGTGAACACAGGTTTCTAACCAATTGGTCATTTTTTAACAATTTTATTTTATACATTTTTATTTTTTCATTATTATTTATCATTATAAATAGATTTTTATAATATTTTTTATAATATTTTTATATTATTTTTTATTTTATTTTTTCATTAATTTCAGTATTAATTCATATTAAATATTACAGTTTGGTCCACTATGGCTATGGTGTTAACTACTTATTAGCTATAGAGAGATTTTTTTAATCTCACAACATATATATTTTTTTTCTTTCTATTTAACTTATTTTTTCTTGCCAGTCTACCCCTGATGGGAGTTTTTTTGTACCTGAGGAGTGAACTCATCCGCCTGTTTGGGTCTCGTTTTAATAACTATTTTCATTATATATGATTGCCAATTTCGAAGCCTGACTAATTGACTCAGATCGAGGCCTCGCTTTTCGGTATTGTATAATGTGTATGCGATCAGACTGGGCCTTGTAGGCCACCGTGGTTGTTTACTTCGGGAACTTGTCTCACAATGAGGCTTGGTTCCTGTTGATCTGTCTATGCATACAACGCGGCAGCATGTCGCTAGGAGACCGTGACTCGCAGCGAGGCTAGGTCTCGATTGGTAGCTATAATACGCAATGCGTCAGTACGTCGCCCGTTCCCCAGACGACGTCATTATTTGACGAAACTTACGTCGGGCAAGGAGACGTTCTGACGTGTGGCGTTTTGGTCCATGAGGATGGGCGTTCGTAGAAGCCGGCCAGCTCACCTTTTAGACTTTTAGACTTTTAAGAAATTCCTATATTTCTAAATGGGGATCCCCTCTTATCTCCCCCCCCGCAGTTCTCCAATCTGGAGTTCTTCTTTAACTAGGGGGGGATCTTATGTATTCCTGGGTGGGGGGTTCCCTTCTGATTACCCTAGGGTTGCCACCTGTCCGGGATTCACCCGGACAGTACCTCTCCCCTCCAATCACCAGTGCGGTGTGCTGAGAGAATCGGGAGGTAGAGCTCACTGTAGCCCCTGATGGGCTGGCCAGAGGAAGAGAGGTGGTGAGCTGAATTTTTTGTTTCCTGAGAAAAGTCTCCTAGGAAGCAAAGCTGCAAAGTTTAGGAGTATTTGTATTGCAGGTGATGCAGTGAAGGGTTAAGGCAGTGCTTCTCAATTATTTTCTGTCATGCCCCCCCTAGGAAGAAGAAAACATTTCGCGCCCCCCCCCCCCCTAGGAAGAAGAAAACATTTCGCGCGCGACTGTAAATAGTATCATTTGTCTATAAAATTATTATAAGTACACCTCTGCATAACACCGTATCCTTATTAACGTATAAGAGAATAAATAGTAAGCACACCGGTCTTTCCTCGTCTCCCACCGTAGTCACAGTGAAGCCAAGCGCTACATACGCCTCCTCATATTTCCTCGTCTTAGCCTTCGGGAGACTTTCTGTTATCTCTTTCTCTCTCCGCCTGTCTTCTCATCCCTGTTAAAAAAATTTCCATGATGTCACTTGAGGGTCTGCTACACTTCGTGTCTACAAAGAGTCACACGGGCGGGTTTGGCCAATCAGGATAGAGCATTATGTCTATCCAATCGGGTCTGTTCTCCTCGAAAGGGTCACGTGGTCCTCCGCGTCGGGCTGCTACTGGGGCTGCGCTGGGACAATCTCAAGTGATCGCGCCGCGCTGCTCCCTCTCTCTGCAGTATGCAGTATTTGCCGAGGTCAAACGAGCCCCCCTTTACAGAGCCTTGTGGCGCCCCACTATTTGAGAAGCACTGGGTTAAGGTAACATGAGAATCAGAGAGTGGATGTGGGGGGGGGTGTGCAGCCCAATCACAGCTGGCAGATACCTCCTGAGCAGCACACACATCTATACAAACATCCACCAATCACAAAGACTAGATAATGTGAAAGTAATGTATGACCATGATTTAACCCTGTGTATATGTGATGAGTCTACACTTCTGATTGTACAGACTCAAGCTTGGATAATACAGGGTTATATGAATGGTCAAAAATTACATTCACATCATTTTGGACATAGAGTGCTAGAAGCTGGATTAAATATATATACAGTGTGGCAGTGAGACCCTGTGCTACCTTAAAGATTGCTGGTTTATGCCAGATTTTGGAGAGAAAGGCACGCTGATTGCACAGCTGTTTGTTGGGCTATTTGATTGTGACCTGACTATGGCTCAGGGCTCCACCCGACAGGAAGTCTGTGCATGAGAGTCCTCTGAGAGGAGTCAGAGGCTGCAGGAGGCAGATGTCCTTGGTGATAGAGCAGCAAGGCGCTGATCAGGAGTAAGTTTAACTCTGATGCCGCGTACACACGATAATTTTTCAGCATGAAAGAAAATTTTGGTTTTCAGCATGTCTAAGAAACGACGTTTTCCCAACTTCATCATTAAAATGATGTTGCCTACACACCATCGTTTTTAAAAAATGATCTAGCAAAGCGCGGTGATGTACAACGGCACTTTAAAGGGGAAGTTCCATTCGCCTTTGGGCTGCTTTAGCTGATTCCGTGTTAGTAAAAGACGATTCACGCTTTTTTGTCTGTTACAGCGTGATGAATGTGCTTACTCCATTATGAACGGTAGTTTTACCAGAACGAGCGCTCCCGTCTCATAACTTGCTTTTGAGCATGCGCAGGTTTTTTCCGTCTTTTTAGCCCACACACGATCATTTTTTACAACCCGAAAAATGACATAGTTTAAAACGACGTTAAAAAATGCAGCATGTTGAAAAAAATTTTTTTTCGTTTTTCAGAACCAGAAAAATTATGTGAAGCCCACACACGATCATTTTAAATGACGTTTTTGAAAAACAATGTTTTTTTCATGCTGAAAAATGATCGTGTGTACGCGGCATAAGAAACTCTTTTGTTCTGAGGAGCAGACCTAAGGCCTGAAGCAGCCGTATGGCAAGAATGTAAGCCAGGAGGCTAAAGTATTGCGGATGCAAGATACAGTAATGGTGGAACCCCCCTGTGTGGGCTACTGTTAATTTGTGAACTTTTCTGTCATTTTAAATAAAAGTGGGCTACCAGGCCCTTAAAAATTCAGTTCTGGAGTGGCATACTCACTGAAAATGCACCTACCACTGGATTCTGATCACCCCAATCTTGCACGTGATGGAGGTATCGCTTCGGGCAGATTTGGAAGAGTTCCAGATCCTTGCATACCAAAAAAAACAGTGAGTAGCAAGTAACTGTGTGTTTTGCAGCAAAGCTGTGAGGATCAGCTACTGTGAACCAGTGGAGTCTTCATGTGAAAGTGTGTTGTTTGCAAGTCTTAAGCCTCATACACACGGTCGGACTTCAAACAAACGTTTCCGTCGATTTTTGTTTAAAGGCCGTGAACTTGGGATGCATATACACGGCAGGACTTTTTCAACAAACTTTCCCAAAATCACATGGTTTTTCAGCTGTTTTCTGCTTTTTACTGCCATCCTTTGGTCAACTTCTGCTATTGTTGGTTGATTTTAACATTGGTTCTGAGCATGCATGCTTGTACTTTTGGACTGAAGTCTGATGGACTTCTGTACACACGAAAGAGCTTTGCACCATAGGACTTTTGTTGCCGAAAAGTTTGTCCATTTGCAGAGCGAACTTTTGTCCGATGAAAACCGAAAAGTTTGTCCGACCATGTGTACGCTCCGTACACATGGTCGGATTTTTTTGAAAACCTGCTCATTTTGAAGTTTGTTGTCAAAAAGTCCGACTGAGTGTATAGGACTTGAGAGACAGTATGCCAAATTTTCCTGTGTTAAAAGGAACTGTGTTAAAACATATGTTGCCTACAGAGAGTTGTGGCAAGTTTAAAGCAACACTGCTTCATAGAGTGAGAAGTCTATGTGTGTGGGAGAGCCAGCAAAGTGCAGCTGGGAGAGCACTGTTTCTGTTAGTAACAGGAGAACATGCCAATGGGAAGGATCGAGGCGCTACAGGGAAGAGGTATCCCACCATCCCCATAGAGATACCAGTGAAATTCTGCATGTTGGGAGAGTGCCATCGCCCTTAGCAACAGGAGAAAGTCGCCAAGTACCATGCCAGGAATGTCAACTGGGTCATGGGATCTTTTCTTGTCCAAGTTTGTGGAATACGGCTGCTGATCTTGATGCTGGGCTTAGCTCTTCACCTGCAAGCCAAGATTCCTGTGTTAACCACTTAAGGACCCCTTCACGACGATATACATCGGCAGAAGGGCACGGCTGGGCACAGGCACATAACTGTACGTTGCCTTTAAGAGCCCAGCCGCGGGACCCGCGGACCCGATCGCCGCCGTTGTCCCGCGATCGGTCACAGGAGCTGAAGAACGGTGAGAGGTGTGTGTAAACACACCTTCCACGTTCTTCTGTGTGGCAGTGACACTAATCGTCTGTTCCCTGATATAGGGAACGTCAATCAGTGACGTCACACCTACAGCCACGCCCCCCCACTGTAAGAATCACTCCCTTAGGGCACACTTAACCCCTTAGCGCCCCCTAGTGGTTAACCCCTTCACTGCCATTGTCATTTTCACAGTAATCGGTGCATTTTTATAGCACTTTTCGCTGTGAAAATGACAATGGTCCCAAAAATGTGTCAAAGGTTTCCGATGTGTCCGCCGTAATGTCACAGTCATGAAAAAAATTGCTGATCGCCGCCATTACTAGTAAAAAAAAAATATTAATAAAAATGCGATAAAACTATTCCCTATTTTGTAAACGCTATAAATTTTGCGCAACCCAATCAATAAGCGCTTATTGCGATTTTTTTTTTTGTTTTTTTTTTACCAAAAATATGTAGAAGAATACGTATCGGCCTAAACTGAGGAAATGTTTCTTTTATATCTTTTTTGGGTATATTTATTATAGCAAAAAGTCAAATATTGCATTTTTTTCAAAATTGTCGCTCTATTTTTGTTTATAGCGCAAAAAATAAAAACCGCAGAGGTGATCAAATACCACCAAAAGAAAGCTCTATTTGTGGGGAAAAAAGGACGCTAATTTTGTTTGGGAGCCACGTCGCACGACCACGCAATTGTCAGCTAAAACGACGCAGTGCCGAATCGCAAAAAGGAGCAAGGTCCTTAACCTGCATAATGGTCCGAGTCTTAAGTGGTTAAAGTATTTGCAGTACAAGAGAGTCAACATACTCAAGGGAACATTTGACCTGTTACACTGATGGGTAAGACTGTTGCTGTTAAAGTCATGGGAAAGACTGACTGTGTGAATAGTCACACTGAAGTGGAAGTGATCCCAGAGGGGAGATCCAATGTTGGTGCAGAAAAGGACTTGCCTCACTGCAGTGCCCTGTCCAGTGGGGAGGCAAGTGTAAAAATGTAATATGGCAATGTGAAACTTACTTAGAAGTATGATCATACTGGTTTTGAGTTGACTAATGCTGATAATGTGATGCTTAATGAGGTAGGGGTGATCGCAAAGCAGGATATGCTATTCCCCTTAGCAACAGTATATAAGGCTGCCTCTGCAGAAACCTCCAGCGAGCTCTGTGTGTTGGAGCCAGAGGTTGCCTGGGACAACTGTGGTGCCTGCTTTGATGGATAAGAGGGTACTTGACCTTGGTGATGAGAATGTGTCAAATTGTAAAACTAAAATGTCTGAAATTACTTGTTGTGATAATGGGTTACACTGTTGACAGAAAAAGTCCTCATGAGTTTAATGAAACACCACCCAAACAAAGTGGTGAAGTTATGTTATTGCAGCCGGCTGTGTTTAAAAATGTTTTGCCACATGTTCATTTAACCACTTCACTACCACCCATTGTCATGACATCCACAAATGGGATCTCCCATCCTGGCTGAACGTCATATGACGTCCTGGGCTTCCCGGCTGTCTAGAGTGTGCGCGCATGTGCCCGGCGGGCCGCAATGTCCACTGGGCACCAGCGATTGCCCGCAATTCACGGTCCTGTCAGGTGAGGAGACCGATGTGTGTTCCCAGTACAGAGGAACACAGATCGGTCTCCTCCCCTTGTGAGTCCCCTCCCCTACAGTTAGAATCACACATTAGGGAACATATTTAACCCCTTCAGCACCCCCTAGTGTTAACCCCTTCCCTGCCAGTCACATTTATACAGTAATCAGTGCAGTTTTATAGCACTCAGTGGCGGCCCGTCAATAGGGCCCCCCTCCCTCCTGTAGTCATAAAAATTTTTAAAAAAAACGGGCACTTTTTAGAATTTTTTTCTTTTTCCTAAAATGTCGTTTTTACTCTTTACTAGCTGCAGTGATGGCATCTGTCTATAGAGGGCGCTGCAGCGCCACCCCCTCTTGCAAATAACATACATTCATGCATTGTATTGCACAAATGTATGTTATTGTTGGTTGCCAGCTGCCTGGTCTATTCAGATAACCGGACATAGGGCACCGGTTACCTAAATAACGGCAGCTGGTTGGCTGAGCAGAAGTGCCTTTTAGAGCCAGCGGAATGAATTGGATACTTGCTAGATGGTATGGACAGCAACCAGCCACAAGACCTGTGGGTCCCTCTGCTCTGCTGTAGTGCTGTGGTATGTTCTGGATCTGATGGGACTTGTAGTGCTGTGGTATGCTCTGGATCTGATGGGACTTGTAGTGCTGTGGTATTTTCTGGATCTGATGGGACTTGTAGTGCTGTGGTATGGTCTTGATCTGATGGGACTTGTAGTGCTGTGGTATGTTCTGGATCTGCTGGGACTTGTAGTGCTGTGGTATGGTCTGGATCTGATGGGACTTTGTAGTGCTGTGGACATTTAGATTCTGGCTCTGCTGGGACTTGTAGTGCTGTGGTCATCTATGTTATGTCTCTGCTGGGACTTGTAGTGCTGTGGTCATGTTCTCGCTCTGCTAGGACTTGTCGTGCTGTGGTATGTTCTGGCTCTGCTTGGACTTGTGCTGTGGTATGTTCTGGCTCTGCTGGGACTTGTAGTGCTGTGGTATGTTCTGGCTCTGCTGGGACTTGTAGTGCTTTGGTATGTTCTGGCTCTGCTGGGACTTGTAGTGCTGTGGACATCTATGCTATAGCTCTGCTGGGACTTGTAGTGCTGTGGACATCTATGCTCTGGCTTTGCTGGGACTTGTAGTGATGTGGACATCTATGCTCTGGCTCTGCTGGGACTTGTAGTGCTGTGGTCATCTATGTTCTGGCTCTGCTGGGACTTGTAGTGCTGTGGACATCTATGCTCTGCCTCTGCTGGGACTTGTAGTGCTGTGGACATCTATGCTCTGCCTCTGGCTCTGCTGGGACTTGTAGCTCTGTGGACATCTATGTTCTGGGCCTTGTGGTGCTGCCAATGCACAGTGACTGCATTTGATGGCATGGCACAGTGGTGCGAATTGATGGCACAGTGGCTGCATTTGATGGGCACAGTGAGGCTGCAATTTTTTTCTTTTTTTTTACGTTTGCGCCCCCCCCCCCCAAAATTTTGAGCACCAGCCGCCACTAATAGCACTAATCGCTAAATGGTCCCAAAAATGTGTCAAAAGTGTCCGATATGTCGTCGCAATGTCACGGTCACAATAAAGATCGCAGCCATTACTAGTAAAAAATAAAATAAAACATAAAAATGCAATAAAACTATTCCCTATTTTGTAGTCACTCTGGGCCAGATTCACAGAATCTGCTGATACTCCGGCGTACTTTCAAATTTTCTGCGTCGTATCTTTATTTGTAATTCACAAACAAAGATACGACGGCTTTTGGCTAAGATCCGACAGGCGTACGGCTTCGTACGCCTTCGGATCGTAGGTGTAATTCTCTGGCAGCTGCTGGGTGGAGTTTGCGTTGTTTTCCAGCGTCGGGTATGCAAATTAGCTGTTTAAGGCGATCCACGAAGGTACGCGCGTTCGTCGCATTCTCTTACGTCGGTTTTTCCCGTCGTAAAGTTAAGAGTGCTATTTAGATGGTGTAAAATTATCATCCATGTTAAAGTATGGCTGTCGTTCCCGTGTCGAATTTTAAATTTTTTTTTTTTTTTGCGTAAGACGTCCGGGAATACGAAAGTGAGTTACGCACGTCGCCGTTCAAAAAACACATTGGGGCGCCGTAATTTCGCGCAAAGCACGGCGGGAAATTTCCTAACGCAGCATGCGAAGAACGTTCGGCGTGGGAACGCGCCTAATTTAAATGGTACACGCCCCATTTGAATTAGGCGGTCTTGCGCCGGACGGCTTTACGTTATATCTGCCCCTATAACTTTTGCGCAAACCAATCAATATACGCTTATTGCGATTTTTTTTTTTTTTTTTTTTTTTTTCTTCAAAAATATGTAGAAGAATATGTATCGGCCTAAACCTGAGGAAAAAAATAGTTTTTTTTTTTTAATAGATTCTTTTGGGGATATTTTTTATAGCAAAAAGTAAAAAATATTGTTTTTTTTTTCAAAATTGTCGCTCTATTTTTGTTTTATAGCGCAAAAAATGAAAACCACAGAGGTGATCAAATGCCACCAAAAGAAAGCTATATTTGTGGGGAAAAAAACGTAAATTTTGTTTGGGTGCCACATCGCACGACCGTACAATTGTCAGTTAAAGCGACACAGTGCCGAATCGCAAAAAGTGCTCTGATAAAGAAGGGGTAAATTCATCTGAGGCTGAAGTGGTTAGAACAAAAGTGATATGTTCAATGTGTCTGCTGTGGAGCCACTCTGTCCTGTGTCTCCTTTGGCAGTTGGAGCGGTACTGCATAGTACCTCCTGATTGGAGCACAGAGAAAGTAGACTGGGACAGATGGGCAGCAAGTCTGTTAGCTTTATTGAAAGAAGGCTCAGTGTGTAACAGTGGAGCGGACACTATTTCTGCTGTGCTAAATGGAGAGGCTGCAGAGCCAGTAGACACAGGAGCAATGGCTTTTTTTAGAAGTTAACCCTCTCCAGTTGGAAGGATCTGAAAAGGGTGCATATGTATGCACATGTTTTGTCCACAGCAAAAGGGATGAGTAATGTTGAGCATCAGGATAATGGATAGGGACTTGGAAGGACTAAGTGTTGCTGAAAATGAGAGGATGAGTGTGACACATGCGATTTTCAGTGCTCATGGGGAGTTAAGTTTTGTTAGTTGCCTCTGAGGTAGAGGTCTGAGTGTCTCGGCCTCTCAAGCCTTAGCAACTGAGCCCCCTCCACGTTTTTGGTAAAGAAAACCTCCCTAGAGTTCTGTGTTTAGATGCGGCATATCTAGAAATAACTGAGATGTTGTTGAAAATCTTTCCAATGTACAGTACACCTGCTAGTATCCACAGCAGAGGGGCGACCTAGTACATAGAACCTGTCACGGAAGGTCCCCGCACTCAGAACGAATGCTTCCGTCATACAGCGCTTCCCATCAGTCTGGACATAGATACCAGATATGTTAGCTGCCTTTAACACACAACGAGACAAGACTTGTATGTGTGCCAAGTAAGGACTATTTAACCACTTACCCCCCGGACCATATTGCTGCCCAAAGACCAGAGTACTTTTTGCGATTCGGGACTGCGTCGCTTTAACAGACAATTGCGCGGTCGTGCGACGTGGCTCCCAAACAAAATTGGCGTCCTTTTTTCCCACAAATAGAGCTTTCTTTTGGTGGTATTTGATCACCTCTGCGGTTTTTAGTTTTTGCGCTATAAACAAAAATAGAGATTTTTTACATTTTGCTATAATAAATATCCCCCAAAAATATATAAAAAAAACATTTTTTTTCCTCAGTTTAGGCCGATACGTTTTCTTCTACATATTTTTCGTAAAAAAAAATCGCAATAAGCGTTTATTGATTGGTTTGCGCAAAAGTTATAGCGTTTACAAAATAGGGGGTATTTTTATGTCATTTTTATTATATTTTTTTTACTAGTAATGGTGGCGATCAGCGATTTTTTTTTTCGGTACTGCGACATTATGGCGGACACTTCGGACACTTTTGACACATTTTTGGGACCATTGGCATTTTTATAGCGATCAGTGCTATAAAAATGCATTGGATTACTATAAAAATGCCACTGGCAGTGAAGGGGTTAACACTAGGGGGCGGGGAAGGGGTTAAGTATGCCTGGGTGTGTTCTTACTGTGGGGGGGGGTGGCCTCACTAGGGGAAACACTGATCCTCGGTTCATACATTGTATGAACCGAAGATCAGCATTTCCCCTGCTGACAGGACCGGGAGCTGTGTGTTTACACACACAGCTCCCAGTCCCCGCTCTGTACCGAGCGATCGCGTGTGCCCGGCGGCGATCGCGCCCGCCGGGCACACGCACGGGAGTCGGGGGCGAGCGCGCGACCCCTAGTGGCGGCTGGGAGAGAGGACGTCATATTACGTGCTCTCGCCCAGCCGAGCCAACTTGTCGACGTATAATGGCGGTGGCCGGTCGGCAAGTGGTTAATAGGAACAAGAATACAGAATCTTATACAGTAAAGAGGAGGTGACCAGAACAATAATTAACATGAGCTAATTATCTAATCATTTAGCCAGACGAGGTAAGTAGACGCCCGGCTCCTCCATTCATCTGCTGTACAATACACAATCTCTAAAGTGTAAACACAGGGCATCTTCACACACACAATAGAGGCAATTAGCACATAGAATAGAGAGATGGCTGGAGATGAGGACATAACATCCAGCAGTATGAAAGAGTCACATCTACAATTAACCCGTTGAGTTCAGAATCAACCCACTTAAAATAGTCCTACAGATCTTGGAATATAATGTGGATAATAAATACATAATAATCCCATCTCAGGTAGTCTAAGATATCAGTCTTCAGTTCATCCTATGCCCCTAGTGGTCATAGGATGATTTTAGACATAAGAGAATCTGAGTCTGTCACAGTACCAATCAGTGGAGACAGGTGGTACAGGCGATGTTAACCACTTAACCACCGCTAGCCGTAAAATAACGGCTGCAGGGTGGTTCCTTAACTCGGGGTGGACGTTATATAATGTCCTCCCGGAGTTGCGCTCGCGCGCGCGCCCTGGGGCGCGCACACGGGAATGTCCGTGACCGCCGGGTCCAGAGGACCAGTCGCATCACGGATCGCGGTAAATTGCCGCTGTTAGCGGCCGTTTACCACGTGATCGGTACAGTGTGAGAGGGGGGAGCACGGGTGTCAGCAGCGCTGTGGATGGATCTGTGACTATTGCAGTCACCGATCCATCTATCCCTGCTCAGCCATCCCTGCAACCCCCACCCCAATACTGTGCAATACCCCCAGCAATACTCTTCCTTCCCTGCCAGTACTCTGCAATACCCCTGCGCAATACTCTGCAATACCCACGCGCAATACTCTGCAATACCCACGTGCAATACTCTGCAATACCCCCCGCACCAATACTCTGCAATACCCCCCGCACCAATACTCTGCAATACCCCACGCACCAATACTCTGCAATACCCCACGCACCAATACTCTGCAATACCCCACGCACCAATACTCTGCAATACTCTGCAATACCCGGAAAATACTCTGGGGAAAAAATGCGTTTTAACCACTTCCCGCCCGCCGGACGTCATATAACGTCCTTGACTTTGTGCAGGCATATCTGAATGATGCCTGCAGCTACAGGCATCATTCAGTTATCATCTTTTTCAGCCAGCGATTCCCTACACCATAAGAATGATCATGGCGGCTGTTCCACCTCTTGATCGTTCTTACGGGAGGCGAAAGGGGATGTCCCCCCTCCCTTCGCCCTCTGGTGCTTCCGACTCACCGCTACGATCGAAGCCAGGATCGGTTTTTTTTTTTGTTTTGTTCAGGCTTCCCAGCCTAGAGGTGAGATGTGGGATCTTATTGACCCCATATCTCACTGTAAAGAGGACCTGTAATGCTATATTCCTGTTACAAGGGATATTTACATTCCTTGTAATAGGAATAAAAGTGATCAAAACATTTATTTTTGGGGAAAAACATGTCAAACTAAAATAAAGCAAAATGAACAATAAAAAAAAAAATATATAATTAAAGCGCCCCTGTTCCCATGTGCTCGTATACAGAAGCGACCGCACACGTAAGTCCCACCCACATATGAAAACGGTGTTCAAACTACACATGTGAGGTATCGCTACGAACGTTCGAGCGAGAGCAATAATTTTGGCCCTAGACCTCTTCTCCAACTAAAAAGATGTAACCAGTAAAAAAATTTAAAGCGTCACCTATGGGGATTTTTAAGTAGCGAAGTTTGGCGCCATTCCATAAGCGTGTGCAATTTTGAAGGGTGACATGTTGGGTATCTATTGACTCGGCGTAACTTTATCTTTCATATTATGCAAAAACATTGGGCTAACTTTAATGTTTTTTTTTTTTTTTAAAAGCACAAAACTGTTTTATTTCCCAAAAAAACACATTCGAAAAAATGCTGTGCAAATACCATGCGCGATAAAAAGTTGCAACGACCGCCATTGTATTCTCTAGGGTCTTTGCTAAAAAAGCATATATAATGTTTTGGGGTTCTATGTAATTTTCTAGCAAATAAATGGTGATTTTTACATGTAGGAGAGGAATGTCAGAACTGGTCTGGGTGTTCCAGAACGCCTGATGGTGCTCCCTGCATGTTGGGCCTCTGTATGTGGCCACACTGTGTAAAAGTCGCACACATGTGGTATCGTCATACTCGGGAGGAATAGCAGAATGTGTTTTGGGGTGTAATTTGTGGTATGCATATGCTGTGTGTGAGAAATAACCTGCGAATATGAACATTTTGTGAAAAAAAATTAAAATAAAAAAAAATCTTGATTTTTGCAAAGAATTGTGGGAAAAAATGACAACTTCAAAAATCTCACCATGCCTCTTTCTAAATGCCTTGGAATGTTTTCTTTCCAAAAAGGGGTCATTTAGGGGGTATTTGTACTTTTCTGGCATGTTGGGGTCTCAAGAAATGAGATGGGCCGTCAGTACTTCAGGTGTGATCAAATCAATTTTCAGATATTGGCACCATAGCTTGTGGACCCTATTACTTTCACCCAGACTAAATAAATAATATCCAGTTGTCAAGTGGTTAAGCAATGTTGATAAAAATTGGTTACTTTTATGAAAAGTTGTCTCTCAGTTCTCTGCGAGAGTGCTTCCAGCGGCAGTTATGTGCAGAAGGCGCTATGGGGAACTGCTAGAGAAAGCAGAAATAATAGACATAGTGGAAGTCTCTCCGTATGCTGGTGTGACGGGGTGCATTCCTGTGGTCCGAGGTGCGACTGAGCAGTGGTTGGTAGATGGCGCGTGTACTGTCTCACCCGCTAGACCTCATGTAAAGGAAGGGCCCGGAACAGACATAGCAGTAGTGGAAATTTGGTCCATCACTCGCAGGGAGGTGCAGTTTGAGGTACCCGGAGACACTCTGACAGGAAATAACAGTGATGGTAACTGTAACAAAAAAGAGAAGCACTGTAGAGTACTGTTGGACAACTCGGAGGTATTGGTTAAGGTACCAATGGACACGTCAATGGTAAAAGATTGGTGTGGAAAAATGTGGCAAAAAATGTGCGTTGATAATGGATATTGGAGTGTTGGACAACAGGGGCCATGTGAAACTGCAGGACAATCCCATAGGGAGTAACTGCTTGCCTGTAGGTGGTCCCTCCATAGACACTGTCCTAACAAACAAGGGGACAAGAGGTCCTAATGACAATATTGAGTTGAATAACCCCTTGTGGAACATTGCTATTGAGGTTAAACAGAAGGATGTGGTGTTGATCTCAGATGGTTTGGTTGCCAAGGCTAACCACACAGGGGTTAGTGAACCTGAGAAAACAGGTGTTGTTGGTTAATGATGCGTCAGGTAGTGAGAGGGGTCAGTCCCTGACAGATTTCATGGAAGTGGGTCCCCCACAGTCCCAGGAGAGTAGGTCTGTTGGAGAAAAAAGGAGGATCCAGAGGCCAGAAGGTAGAAGGGATAAAGGGATTAGTGGGAGCCCACAGTTTCGGAAGAAGTGCTGGTGGAAGCACACCCGGAAGAAAATGTGTGTGGAGTGCCCCTTTAGAGAAAAGGTTGGGCAAATTAGGACGCCTGCTGCTGATAGTTGGCACAGAGGTGCCAAGGTGAAGAGTTGGTGGAAACATACCCGGAAAAAAAATGGGCCTATGCAGCTAATGGCTGGCACAGAGGTGTCCCATCCATGGTGACGGGTTTGTGTTCCTCCCTCCAGTTCGAAACACGGAAGAGGATATGTGGCAGTGGGACCCCGTGCTACCTTAAAGTGGAGGTTCATCCTAAAAACATGTATATAACATTACATTCTGCATACTTCCAACATTTACAGTATGCTGTTTTTTGCTGTACATACCGTATTATGGCTATTTTCCACCCGACTTCCGGGTGCTCACTCCCGCGGGAGTAGGCGTTCCTATGCAGTGGTGCAGTGTCATGTGGGACTTCGCCCAGATGATTGACGTCTTGAGAAAAACTTCCCCTCGGCGGATAAGGCGTGTCACAAGTTTCCGAAAGTAGCAGAACTGCGAGTCGGCTCTATACAGTGCCTGCGCAGTCAGCTCTACACGGCTCCTAGTCAGTGCGCAGGCACCGTATAGCGCCGACTCGCAGTTTGGCTACTTTTGGGAACTCGTGACGCGCCTTATACGCCGAGGGGGGACGTTTTTCTCAAGACGTCAATCATCTGGGCGAAGTCCCACATGACACTGCCCCTCTGCATAGGAACGCCTACTCCCGCGGGAGTGAGCACCCGGAAGCCGGGTGGAAAAAAGCAATAATACGGTATGTACAGCAAAAAAAACAGCATACTGTAAATGTTATATACATGTTTTTAGGGTGAACCTCCGCTTTAAAGTTTGCTGGTTTATGCCAGATTTTGGAGAGAAAGACACGCTGATTGCACAACTGGGCTATTTAGTTGTGACCTGACTATGGCTCAGGGCTTCACCCAAAAGACAGGAAGTCTGTTCATGGGAGTCAGGTGGACTCCCATTCCTCTGAGAGGAGTCAGAGGCTGCATGGGTGCAGCCAGAGCATGCATGACTGCAGGAGGCAGATGTCCTTGGAAACTCTTTTGTTCGGAGGAGCAGACCTAAGGCCTAGCCTAAAGGCCTGAAGCACCTGCATGGCAAGAATGTAAGCCAGGAGGCTAAAGTATTGCGTATGCAAGACACAGTAATGGTGGAACCCCCCCTGTGTGGGCTACTGATGTCTTTGTAAACGTTCTGTCATTTTAAATAAAATTGGGCTACCAGGCCCTTAAAAATTCAGTTCTGGACTGGCATACTCACTGAAAACGCACCTACCGCTGGATTCTGATCACCCCAATCTTACAACAGGTATGTGCTTACAGTTTATAACAGATTGTTTATATTGAATAATACTTCTGTATGATTTATTTCTGTATATATTAGTAGATGAGCAGAAGAGCTTTTTTGTGATTATAGACATTACTATCTGACCACTTCTCAGCCCCCAACTCTTCCCAGCTTATATCACCCCCAGACCACTTTTTTTTTTTACATCCAGCTGAGGGACATCATTCCATAGTCCCTTTCCTTATCTTCCCAACATCACTCCCTGGTCACCCCACAGACACTGCAGTAAATCCCTAACCATTCTGCCTCCATCATACCCTCCACACTCCTCTCCTGTACATACTGCCCCATCATACCCTCCGTACTCCTCTTTTACATACTGCCCCATCATACCATCCGCACTCCTCTCCTGTACATACTGCCCCCATCATACCATCCACACCCCTCTCCTGTACATAATGCCCCCATCATCCCCTCCACACTCCTCTCCTGTACATACTTCCCCCATCTTACCCTCTGCACTCCTCTCCTGCAGAATCCTATATAAAGGGGAACAAACCCTGTGCATTCAGATGTAAAGGAGAACACTGGAGATTCAGATCTAAAGGGGAACTCTGTTGACTCTGATGTAAAGGGAGACTCTTGTGATTAATTCCAAAGAGCTCTATGGAAATGGGGGGAGGAATAGTCTACCTGTCTATTCCGGCCCCCATGAGATGGGTTATGGCCAATTTAGACCACAATATTTCCAAGCCCCAACTGACTATCAGATGAACCCCAATTGGGGTTTTCCCATGAACCATCAGGGCAGATTAGGACCCATAGAACAAAGAAGGGAGTCAGAGGGGGAGGCGGGCCCAAGCACTCAAAATGAAAAATAATTTAGGCATGGGCATTTTTAATCTTGGCCAACAAATATTATCAGATTCAGAAAAAAGGCTATTGGATAAGGGTTTGAAGTTTGCTCCACCGAGGACCATGAGCAAATTCAAAACTTTTATGGATGTTCATAAGTTTGCAAGAAAACTGAACATTAAGAGACATTTTCTATCCAACCCTATTAAGGAGAGATCAACCCCCTTCCCTGAATTTAAACACACTAATCTAGTCTTTGGCACCTAGCATCAGAGTGTTTTGCGATGTAGTGTTAAAAGATTTAGAGAACATCAAAGTTAAAAAAGTTAAGATGCAGAAAGACCTGGAAAAGGGCCTAGATTCATTGTGTTCTAACAAATCTCTAATTATAAGACCCGCTGATAAGGGGGGTGGGATCGTAATATTGGATAGGTTCGACTATCTAAAGGAGATGCACCGAATCATAGACGACCCCAACACCTACACTCATCTCGTCAGGGATCCAGTTGTTAAATACAAACGGGAATTAGAGGTGATTGTTGACCAGGGTTTCCGAAGTGGTATCCTGAATGAGAAAGAGAGGTTGTATTTGGTTCTGGTTGCTCCTCAGACTCCGGTAATATACTACCTCCCCAAAATACATAAGAGTCAAACTTGCCTCCCGGGTGGGCAAGTATATCAATTTCTTCTTGCAACCCTTGGTTCAGACCATTCCCTCTTTTATTAGAGACACAAAACAGGTTATTAACCTGTTAACTAGCATCTCACCCAAACCAGGTTTATGGTTGGTCACGGTGGACGTGACCTCCCTATACACCATTATTTCCAATGATTTGGGATTGGAAGCTTTGAGGTCATATCTGAGTCGTGGGTCTAACCTGGCTCCGTTACAAATCAAATTTATTATGACTCTGCTGCAGTACGCAGCGAGTCACAACTATTTTTGGTTTGATCGCCAATTCTTTTGCCAAGATAGGGGCGTAGCTATGGGGGCTAAATATGCCCCCAGTTTGGCCAACCTATTTATGGCCAAGTGGGAGGAGGACGTCATGAATGGTTGCCGTAGACCTGAGGTATTACTATGGGCAAGATATATCGACGACGTCCTCCTCCTATGGGATGGGAGTGAATTGGAGCTTCATGAGTTCATGTCATCCCTAAATAACAACAATAGGGGCATCAAATTCACGTTCAAAGCCAGTCAAGAAAAGGTGAAAGAAAGTAAGTTTGTAACTACCACCTTCTTTAAACAAACTGACAGGAACTCGTACATTCCTCTTGACAGTTGTCATTATGCCCCATGGCTCAAATCCGTCCCCCAGGGACAATTTACGAGATTAAGACAAAATTGTACTGAGGTAGAAGCTTTCAACAATCAAGCAACTGTTCTCTCTAATAGGTTTATTGAGAAGGGATATGATCCATCTGTCCTCTCGGGTTTGGTGCAGTCCACCAGACAGATTGACGGGGAGTCTCTTTTGAGGGATCGGGCCAGGGAGGTGGGGGGAGGGAGTTTTCCCTTCCATTTATCACCACATTTTTAGTGAAACACCAAAATGTCAAACGTTTGATACGCAAGCACCGGCATGTTCTAGCGAGTGATCAAGTATTGGCACCTATTCTACCGGAGAAGCCGCTAATTATTTTTAGTGGAGCTTCTTCACTATCGAACCGCATTGCCCCTAATGTACAGGACCCCCCACTGGAAAATAGGACTTTTCTGCAAAATCTCACTGGTTACTATAAATGTAAAAAGTGTCAAGTTTGCACTTTAAATAAATGCCAGGATAGAAAAATCACCCTTTTTGCATCTACCAGCACCAGCAGGACATATGAGGTGGAACCTTTTATCACCTGCTCCTCTGAAGGGGTGGTCTATTTGATACAATGCCCCTGTTGGCTCCAATATGTAGGAAGGACCAAAAGGGCATTACGGTTAGACTAAATGAACACATCGCAAACATCAGGAAAGGCTTTGATAAGCACTCGGTATCCAGACACTATGACTTGGTACACAGAAGGGATCCCTCTGGTACTTTATTCATTGGTATTGACAAATACAGGCCCCATTGGAGGGGCAACTTTCTTGTTCGAGAAATCTCAAAACAAGAAATGTCATGGGTATACTGTCTGAGAACTTATCAGCCTTATGGACTTAATGTGGATACAGACATCAACGCCTTTATTAACAACTCATAAGGTGTAATAAAGATACCTGTGTTACCAAATATTTATGACAAGTGATGTTATTAACTATTTACAATTTTTTAGTCATTATATGTATATATTTTTTCTATATACATTTTTTTTATATCCACTCTCTCTAAGTAGTCATTCCATCTACCCTCAGGGGTCGGGTCCTTTAAGATCTGATGCTCGGGAGTGACTTCCTACATTGCCATTGATTTATAGTTTAACATTATGGTGATTAAGTGGTATTAATGAGAGGGATTGTTTGTTTATTTAAATGTTTCTGATACCGGGTGTCATGTGCTTTTTGTCATGTGACTTTTGGTTGCGGAGTGCAGCCTTTTTTTTCCGATGGGTTTGCACGCTTGGATTCGTCGGGCGTACGACCGCCCCCATTCTGCGTTTATACGTTTTGATTGGGAGAGGAGTCGTGTCTAGCCGGTGTTTCCAAGCGAGTCGTGGAATCCCAGAGATGGGATACGCGCGTGCGTTCCTTTCGGAACGAGGCTTGGTTTTAATTGATGTCACTATTTGAGGGGATGACGCAGTACGCCGCCTGTGCCCCGAGACGACGTGACCTATCACGAAATGCGTCGGGCAGAACGAGCAGCTTGCTGACGTCATCACCCTCATCTGCTCGGTTTCCCATATGAACAGGTTTTCCTGTTTGCGTCTGGCCGGCGCTACAGGTTTAAGGCTGTTCTTACACTTGTGAAATGTGAGTTTTTTTTTTACTGTTTGATTTATATTTTAATAAAAGTCATTGGTTTTACACTATCGAGGCATCTGCTGTCTTTGCATGCTACCATACCAATTGATGTTTTTGCTGAGGAGTTTGTCGTATCATCGCTATGGATGCAGTGCTCTGTCGTGTCTGCTGGGTTTAACACTCATGCTGGTTCTGAAGTTTGTTGTATGAGGAGCTTGTCGCATCATCACATCATCACTTGCAGTGTTCAGCCGTGTCTGCTGGGTTTAACACTTATGCTGGTCTTGGTCCTATATCACAAGGGACCTTTGGCTCTGGTAAGCAGTTTTTACCTACACTAGGATGGTGGAATTCACTTAAAGTTGCAGATCTTGAGAAGAAAGAGCAGCTGTCAATTTGATCATCACTGGGTGTTTCCTTATATTGCAATCATATGGACTTTTTTTCCTTTTAAACTCACTGTGTTTTTAGGTTTTGCCCAATGTAGGGCTCATAGTTCATGTTTTGTTCACAACAATTTATGATCCTTATTTGGTTTTTGCACATAGGTCTACAATATGGCCTATTTCATGATTTGCTCATTTTACGTTTGTGTATTGTTTATGTAAACAGGCATTTTAATTTAATTCAATTCATGTTTATCCATGTAATTTTCACATTTATGGTCACCTTCTCCACAATGGTTTCCTTTGATTTTAGCGCAACTATATATATTTTTCTCACTTCTTTTCACTGTTATGTTTTCAGGTTAGTTGCTGCTTACCTCTGTAGAGCTTCAGGCCATCATTATTTTTAGTTATCCTAAGGCCTCGTACACACGACAGAGAAACTCGACGTGCTTGGCACGTCGAGTTCCTCGTCTCGTTTTGGGATGAAGCCGCCGAAGAGCTCGGCGGGCCGCCTTCTCCTATAGAACAACGCGGCCAACGAGAAAATAGAGAACATGTTCTCTATTTTCTCGTCGAGCTCCTCGGCGGCTCCATCGAGCCAAAACTGTACAGACGACAGAGATTCTCGGCAGAATCCGGGTTTTGACCGAGTTTCTCGGCGAATTCTGCCGAGAATCTCTGTCGTGTGTACGAGGCCTAACAGTTTCTATTTACCTTTTTCTATGACTGAGTAATTGTCATTCAAATTGTGAGAGCACCAAAAGCTGAAAATTAGCCTGGTTAGGGAGGGGGTTTAGTGCCCACTGCCCAGTGGTCAAGTGGTTAAGGGTACCAAAGAAGGTTTGCTTCTCTTGGATGGGTTGTAGGAATTGAGTTGTGGATCAGGAGTTAGATTGAAGTGCCCACACCAAATAATAGACCCCTATTGGACCTTTGAGACCATTTTACGTAGCTTTTTCAGAAAACCTATTTGATGGATATTTGGAGAGTATAGATTGACAACTGTATAGGGAGAGTTGTTTAGCAAGCAGACGTGAATGAGATACCGGCCGTCTGCATCTTCAATGCATTTCTGTATTTGGAAAGATACAGTATGTTTTATTGCTAAGAGGAGACCCTTCTTAGCTAGATCGCTGTGAAGATGTGCAAGAAGGATTTGTTAGTACATGTTAGTGGAGCGAATGAAAGTGTGTTTCATGTGCACAGAGGATATCACACTGGGATGACTGGGCTAGCTTCCAGAGAGAAGCTGTTTTTGCTGGATGGTTTAACCCTTTTGTGTTGATAGAAAGAAGCTTGATAGTCATAATGGGTGCTGTAGTGATGCAATTCTAGGAGTCAAGTATGTGTATTCATGAGTAGCGAAAATAACTTGTCAACAACTGTTGAACTCTTCCTGCATGTACGGCACAACTGTGCCCAGGAAAAACCATATGGTGGTGAAAGTTCTGAACAGCATAAAGGCAAGAGGAAGTGGGTTGGGCTTGTGTGTAGTAAAAGGATCTTTGGCATCAGTTAACAGTCTAGGGCTTTGATGAGTGTGTTGGGGTTGCAGGAGGCCATTTGGTGGTGAGAGGGATCCAGGAACAGAGGAAGGGTCCTGAATGATTCCCCAGATTTGCAGTTGTTGAAGGGAAGAAATTGCATGTTTTGGAACCTTACTAGAAGTTTAGCAATTTTAGCCCATTGGTACGGGATTTTTGTGATAGCATAAGGCTTTAGTAATGGTATTTGGTTGTCTGAGCCTATGCAGAGTATGTTGGGAGAGATCAGCGTAAAGTTGCAACTGAGCATACGGTTCAGGTATGGTGCCAATGGATCTTGCTTTTTGCATGAGTTGATCCTTAACATGATGATAAAAATTAAGGAAGTTGAAGCTGTGTTATGTATAATAGGGTGGGGATATATCAATGTTATATTGAATGGTGTAGGTAAACTGATAAGATAAATAATTACTGTATTGGAAAGTGTGTGTGTGTGTGTGTGTGTGTGTGTGTGTGTGTGTGTGTGTGTGTATATATATATATATATATATATATATATATATATATATATATATATATATATATATATATATATATATATATTTATATATAAATATACTCTTTTGCTGTAAACTTGTGCAATAAAAAGTTTGGGGGGAAAAAAAAGGTAAGCAAAGGATGGCATCCCCGGTTATCGAGTTTGGCAGGTGTCCAGGCTTGGGGAGCCTATGTATGTGATTAATCACTATATATAAAAAAATGGGGAACTAAAGCGCTAGCCACTACTAACAAAGTGAGGGATGAAAATCGTGAATTCCAAAGTATAAATATATAAAGTTAATGCTGCTCAAATCTAAATTGTGCTAACAACAAAAAATTGGATGAATAAAATGAATGATGAGCGCAAAAATCAGTGAATGGTGCACATATAAACGCAAAAAGTGTAAATAACTAAAATGAAATAATATATATAATCCTCTATGTGAGGAAATATCACAAACTACACAACAACCACATGGGGCACTGTGGCAGCTACTGTGATGGTGCAAACAAGGGTGAATCAAGTGAACTGAAAATTATAAATAAATATAATATAATATAAATGTCCCAGGTAGATTGAATGGAGTGTCCCAAGTGGCAGAGATGAACCGTAGATCCGTGTACAGGTGTTATAAACAATCCACAGGATAGCTGGGCTCACAGAGCGCTTACCTCCCTGACGTGGGGAAACAGCATGAGAATCCTCAGATGGATTATAGATGACCTTCTCCCTACTCGGATGGGCAGCTGCGATCCTATGGGTCCTCTCCCAAAACGTATCCTTCTCCCCTTGTTTAAGGCTCAGGGCTTCGCCAAAATGGAGGCTCCGTGTCCAAACATCAACAGGAATTCCACGAGATGTTTAAAAAAGAAAAAAAAGCTCCAATCGTGAAGTAGTCCTCAAAGGATTTTAACCACTTCCATACCGGGCACTTACGCCCCTTCCTGCCCAAGCCAATTTTCAGCTTTCAGCACTGTCGCACTTTGAATGACAATTGCGTGGTCGTGCTACACTGTACCCAAACTATTTTTTTATAATTTTGTTCCCACAAATGGAGCTTTCTTTTGGTGGTTATTTGATCACCTCTGCGGTTTTTATTTTTTGCGCTATAAACAAAATAAAAACACAATTTTTTACTTTTTTATTTAATAAATATCACAATTTTTTTTTAAAAAACTTTTTTTTTCCTCAGTTTGGGCCGATACGTATTCTTCTACATATTTTTGTTAAAAAAAATCGCAATGATCATATATTGATTGGTTTGCGCAAAAGTTATAGCGTTTACAAAATAGCTGATAGATTTATGGCATTTTTATTTTATTAATTTTTTTTACTATTTTAGGGGCGATTTTAGATTTTTTTACTGTCACCGTGACATTGCGACGAACACATCGGACTCTTTTGACACGTTTTTGGCGCCATTCACATTTATACAGCGATTAATGCGATAAATATGCACTAATTACTGTATAAATGTGACTGGCATTCAAGGGGTTAACACTAGGGGGTGAGGGAGGGGTTAATATGTATACCTGTATTGTGTTCTAACTGTGGGGGAAGGGGGGTGACTGGGGGAGGTGACCGATCTATGTCCCTATGTACAAGGGACACAGATCGGTCTCCTCTCTCCCCTGACAGGACGTGGAGCTCTGTGTTTACACACGGAGCTCCACGTCCCTGCTCTGTCGTTACTGATCGCGGGTACCTGGCGGACATTGCGACCGCCAGGCACGCGCATCGGCATCTCGGGGGCGCGCGCGCACCGCCGCCGGCGCGCTCGCGCGCCCCCCAGTGGCCGCAGGAATACAGGACGTCAATTGACGTCCTGTTGAATATTCAGAGTCACCGTGGAGCCGTCATTTGACGATGGCCCGGTACTCTAGTGGTTAATGAAATTCCAAGAAATATAATGCTGAGCATAAAACTTAAAATCAAAACATGAGCAAACAAATTGCAAACAAGCTGCGGATGTGCGGACGGGGTGTCGCGTCACTTCCGGTCACGTCTAGCAGGGCCTTACACGTTACGTCACGACACGTGACTTCATCAGAGGCTGGGGATTGGCTGGACCGGTTCGCCTTATGTAGACCAATGGGCGGAAGTAGGATGCAGCCATTTTGGAAGCTGGATGCCCTAAAGCCGCGCCGCGGCCATTTTACATGTGGGAGATCTCATAAGGACAACTTAAACAGCAAAGTGGGCTAGCCTAAAGAAGCGGATATTATAAAAATAGGAAAGAAAAAATTCTCACAACCATATCACCTGGATCTGATGGTAGAGAATTTGACCAGGTTTATCACAACTGATATCAAAACCAGTATAAGATAATAATTGATGTCAATAGCCTGGAACATATCAACCTAAAAGGAACAATTAATGAGTGCAAGCAATCACTCATATCAATCCAGATGATTGATAGCCATTAATGAAATCAATCAAAATTTATTTAGAAAGACTGATAACCATCAAATGAAATAGGTATACAAATTATATTAAAATATATTAAAAATATTAAAATATTAAAATATTAAAATATTAAAAATATTTAATTAAAATGAGGGGGTCCACCCTGCCCCATTCACCCCTAACACCAAGGTGGGATGGGTAGAATAATAGCTTGTATTGAATAAGAGGGTGGCTAGCCATTAAAAAAATTTAAAGGAGGGCCTTTAACAAAAACTAGAAGACTAAACCGAGGTGCAGCTTCATCCCATCCTTCACAATAATTATAATGCATTATAATTATTGTGAAGGATGGGATGAAGCTGCACCTCGGTTTAGTCATTAGTAATTTTTTTAATGGCTAGCCACCCTCTTATTCAATATAAGCTATAATTCTACCCATCCCACCTTGGTGTTAGGGGTGAATGGGGCAGGGTGGACCCCCTCATTTTAATTAAATATTTTTAATATTTTAATATTTTAATATTTTTAATATATTTTAATATAATTTTTATACCTATTTCATTTGATGGTTATCAGTCTTTCTAAATAAATTTTGATTGATTTCATTAATGGCTATCAATCATCTGGATTGATATGAGTGATTGCTTGCACTCATTAATTTTTTCCTTTTAGGTTGATATGTTCCAGGCTATTGACATCGATTATTATCTTATACTGGTTTTGATATCAGTTGTGATAAACCTGGTCAAATTCTCTACTATCAGATCCAGGTGATATGGTTGTGAGAATTTTTTCTTTCCTATTTTTATAATATCCGCTTCTTTAGGCTAGCCCACTTTGCTGTTTAAGTTGTCCTTATGAGATCTCCCACATGTAAAATGGCCGCGGCGCGGCTTTAGGGCATCCAGCTTCCAAAATGGCTGCATCCTACTTCCGCCCATTGGTCTACATAAGGCGAACCGGTCCAGCCAATCCCCAGCCTCTGATGAAGTCACGTTTCGTGACGTAACGCGTAAGGCCCTGCTAGACGTGACCGGAAGTGACGCGACATCCCATCCGCAGCTTGTTTGCAATTTGTTTGCTCACGTTTTGATTTTAAGTTTTATGCTCAGCATTATATTTTTTGGAATTTCATTAAAATCCTTTGAGGACTACTTCACGATTGGAGCTTTTTTTCCTTTTTTAAACAACTCGTGGATTTCCTGTTGATGTTTGGACACGGAGCCTCCATTTTGGCGAAGCCCTGAGCCTTACACACGGGGAGAAGGATACGTTTTGGGAGAGGACCCATAGGATTGCAGCCGCCCATCCGAGTAGGGAGAAGGTCATCTATAATCCATCTGAGGATTCTCATGCGGTTTCCCCACGTCAGGGAGGTAAGCGCTCTGTGAGCCCAGCTATCCTGTGGATTGTTTATAACACCTGTATATGGTTCATCTCTGCCACTTGGGACACTCCATTCAATCTACCTGGGACATTTATATTATATTATTATATTTATTTATAATTTTCAGTTCACTTGATTCACCCTTGTTTGCACCATCACAGTAGCTGCCACAGTGCCCCATGTGGTTGTTGTGTAGTTTGTGATATTTCCTCACATAGAGGATCATATATATTTCATTTTAGTTATTTACACTTTTTGCGTTTTATATGTGCACCATTCACTGATTTTTGCGCTCATCATTCATTTTATTGATTAATCACTAGCTCAATGTTTTTAAGCTCAGGCAGAAGTGTTTTAAGTAGGAATCTCACATATGCGGACAGATCTTGCACGTCTTTGGAAATTCCTCTGTTCTTCACGTTGTTACGGCAAAATCTGTTCTCTATGTCTGCCAGTTTATCTTTCTTACAGGCTTGTTCTTAATATACACCCACAAATCCTAATCTTAAGTTATTCAAGAGGGAAGGGGAAAAAAGTGCCAATTTATTTAAAGATAAAATTGATATAAAGAGCAATGGCACTTGCAAGCGTGTGGTGGGGGATGAAAGTTTTCAGTGTATAGGAAGTCCAAGTGTGAACCGGGAGCTATGGTCTCTATCGGTAAAGGATGAAGGCAAGCCATATAGAGGGAGCAAGATCAGCCTGGAATCCAGCCCAAGGGAACCAGCATCGAGCTGCCCTGTGTGGCTGTGATGGACCGTCCGGTGTTCGGATGTCCATCCAAAGTGTGTATCTCCAGCAGGAATGTAGAGAGGAGCTGTCAGTCCCTACGTCATGAGAGCCAATGAGAATGTGATTTGGAAGCAAGTCACGCTTCCTTTGTCAGCCTGTTTGAGGAAACCTCCAGGAATTTATAGAGGCAGCTGATTAATCTCATGACAACCAGGTGAATGGACTTCAAACACTCAAAGGTGTAGTGGTGCCAGAGAAGTCAGCTGCTACTATTTACAAATAAAATTTGTTTTGAAAACATGTGAAACTATTCTAATCTAAGAGCCGGTTCACACTCCCGTGGCATGGCTTTGGGGGCGACTCTGCAAATCGTCCTGAGGACGACTTCAGAGGCGACCAGCAAAACGACTTCTGTATAGAAGTCCATGCTGGTCGCTCCGAGCCGCCCCCGAAGTCGTGCAGGAACCTTTTTCTAAGTCGGAGCGACTTGCGTTGCTCTGATTAGAATGGTTCCGTTGCATTCAATGGGACGCGACTCGTCAGGCGGCTTAGCCGCCTAAAGGAGTCGCCCCAGTGTGAACCGGCTCTAAAGGCACATGTGGCGAACTAAAATAAACTTGTTATAAAAATAACACAGAAAAGCTGGATATGTCATGTAGCTTCTTAAATGGATGTGAATCTAATTACTGTCGAAAAGTAAAATGATTATGAGTACGAGTATGATTTGGGTACAGTGTTGCATGATCACGCAAAGTGTGACAGCACTGAAAGCTGACAATTGGCCTGGGCAGGAAGGGGGTGAAAGTGCCCTGTATTGAAGTGGTTAAGAATTCCTGTGTCCCTCAATGGACAATTGAGAAATATTGTACTTGGTCAATATTTGATTATTGCAGAGTTACGATTTAGATCAGTTTTCGCTGAGAATGTAGAAATAGGTGAGGACCCAGGTGACATTTTAGGACACAATGGAAAAAACGTTTAAAATCACAGAGCTAAAGGCACCTGTCTTAATTTGTGTGTGACAACAGTCTGAAGGAGGTACCAAGCAGGTTTTTTTCTGTACCTCCAGCAGAAAACTGGCAGAATATACAAATGGTACGTGTGAAATAAACTTATACGGCAATGGCTTTGCTGCATGGATCTTGGATAAACCACTTTACATAAGAGATGACATAACCCTTACCAGCATGTCATTAGCCAGCTGGAACTTGGTAGTACATACACTCAGCCAGCAGACTGTCAATAGGGAAGTCTTTAGCCTCTTCCTGTGGCATGACATTGAAGACTGATTCTTAGCTAGGCTCTAGAAACCTAGACTTGACCTGGGATGTTCAGTAACTGCTCTCTCTGTTTCGCAGGCAAATTTTCAGCAGGCCTAAAGCATTCACCTACAAATGCCATCAGAGCAGGGATGGACTGGCCATCGAGACTACCGGGAGTTTCCCGGTGGGCATATTGCTCAGTGGGCCGGTTGTCAGGAGGGGGTGACTAGAGCCCAAGTCTCATATTTCTCATGTAGAATTGTTAGTCCGAGTGTAAACATCCAGTTATTGGTGGGCAAGCGGGGGCGTGTGGCTGCAGTGAGAGTGGAATTGTCAAAACGAAGCACTGATGCCGGGGATGGGTGGGGCAGATATGCGAGGCACCCCCATCCCCCGACAGTGCATCTACATAAACTGCATAGTAAACAATGCCTGTATACACACTGACTGCTGACTGGGGAGAAGGTGGTGGGACCGTTGCAACTACTGCTCCAGTGCAGGTTGCAGAGTATCGCTGCTGGAGGGGGTGCAAGGCCGGTGGAGTGCAGGGTGACAACAGTGAACCTGTTGAATATCCTGCCTGCGTGTCCTCTTCTCTCCTGTGTAACTCCCCCCCCCCCCCCCCACCGCTGCTTTCCAAGGCGGGAGCTGTCCAACTTTTCAAGTTAAAAAGCCTGTGATTTGTTGCTAGGGGCGGTCCTAGCAACCAATCGTCTGTCTCTTACATGGAGAGTTGAACTGCTGCCGCCTTCTGCTCAGACGTAAGTTATACTGCTGTGTAAGTTAAGGTAGGGGGTACTGACATAAAGGGAACTGTGTGTATTTCAAAAAAAGAAGATGTCTGCAAAGGATACCAGAAAGGAGATGACTGTGAAAGGAAGTGGGTGTCGGGGGATCAGTGTATGTGTCAGGAGGGGGGGGCAGTGTATGTGTCATGATGGGGGATCAGGGGGAATCGGTGTATGTGTCTGTGATTTTTTTTAATATGCAGCATGGCGGGCGGAGGGGGGTAAATGCACTGCCACTTGTCATAGTAACTTATGTATTAACCACTTGACAACTGGGCACTTAAACCCCCTTAATAACCAGACCAATTTTCAGCGCTCTCACATTTTGAATGATAATTACTCAGTCATACAACACTGTACCCAAATTAAATGTTTGTCCTTTTTTTCACACAAACGGAGATTTCTTTTGGTGGTATTTAATCACTGTTGTTTTTTTTTTGCGCTATAAAAAACAAATTCTGTAAAAAAAAAAAAAAAAAAAAAAAAAAAATGTCTTTGTTTCTGTTATAAAATTTAGCAAATTTGTAATTTTTCTTCATAAATGTTATACTGCTACATATCTTAGGTACAAATAAGTACAAATTGGTGCATATTATTTGGTCTTTGAAAGTTATAGAGTCCACAAGCTATGGTGCCAATATCTGAAAATTGATCACACCTGAAGTACTGACGGCTGATCTAATTTCTTGAGACCCTAACATGCCAGAAATATACAAATACCCCCCAAATGACCCCTTTTTGGAAAGACATTCCAAGGTATTTAGAAAGAGGCATGGTGAGTTTTTTGAAGTTGTCATTTTTTTCCCACAATTCTTTGCAAAATCAAGATTTTTTTTCTTTCTTTTTTTCCCCACAAAATTGTCATATTGGCAGATTATATCTCACACACAGCATATGCATACCACAAAATACACCCCAAAACACATTCTGCTATTACTCCAGAGTATGGCGATACCACATGTGTGAGACTTTTACACAGCTTGGCGACATAGAGAGACCCAACATGCAGGGAGCACCTTCAGGTGTTTTAGAGCACCCAGGCCAATTCTGACATTTCTCTTCTACATTAAAAAATCATCATTTATTTGCTCGAAAATTACACAGAACCCCAAAACATTATATATTTTTTTTAGCAAAGACCCTAGAGCATACAATGGTGGTCGTTGCAACTTTTTATCACGCACAATATTTGCGCAGCAATTTCTCGAATACTTTTTTTTGGGAAATAAAACTGTTTTTTGTGCTTTAAAAAAAAAGTTTAAGACCTGCAATGGTTATGGTACTGCGGCCTTCTATCCATCCCTCAATCGCCGAGCTTAAAGGGTCACTAAAGGAAAAAAATTTTTTTGCTGAAATTACTGTTTACAGGGTATAGAGACATAGGGCCAGATTCACAAAGCACTTACACTGGCGTATCTAGAGATGCGCGGCGTACTTGTAAAAATGCGCCGTGCCCTCAAAACGAGATACGCCTGAAAACCATTTTTTTCCGACCGACGTAAAATGATTACACCGGCGCATCTTGGGGCGCAAAATACGCTAGGCGCACCATTGTTTTGCTATTCAAATATGCAAATGAGGGAATTACGGCGATCCACAAAAGTACGTTTGTGCGGCGCAGGCTACGCCCTGTGCGCATCAGCTGAATGTCCGGTCTAAAGTTACACCTTATAAAAGCAGAGTTAACTTTGCACCAGACGTGTGCAGGTCAGCTAAAGCAATACCATTATGGACGAGCTGAGCACACACACTTGCAGGACAACAATCTGTATGCCAACATGCCAGGGGCATCCATGCTCCTAGCTATACTAGTGACTTTAGAGGCACGCAGAAGGAGGAGGGCACAGGAGAGGAAATACCGCACACGCCTAGATGTCTTTGGCATGCCTGCTTCTGAGGTGTATCGCACCTTCAGATTCAGCCCTGAAGCCATCATGGAATTAACCACAACCCTGAAAGATGACCTCACCAGCCCAACACAACGCTCACATGCACTGGAGCCACTGGTCAAGGTCATAGCAACACTCCATTTCCTTGCCACTGGCTCTTTTCAGCGCACAAGAGGATTGTGGCAGGGATGGCACAATCCTCCATTAGCAGATGTGTGCACCAGGTTGTCCCTGCAATCCTCAGATGCATGGCCAACCAAATCATAAAACCCACCCAGGAGGACCTGCGGATGAAGACAATGACAGATTTCTACAGAATTGCCAGATTCCCATGCACCGTGGGGGCCATTGATTGCACACATGTGGCACTACAGCCCCCCCCCCCCCGTGAGACAGAGCACATATACCGCAATCGGAAGCATTGGCATTCCATCAATGTACAGGTGATAGCCGATGCCCAATACCTCATATGGCATGTCCGTGCCAAACACCCAGGATCCAGCCATAACAGCTACATATACCGTCAAAGCCACATCCCAAGAGAATTTGAACAGAATGTGTATGGGGACAGCTGGCTGGTTGGTAAGTGACATGGGTGTCAGGCATGACTGTCCCCCCCCCATGATGCAGACATCACGAGGGGCACATACATGACTAACATCCTCCTGTCTTTTCCCTTCCAGGTGACTCTGCATATGCACTTGAGCCCCATCTCATGACTCCATTCCGGAACCCCCAAACCCCAGGAGAGGAAAACTACAATGCTGCACACATACGTACCCGTGCAGTGGTTTGAACGCAACTTTGGCCTCCTGAAGTCCCGTTTCCGATGCCTGGATAAGTCTGGGGGTACCCTGTTGTATTCCCCAAACTTTGTGTGCCAGATCATCGGTGCATGTTGCATTCTGCACAACTTCGCCATGAGAAGGGGCCTGGAGATTGACCTACGTGATGACCTGACCCCCGAACCACACAATCCCCCCCTGACCGAGGGTACCCCGTCTTCTGAGGGAAGAGCAGCCAGGAGACGCCTCGCAGAAGGCATCTTTGCACAGTAAACACACACATTAATCATGGCACAATGAGAATGCATGCACACCACTGTGATCCCTAGCACACACACCCCACATCCACATCGAATTGGATAAGACCAAAGTACACCGCATGGTACTAGGGAGCAGCAACGCCCCGCCAAGGCTCCAATTATGTCACTGTACATTCATACACCATTCACATGGACCTGGGATCACTTCTCTCTGGTCCTGGGGAACCCTACTCCACCACAAATGAGGGTGACACCCCTTTTTCAGCAGGAATGTCACCCCCACATTCATACATCATTCACAAACATAAAACAAATCATAAACACAGTAAAAACAAAAAAAGCACTGAAAACAAAAATGCACAAAAAATTTACGGCAGCGTGACCCACGCCTGGGCCGGCCACGGCCCCGGCCACTCAGGGGAGACTCATGGGGGGAATCAGGGGAAGGAGGAGCCTTCCCTGGTCTCTGCCCACCTGCTGGCCTGCCCTCCAAGGCCACGGCTATCCTGTTAAGGCCCACAGTGAGGGCTGCCGTATTGGCCTGGACAGCCTGGGTATTGTTCTGGACAGCCTGGGTCAGAACATGCACCTCCTGACCCACGCCTGCTGTTGCAGTCTGCAGTTCATTAAAACAGTTAATAAAAAGGCCAAGGAGTTGCAGCTCATTTCAGTCACTGAGTCCTTAATAGAGGACAGGCTGTCCTCCATCTGTGCCAAAGTCTGGCTGACCTCACCCAGATGGCGGGTCTGGTCCCTCCGCAGATTGGCCGGCAGAAAGTCGGCCACCCCCCTGGTCTTCTGGGTGGCCTTCCTGCCTCCAGTGGTACCCGTGCAGTGGTGGAACGCACCTTTGGCCTCCTGAAGTCCCGTTTCCGATGCCTGGATAAGTCTGGGGGTACCCTGTTGTATTCCCCAAACTTTGTGTGCCAGATCATCGGTGCATGTTGCATTCTGCACAACTTCGCCATGAGAAGGGGCCTGGAGATTGACCTACGTGATGACCTGACCCCCGAACCACACAATCCCCCCCTGACCGAGGGTACCCCGTCTTCTGAGGGAAGAGCAGCCAGGAGACGCCTCGCAGAAGGCATCTTTGCACAGTAAACACACACATTAATCATGGCACAATGAGAATGCATGCACACCACTGTGATCCCTAGCACACACACCCCACATCCACATCGAATTGGATAAGACCAAAGTACACCGCATGGTACTAGGGAGCAGCATCGCCCCGCCAAGGCTCCAATTGTGTCACTGTACATTCATACACCATTCACATGGACCTGGGATCACTTCTCTCTGGTCCTGGGGAACCCTACTCCACCACAAATGAGGGTGACACCCCTTTTTCAGCAGGAATGTCACCCCCACATTCATACATCATTCACAAACATAAAACAAATCATAAACACAGTAAAAACAAAAACAAAAAAAGCACTGAAAACAAAAATGCACAAAAAATTTACGGCAGCGTGACCCACGCCTGGGCCGGCCACGGCCCCGGCCACTCAGGGGAGACTCATGGGGGGGAATCAGGGGAAGGAGGAGCCTTCCCTGGTCTCTGCCCACCTGCTGGCCTGCCCTCCAAGGCCACGGCTATCCTGTTAAGGCCCACAGTGAGGGCTGCCGTATTGGCCTGGACAGCCTGGGTATTGTTCTGGACAGCCTGGGTCAGAACATGCACCTCCTGACCCACGCCTGCTGTTGCAGTCTGCAGTTCATTAAAACAGTTGATAAAAGGCCAAGGAGTTGCAGCTCATTTCAGTCACTGAGTCCTTAATAGAGGACAGGCTGTCCTCCATCTGTGCCAAAGTCTGGCTGACCTCACCCAGATGGCGGGTCTGGTCCCTCCGCAGATTGGCCGGCAGAAAGTCGGCCACCCCCCTGGTCTTCTGGGTGGCCTTCCTGCCTCCAGTTGAGGCTTGTGGCCTGGGAGGAGGGGAGCCCTGTTGGGGGAGGAGTGGGAGGGGCTACCACTGATGGTGGCCTGACTGCCTCCAGTTGAGGCCTGTGGCCTGGGAGCCCCCTGGGAGGGGAGCCCTGTTGGGGGAGGGGCTACCCCTGATGGTGGCCTGACTGCTGCCAGCCCCAGGGGGAGACTCCTCCAAAAGGAGAAGTATCTCACTGGTATGTCAACCTGATCCTCCTCAAACTCCTCCCCCTCATGAGGTGAGTTGTGGACAATCTCCTCCCCTGAGAACTCCAGCCTTGCCTGGGGAAGTTCAGCAGCCTGATGTCCGGGGGTTGGTGCAGACTGGCCTGTTGGCCCAGCACCCTCCTGGCCATCTGTGGATGACCCAAAACATACACAGGTTGGAGGATCCACACACTTGGCACATATTTCCTTCCCCCCACACATGCTACTCGCCAGATGGAAAAAATAAATAAATAAACGTACCTGTCCTCACGGCCTCCTCGGAGCCAAAGCCAGGCAGGCCCACCACTTGCCTGTTGAAGCACCGGGCCACTGCCCACTCCTCAGTCAGCCTGATGGTGCAAGGTGGTCCCCCGCCAGTGCCCTTGGAATGGCCTGTAAGCTTGGCTAGCTTATCACAGACCAGGCGGCGGAGGTCATTGATCTTTTTTGAGATCCCACTGACGGTCCTCGTCTCCCCCCCCCCCAACGCATTGATCTCATCAGTAATCTCCTGGAGGATCTGCTTCTTCCTGGCCGGGGTGATGTCCCGGCTCTCAGGGCCATGCAAATATCACCCATGACGGGAAATGGCCCTAGCAAGGGTTTGCTTCTCCCGGAAAGAGAAGTTTAGCTTTCTCTTTTTTGGTGCCATATCACCACCAAACAGTCAGCACCAACCAGACACAAAAACACACAGCAAAAAACAAACACAAAAATCAAACAAAACAAACAAACAGCTAATACAATCTCCGATCTCACTCTCCGAAAAATCTTTGCTACAACACTCCTACACAAACCAACAAACAGCCACAGACAACAGAAAAAAAGCACCTCGCTTCAGGAAAGGAAACACAGGGATGTACTTTTGCAATGGAAGGGCGTTTGTTTGGGCCTATTTAAGCACAGGGCGTATCTCACTAAGTATGCTTGGCCTAGTTCCTATCTCACTGATTGCGCCGGGGCCGAGTTATGCGCATACGCAGAGAGGCTATGAACAGAGTCAGCACCATTGTGCATGCGCATGCCAGCCGGCCCTTCATTTGCATGGGGTCACGGCTCATTTCAATGAAGCACGCCCACTTCCTTCCCACTTTCAACTACCCCGCCTTGCGCCTCGGAATTTACGTTACGCTGGCGCAAATTTGGGCGCAAATACTCTGTGGATACGGTACTTACGTCACAAAATTTAGCCGGCGTAACGTAACAGATGCGTTACGCCGATCTAAATATGCACCGCTCTACGTGAATCTGGCCCATAATAGTTAACTGATTTCTTTTAAAAATGAATAAAAATAGATAAAAATCAATCATATAATGTGCCTGCAGTTTAGTTTCGTTTTTGCTGTTGTTTTCTGGTTCTCTGATGTACAGAGCCAGAGAGCCAATAGAGGGCAGTGATGGATTGTAAAACGAAACTGGATTGGTGCTGAGGAGTTTTAAACACACAGTAATCGCACCTCCTTAATTAGTGACCACAGTGAGAAATCTCCCAGTACTGTGGTTATCAGGAAACGGACAACCAAGAAGTGTCCAGAACAGAGAGGAATTACAGCAACATCAAAGCAAAAACGAACAATGAGGACATGAAACCAGGACTGCAGTAAGGTAAAGGAAGCTATGTAGCTAAATTTTTTTTTCCTTAGTGACCCTTTAAGTGATTATCGCTACCATAGGAGGTAGAGGTATAGTGGAGATGAGAACAGTTTCCAGGATGATTCTTCCCAATGGTTAGAATATTCCCCCAAACATAAGCCAAGACTTCATGAAGGGTGTACCAGGCATAGAACAACTTTATTGAGAAGGCAGGCTCTTATATACACCAAAAAGAATACTTGCAGTAATCGGATGGGCAATGACACACTCCACCCACAACATCATACAATGGGTACTAACAAGCCTCCAATACACATCTTTTAGGAGACAGACATTATGTCTCTGAGATAATCTACATGAGTTAATTACTAATCATTTAGGTGACAAAAGATGAGCTCTTCTCACCTGATACACAATACACATTTATCATCAATCGAAATTCACACAATACAGTGTCAATTAGCACCACACCATGAAAGGTTCCTGAGAGCCAGACTAAGGTTCATTTACATGACCGAAGCAGATGGCATTACCACAGCAAGCTTTTATAGTACACCCGCCCTCTCTCTGGGAGATATTGAGATCAGTTAAGGAATAAACCGATTATCTCCAGACAGAGAGCACGCAATTTTCCCGAAAGTTGAAACACCCCTTTCCACACAAGGTATCCCTACCATTACATATCCCCTGATAGCCCCGATCTGGGGGACCAACATATCAAAATTTCACCCAGATCGGTTCAGGGGTTCTTAAAAAACAAACCGAACCTATGAGAAAATACAGAATAAAGTCAATGTTTTTGCATAATGTGAAAGATGAAGTTACGCCGAGTAAATAGATACCTAACATGTCACCCTTCAAAATTCCACACGCTCGTAGAATGGCGACAAACTTCGCTACTTAAAAATCCCTATAGGTGATGCTTTAAATATTTTTACTGGTTACATGTTTTTAGTTGGAGAGGAGGTCTAGGGCTAAAATTATTACTCTCGCTCTAATGTTTGCAGCGATACCTCACATGTGTGGTTTGAACACCGTTTTCATTTGTGGGCAGGACCTACGTATGCATTTGCTTCTGTATGCAAGCACACGGGGACAGGGGTGCTTTATTTTAGTTTGACACGTTTTTCCCCAAAAATAAATTGTTTTGATTACTTTTATTCCTATTACAAGGAATGTAAACATCCCTTTTAATAGGAATATGGCATGACAGGTCCTCTTTACAGTGAGATATGGGGGTCAATAAGACCCCCACATTCTCACCTCTAGGCTGGGAAGTAAATAAAAAAAACACGATCCTGGCTTTGAACGTAGCGGTGAGTCGGTAGAAGCACCGGAGAGCGACGGGAGGGGGGCGCCCCTCTCGCCTCCCGTAAGAATGATCAAGAGGTGGAACAGCCGCTATGATCATTCTTATGGTGTAGAGAATCGCTGGCCGGAAATGCTGATATCTGAATGATGCCTGTAGCTGCAGGCATCACTCAGATACCCCCGCACAAAGTCAGGGATGTCATATGACGGCCGGTGGGCGGGAAGTGGTTAAAACACATTTTTTTTTTTTTGTATTTTCCAGGTATTGCAGAGTATTTTCCGGGTATTGCAGAGTATTTTCCAGGTATTGGCAGGGTATTGGCAGGGATGGCTGGATTTGTGACTGCAATTTTCACAGATCCAGCCCACAGCTCTGCTGCTGCCATCTGATCGCTCCCCGATCGATATAGAGAGGGGAGGGAGAAACCGGCGTCATCACATGACACTGGTTTGTTTACAAGTGATAGCTCTGTCATTTGATGGAGCGATCACGTGGTAAACAGCTGCTATCAGCAGATATTTACCGTGATCCGTGATGCGCCGGGTCCTCTGGACCCTGCGGCCATGGACACTCTTGTGTGCACGCCCCAGGGGGCACGCGGGAGTGCGATTCTGAGAGGACATCCATAGACGTCCTCCCAGAGTTAACGAACTGCCCTGTAGACATCTTTTGTCTATGGGCGGGTCGTTAAGTGGTTAATGTACTGCCACTGGTCATAGTAACTGATGTATTAATGTACTGCCACTGAGCACGATCACTGATAAATGAATTTTCTGGTCACGGTCACTGATGAATGAATTTACTGGTCACAGAATAAAAAAGCCATTTATACTTACAGTGGAATGTTTTTTTACTCATGTTTTTTTTTGCACAATTGCGTATAGTTTATATACTGTTTTTGTGTGTGTTTGCAAAAATTAATTTTTGGCCCAGTCCAGCCCTGCAGCAGAGTAATTTAAAATTACAATGCAATACTGTTCACATCAAAAAGTCTCAGCCTGAGGCCTTGTACACACGATCAAACATGTCCGATGAAAATGGCCTGCGGACCGTTTTCATCGAACATGTCTGCTAGCAGATTTTGGTCTAATGTGTGTACACACCATCAAAAAAAAAAAAAACACGGTGACATGGAGGCGACGATGACGCGGCGAAATGCGCGACCTAGGAAGTTCAATGCTTCCACGCATGCGTCGAATCACTTCGACGCATGCGAGGGATTTTGGCACCGCGGACTTGTCCGATGAGTCGTACTAATCACCGGACATGTCCGACGGACAGGCTTCCAGCGGACATGTTTCTTAGCATGCTACGAAACATGTGTCCGCTGGAAACCTGTCCGCTAGGCCGGAAAACTGTCCGGTCGGCCCTACACACGGTCGGACATGTCCGTGGACCAGTTTCAGTGGACATGTTTGGTCGTGTGTACGAGGCCTGACACTATGTGTTTCAAATCAAGCCAGATAATGAAAGTGAAATCCCCTCACCTTTACAGCTTGAGGATACTTTCCCTTCTGTCAACTTTCTAGTGCCTGTTCCAGCATCTCACCTCTGTATATTGATGCATTTTTAGAAAGCATAGCCGGGAATTCAGCCAAAACATTGTAGCTACATTATAAATCAAGTTAAACAATGCAGACAATTGCATTCTAATTTACATTCAAAGATTATAACCATTCCAGTGATTATGAACTCTGTCTGAACCAAGCAAAATCACACTTTCCTAATTTTCTCAAAAAATCCACATCAAATTTGGAGACCTAAAAGAGAATTTTTGTTTTCTATAAATGTTCATTTATTCACTGCTTCATCACAGCTGTTCCAAACAGGATTGTTGTCCTGACAATCCAGGAGGATTTAAGAAAACACCATGAAAAAGTTAACATTCAAGAAATAAGTGTGCTATTGAAAAGAGCTGGGTGACTAGCTTGGTACCCATAATTCCCAACCTTCAAACTTAAAGCTGAAGTTCATCCAAAAATGAAAAAAATAACTAACTAATATTTACAGCTTTAATCATATCACTTACCAGTAATGAAGTATGGCCAACATTGTACAGGCAACCATTGCAGTGCCATATGTTCAAGACAAGTAAGGGTAATGTCGTTAGGATTTCTCCAAGATCCAGGTGACTGAACAACATGGCACATCCTTCATTAATACAGGTAAGCTGTAGTGTTTTTTTTTTTTTTTTTTTTTAAGATCCGCTTTGAGCCCTGGTTCACATTGGTGCATTTTTGACATGCAATTTGACATGTCAAATTGCATGTCAAATCGGTGGCATTTGGCGGCAATGGCACTGTCCTAATCGGTGCACATCTGCGGCGCTGCACCTGTAGAAACCTGCACAGATGTCTCTGTAATCCCGGCTGAAATCTGGACTGACAAGCAGGACTGACAAGCGGGAATGAAAAATTGTGCAAAATTCAGCTGAACTTCATTCCCGCAGCCCAGTGTAAACCTGGGCTGAAGCAAATTTGTGGTGTGAAAATTTTAAAATAAACTAAATCGCTGAAGAAGGCTGCAAGTCCCACTTCCCCCTCCTACTAGCCAGATTGTTTTGGTCTCATCTTTTAAATATCTGGGGATTCATGTCTCTTCTAGGTTATCCGTTTATGCTACTTTGAATATAGATATATGTATATAATGGAAAAAGAATTGTTGGGTTTAAATTACCTATCTCTGTTGTTGGTAGGGTAAATGTTTATAAAAACGGTCTGGATGCCCCAATTACTATATGTCCTCCATATTACTACAATATGGTTACCCCAAAAAATGTTTTAGGAAAATTGATTCTCTGTTTAGAGATCTCATCTGGAAAGATGGACGGCCTAGGATCAAATGGGAGGTGCTAAAACTCCCAAAGGATAGTGAATGGTTAGCGGTTCCTAACATCAAATTATATTTTTTGTCCTCTCAGGCTCAGAATTTTACTGGATGGGGAGAATTGGCATTGCAGGACCCCATACAAAGGGTGTTGCTATCCCAATTACCACAAGATCCACTGGTCTCTTTATTGGAGGCCAAACTTTATTTTTATTTTTTTACTTTACAACAATTCCCCACCCTTTTTGCTGATCCACAAGACCTTGAAAGGTATTCAAATAGTAGTAAGCTATTTAGGTTTTTCTCAATGCATGCCCATATTGGAAAACCCTAGCTATCCAGAATTGGCTAAATTAGATGGATTTAGCCATTCAAAGCAGACAGGTGTAAAGTATCTGTCAGTTATATGACAAGAATAGGCTGCTTCCTTATCAGACACTCATTGATCAATAATTTAACCTTTCACATAAGTTCTTTTACCAATATCTGCAACTTTGTCATGCTATACTAATACAGTCTCACCAATCCCCACTAGTGTATAACCCTTTCACCATCCTTGGTATGGTAGCTCCTCCAAATGTTACTAAAACAGGTCTAATTGGAGATATACACTCATCTGCCACTTTATTAGGTTCACCTGTACCGGGTTGGACCCCCTTTTGCCTTCAGAACTGCCCTAATTCTTCATGGCATAGATCCAACAAGGTGTTGGAAACATTCCTCAGATTTTGGTACATATTGACATAACATCACTCAGTTGCTGCATATTCATGATGCAAATCTCCCTTTTCATATCCCAAAGGAGCTCTATTGGGTAGAGATCTGGTGACGCTGAAGTCCATTGAAGTACAGTGAACTCATGTTCAAGAAACCAGTTTAAGATGATTTAAAGGGGTTGTAAAGGTACATTGTTTCCCCTCTACATGGCTTCCTTTACCGTAGTGCAGTCCTCCTTCGATTTTGCTTTTAAATGTCCTTATTTCTTCTGAGAAATCCTCACTTCCTGTTCTTCTGTCTGTAACTCCACACAGTAATGCAAGGCTTACCCCCCGGTGTGGAGAAAGCCTCTTGAGGGGGGAGGGGGCGAGCAGAAGGGTCAGGACGCCCACTAACACACAGCTCCTTTCTCTTTTTCTCTTTATCTAAATAGTAGATAGCATCCTGACCCTCCTGATCGCCCCCTCCCCCCCTCAAGAGGCTTTCTCCACACCAGGGAGAAAGTGCTGCATTACTGTGTGTAGTTACAGACAGAAGAACAGGAAGTGAGGATTTCTCAGAAGAAATGAGGACATTTAAAAGCAAAATCGAAGGATGAGGTAAGTGAAGGAGGACTGCACTAAGGTAAAGGAAGCCATTTGGGGATTTTTTTTTTACCTTTACAACCCCTTTAAGCTTTGTGACATGGTGCAGTATCCTGCTGAAAGTAGCAATTAGAAGATGGGTACACTGTAGTCACAAAGGGATGGACATGGTCAGCAACAATACTCCAGGCAGGCTGTGGCATTTAAACAATCCTCAATTGGTACCAAAATGCCCAAATGTGCCAAGAAAATACCCCCCACACCATTACACCACCACCTGAACCGTTGATACCCGTCAGAAAGCATTCATGCTTTCATGTTGTTTATGCCAAATTCTGACCCTACCAACTAAATTTCACAGCTGAAATTGAGACTCACCAGACCAGGCAATGTTTTTCCAATCTTCTATTGTCCAATTTTGGTGAGCCTGTGGGAATTGTAGCCTCATTCACGTTCAGAGATGGTACTCTGCATACCTTGGTTGCAGGGCCGGTACAAGGCAGGGGCGGGAGGGGCGAGTGCCCAGGGCGCTACCATTTTGTACAGGAGGGGGGGCGCAGTTCTGACACACAAGTGGCCGCCAGACCAGTACACTTGTGTGTGTCATAGACAGCGCGGGCACTATACAAATGGTGTGCTGACTGGCTGCCGAGTGCGCCTCCGTGCTCCCGAGTGCTGTCCGTCCTCCCACGTTTGCTCTCCCGGCCGGGTTAACACAAGCGGCCACACTGACAGAGGAGGAAAACAGCTGTGGCCTGTGTAGTGAGAGCCGACTCGTCCTGCTTCTCCCTCTGTCAGGAGCTGCAGGATCGGAGTGGCTGACGCTGACCTGTGACAGGGAGTGAGGCAGAGGCAGAGCGGTCATCTGTGCTTCCCCGTCCCGTCACCCCCCCTCAGACTTCTATAGCACAGCACAGAGTGAAGTGTTCTGGCTGTATGCTACGGATCTGAGAGCGCGCCGCACACACATTCCAGAAAGATGCAGGCAGTGTCACGGTGAAGATGAGAACTATGAGAAGGAGGGGGAGGAATTTGTGAAAAGAGGTGAGAACTCTTTAAAGGGAGGATTACAATGGTGTCTGTGGATGGACTTTGGGGGGGTGGGGTTGAATACAGAGGTGGCTATGGAAGGGGGGGGGGTGTATACAGAGGTGGCTATGGAAGTAGGGGGGGTGTATACAGAGGTGGCTATGGAAGGGGGGTACACAGAGGTGGCTATGGAGGAGGGGTATACAGAGGTGGCTATGAAAGGGGGGTATACAGAGGTGGCTATGAAGGAGGGGTATACAGAGGTGGCTATGGAAGGGGGGTATACAGAGGTTGCTATGGAAGGGGGGTATACAGAGGTGGCTATGGAAGGGGGGTATACAGAGGTTGCTGTGGAAAGGGGGTACACAGAGGTTGCTGTGGAAAGGGGGGTATACAGAGGTGGCTATGAAAGGGGGGTATACAGAGGTGGCTATGAAGGAGGGGTATACAGAGGTGGCTATGAAAGGGGGGTATACAGAGGTTGCTATGGAAGGGGGGTATACAGAGGTGGCTATGAAAGGGGGGTATACAGAGGTGGCTATGGAAGGGGGGTATACAGAGGTTGCCGTGGAAGGGGGGGGTATACAGAGGTTGCTATGGAAGGGGGGTATACAGAGGTGGCTATGGAAAAAGGGTATACAGAGGTTGCTATGGAGGAGGGGTATACAGAGGTGGCTATGGAAGGGGGGCATACATAGGTTGCTGTGGAAGGGGGGGTATACAGAGGTGGCTATGGAAGGGGGTTATACAGAGGTTGCTATGGAAGGGGGGTATACAGAGGTTGCTATGGAGGAGGGGTATACAGAGGTGGCTATGGAAGGGGGGCATACAGAGGTTGCTGTGGAGGAGGGGTATACAGAGCTGGCTCTGGAAGGGGGGTATACAGATGTTGCTATGGAAAGGGGGTATACAGAGGTGGCTATGGAAGGGGGGTATACAGAGGTTGCTGTGGAAGGGGGGTACATAGAGGTTGCTATGGAAGGGGGATACACAGAAGTGGCTATAGAAGGGGGGTATACAGAGGTTGCTGTGGAAGGGGGGGTATACAGAGGTGGCTATGGAAGGGGGTATACAGAGGTTGCTATAAAGGAGGGGTATACAGAACTGACTCTGGAAGGGGGGTATACAGAGGTTGCTATGGAAAGGGGGTATACAGAGGTGGCTATGGAAGGGGGGTATACAGAGGTTGCTGTGGAAGGGGGGTACACAGAGGTTGCTATGGAAGGGGGGTACACAGAGGTGGCTATAGAAGGGGGGTATACAGAGGTTGCTGTGGAAGGGGGGGTATACAGAGGTTGCTATGAAAGGGGGGGTATACAGAGGTGGCTGTGGACAGGGGGGGATACAGAGGTGGACATTGGGTACAGAGGTGGACAGGGGTGGATACAGAGGTGGCCGTGGACATGGGGTACAGAGGTGGACAGGGGGGGATACAGAGGTGGCAGTGGACGGGGGGTACAGAGGTGGACGTGGAGAGGGGGGATACAGAGGTCACAGTGGACGGGGGGTACAGAGGTGGACGTGGACAGAGGGTTACACAGTGTGTACATTTTTTGGGATGTTGGGGCAAAATTGCATGGGGGCCCCAGGAAAATGGTTGCCCAGGGTCCAAACAATATTAAAGACAGCCCTGGGTGGGTTGTTAGCAGGCATACGAGTATCATTATCCTATGCCGGGCATCAATAAATGGAAATTCTGTGTGGGGGATATGTAAAGGGGCAATACTGTGTGTGTGGGGGGGGGGGGGGGTCATGTAAAGGGCGAAATACTGTGTGTGGGATGATAATTTAATTTGTATTGTCTTAAGTTTATTCTTGTTCTGAAACGACGTTGACTCTTTCTTAAAAACGGGGGGGGGGGGCGCAGTTTGCCATCTTCGCCCTGGGCACCAAATGGCCTTGTCCCAGCACTGTTTGGTTGTAACAAGTGATTATTTAACCCCTTACATACTGGGCCTATTCTGGCACTCCTCTCCTACATGTAAAAATCATAATTATTTTGCTAGAAAATTACTCAGAACCCACAAACATATATTTTTATTTTTAGCAGAAACGCTAGGGAATAAAATAGCGGTTATTGCAACTTTTTATGTCGCACAGTAATTGCGCAACAATTTTTCAAACACTTTTTTTTGGGGGGGGGGGGGGGGCATTTTTTTTCCTATGAATTAAAAAAATAAATAATGAAACAGTAAAGTTAGCCCAATTTGTTTGTATAATGTGAAATGTGATGTTACCCCGAGTAAATTGATACCTAACATGTCATGCTTTAAAATTGCGCACACTTGTGGAATGACGTCAAACTTTGGTACAAAGTTTAAATTTTTGTTGCAGGTTACCAGTTTAGAGTTACAGAGAAGGTCTAGTGCTTGAATTTTTGCTCTCGCTCTAACGCACGCAGCGATACCTCACATGTGTGATTTGAACGCTGTTTACATATGTAGGTGCAACTTACATGTGCATTTGATTCTGTGCACGAGCACACAGGGATGGAGGCGCTTTATTTATTGTTTCATTTACTTGAATTTCATTTTTACACTTTCTCTTTTTATTTTTATTTTTTATTTTTTTGATCACCTTTATTCCTATTAGAATATAAACACCCCTTGTAATAGGAATGGTGCGTGCCAGGTCCTCTTTATGGAGAGATGTGGGGGTCTATAAAACGATTGACGTACCAGCACATGTGATGCCCAATAAATGTAAAAAAGTATGGTTTCCTCGTCTACTTTAGTAGATTCTTCCTCTAGACCATCTCCATCACTCTCCACTTGATTTAAAGTCACAGGCCCAGATTCACGTAGGAGAGCACATCTTTGTGCGGGCGTAACGTATCCTATTTACGTTACGCCTCCGCAACTTTTACAGGCAAGTGCCGTATTCACAAAGCAAAGTTGCGGCGGCGTAGCGTAAATAGGCCGGCGTAAGCCTGCCTAATTCAAATGTGGAAGATGTGGGCATGTGTTATGTAAATTAAATGTGACCCCTCGTAAATGACGCTTCTTACGAACGGTGCATGCGTTGTTCGTGAAAGTATCCCAGTGCGCATGCTCCAAATTAACCCGCAAAAAGCCAATGCTTTCGATGTGAACGTAAATGACGCCCAGCCCTATTCGCGAACGACTTGCGCAAACGACGTAAAACGTGAAAAATTTTACGCTGTTCCGACGTCTATACCTAAATTGGTACGCCTCATCGAGCAGGGGTAACTTTACGCCGGAAAAAGCATTACGTAAACGGCGTATCTATACTGCGACGGCCGGGCGTACGATTGTGAATCTGCGTATCTAGCTGATTTACATATTACTAGGTGTAAATCAGCGTACACGCCCCTAGCGGCCAGTGTAAATATGCAGTTAAGATACGACGGCGTAGGAGACTTACGCTGGTCGTATCTTATACAAATTCTGGCGTATCTGAATCAGGCGCCAAGATACGACGCCTCAGAATCAGAGATACGACGGCGTATCTGGAGATACGCCGCCGTATCTCCTACGTGAATCTGGGCCACATAGTCTCAATTTGCATAGTGGTTTGAGATTATTTAAAAACTGAGATTTTTATCTGAAGTTTTTTTTATCTTTTGAAATGACGTGCTACTAGGGTGTAATGTCAGGAGAAAGATCAAAACTCATCTCTTTTGATATCAAAGGAGACAGGAACAACAAGCGCCCAGGGGCAATTTAGTTTGCATGTGCCGCGCTATATAAGTTTTCATTCATTCATTCAATGTATTGTATGTACTAGTAATTGTTCCCTTATAGGACATACCAAGTGTGATGGTGCTGCTAAGTGGCTTGTGTTGATGTAATTTTTAATGTTTTTTTTTTATTTAGATTTGTTTTTGTTTGTTTTTCATTGTTTTGTATGTTATTACACTTTTAATAAATACCCGTTTATAAACAAAAAGGCTGCAAGTATATCTTTATTTTTTAAATACTTGGGAACCCAAAAGCTCAGGGAATTCAGTCTGTAACTGCCAGGTCCATTGCCCATTGCCCATACTGTATTTCTTTTAACCCAGCCTTTATCAACTTATGTTTAACATAAAAGAACCCTTAAAATAACTTTCCATTCTCAGGGAGGCCCGGTAATTAATACTGTTTCTACAGCTCACAGTACATTTTCGTTATGGTAACTGGAAAGAATGGGCCTGATTCCCAAAAGAGATACGCAGGCGGAACTGCTGTTCAGTCTGTGCCTAACTTTGGAAACGATCCTCAAAAGGCTTTTTCCAAAGTTAGGCAGAAAATCTGACATGTGTAAGACACTTACACGGTCAGATCTTAGGATGCAGTACCGCATCCGCCGCTGGGGGCATTTCTCATTGAAATGCAGCTTTGAGTATGCAAATGAGGACTTAAGCAGATCCACAACGCTTTTCATCATTGTGATTTCTGCGTAAGTTCCGATTTGCTTGCGCAAAACTAGGGCTGGTTTTACAATGTGGAAAATTAGTCACACCTTGTAAAGGCCCATTCAAGCGACGGCATTTGGTATGCATTCCTGAGGGAGAACTCCACGGCAATTTGTAAATTCAAAACCGGCATGGGTTCCCCCCCCAGGAGCATACCAGGCCCTTAGGTCTGGTATGGGTTGTAAGGAGACCCCCCCTATGCCGAAAATTCGACGTAGGGGGTCCCCCTACAATCCATACCAGACCTGTATCCAAAGCACGCTACCCGGCCGGTCAGGAATGGGAGTGGGGACGAGCGAGCGCCCCCCCCCTCCTGAGCCGTGCCAGGCCGCATGCCCTCAACACGGGGGGGTTGGGTGCTCTGGGGCAGGGGGCGCACTGCGGGCCCCCCCACCCCAGAGCACCCTGTCCCCATGTTGATGAGGACAGGACCTCTTCCCGACAACCCTTGCCGTTGGTTGTCGGGGTCTGCAGGCGGGGGGCTTATCGGAATCTTGGAGTCCCCTCAAATAAGGGGGCCCCCAGATACCGGCCCCCCACCCTAAGTGAATGGATATGGGGTACATCGTACCCCTACCCATTCACCTGGAGGCAAAAAGTTAAAGTTATTAAACACACAACACATAAATAATTTATTAGTCTGCTCCGGAGGCCCCCCCTGTCTTCTTTATTAGCTCTAATACCAGGGGGGGCTTCTTCTTCCGCTCTCCGGGGGTCTTCTCCGCTCTCCGGGGGGGGCTTCTTCTTCCACTCTCCGGGGGGGGTCTTCTCCGCTCTCCGGGGGTCTTCTTCTATCTTCGCCGCTCTCCGCGGTAGGTACCCACGTGGTGGGTGCACGTGGGTAGGCACCCACCACGTGGGTACCTGCCGGAGCATGATGGGACGGTGATGCCTATATAAATGGGATGCAAGGCACGCTTCCATCATTGCAGTGACAAGAGGCGACGAGTCAACATCGGAAGAGGGGAGAAGAACAGAAGAGAAGAAGGTGACGTCACAGAAGACCGCGCTGGCTGCCTGCTAGTAATTGAGCTAACACACGAAGATAGCAGGCAGCCAGCGCTGAAGGAGAAGGCACCGGACAGCTGCAGAAGAACCGGGGTTCGCCGAGTCAACAGCGGAGAGCGGCAAAGATAGAAGAAGACCCCCGGAGAGCGGAGAAGACCCCCCCCCGGAGAGCGGAAGAAGAAGCCCCCCCCCGGAGAGCGGAGAAGACCCCCGGAGAGCGGAAGAAGAAGCCCCCCCTGGTATTAGAGCTAATAAAGAAGACAGGGGGGGCCTCCGGAGCAGACTAATAAATTATTTTAAAAACCCTTGTGTTGTGTGTTTAATAACTTTAACTTTTTGCCTCCAGGTGAATGGGTAGGGGTACGATGTACCCCATATCCATTCACTTAGGGTGGGGGGCCGGTATCTGGGGGCCCCTTATTTGAGGGGACTCCCAGATTCCGATAAGCCCCCCGCCAGCAGACCCCGACAACCAACGTCAAGGGTTGTCGGGAAGAGGTCCTGTCCTCATCAACATGGGGACAGGGTGCTCTGGGGTGGGGGGGCCTGCAGTGCGCCCCCCTGCCCCAGAGCACCCAACCCCCCGATGTTGAGGGCATGCGGCCTGGCACGGCTCAGGAGGGGGGGGGCGCTCGCTCGTCCCCACTCCCATTCCTGACCGGCCGGGTAGCGTGCTTTGGATACGGGTCTGGTATGGATTGTATAGGGACCCCCTACGTCGATTTTTCGGCGTAGGGGGGGTCTCCTTACAACCCATACCAGACCTAAGGGCCTGGTATGCTCCTGGGGGGGGGAACCCATGCCGTTTTTTTCTTTGAAAATTGGCATGGAGTTCTCCCTCTCAGGAATGCATGCTGAGCGACGCTGTCATTTTTTTTTATAATTATTTGTTTTCCCGGCGCGTATATTTTTTTTCACCCGTCGCAACTTTAGTGTCCCGTCGCAATCCACAAAGCCTGGCGTCAATTACGTTTGCGCGCTGCACGTCGGGAAAATTACGTCACACGCATGCGCAGTACGGCCGGCGCGGGAGCGCGCCTCATTTAAATTTTAAACGCCCCCCAGAGAGGAGGACCGCCTTGCGACGGAGGCACTTAAGTTACACAGCGTGTAATTTCTAGGTAAGTGCTTTGTGGATCAGGCACTTAGGTAGAAATTTTAAGTCAGTGTAACTTAACTGCTGAAAGTTAAGTTAGGCAGCTTTTTGGGGAATTTGGCCCAATGCTCCTTACATTTGTGATCATTAAGAAGAATCCCCCATTACAGATGGCTAAAGAAAAATAAATTGTGTCAGTTGGTACTTATCTAAAAGGCAGAAAATGCTGTCGCTTAGGAACCTCTAGCAACCTCTGGAGGAAATTTGGGGTTCCACCAAAAAAGTGCAAATATCACCTTATCCAAACCCCATTTGGCTATACTGTGAGTAAGCTTGTCTCACTCACTTTCTTAACCACTTCAATACAGGGCTCACATATTGAATGACTACATGCAACACCTGTACCCAAACAACATTTTTATCATTTTTTTTTCACACAAATATAACTTTATTTTGGTGGTACTTAATCAGCACTGGGTTTTTAATTTTTTGCTATATGAAAAAGTTTTTTTTTTTTTTTTGGTTCTGTTATAACATTTTACAAATACGTAAAAAAAATGTATACTGCTTCATATCTTTGTTAAAAAAAAAAATATGAAATTGGCCTCCCTGCGTCATTCTCTATTATCCTCCCCTCCCTTCGGCGCCTCTCCCCCGCCGTACACGCCTGGCTTTACGCGTGCGTGGCCAGCAGACCCTGCCCTTTCTCTCCACCCTCCTCCCCCTACAGCCGGCCGGTTGCACGCTCCCTCCTCCCCTACAGTGGTTGATATATGACGTCACTGCACTGCTGATCTCCGCTTCGTTGACAGCGCGGCGCCGGCTGCCCACAGTGCCTGGTGGAAGGGATAGGCAGGAGAGGAGGGTGGCGCGTGAAAGTGGTCCGGCTTCTCCGTTGACAAGAACCGTGACGATAAAAGGAATCAACCCGTGAGGAGGCTTCCTGCCACCCTTCGTGCCCAGCCCTTTAGCTCATGTTTTTTTTTTTTTTTTATAGACTTGTTTTTCTTCATTGTGGTTTGTTCTTGTATGTCAGGGGCCTCTCCCCCCCCCTACCTTTCCTCACCCGGCACACATCGCCCTTCCAAAGACCTTCCTGAGGAGGAGCGGCCATTACCCGCCACCGCGCTGTGCGCTCCGGATGAATCCTCCGGTGGAATGACCCTTTCTTGAATGATTCCCAAGTTTTCTTTGGAACCCTGCCTTTGGTGAATAGGTTTCCTACAATTGAAGCGACTCTGTGACTGTATGCTTTACAGATTTGGGGTTCCCTAGGATTTTTAAACTCCTGAAGCTCTCCTATATAAAATCAACAGACTTTCCAATCATCGTTCTGTCACAGAGGCAACGAGATGAGCTAAATCGAGCAATAGCAGATTATCTTCGTTCCAATGGCTACGAAGAAGCTTACTCTGTTTTTAGAAAGGAAGCAGAGTTGGATATGAATGAAGAAATTAATAAAAAGTATGCTGGCCTACTGGAAAAGAAATGGACATCAGTTATCAGATTACAGAAGAAGGGTATGGAATTAGAATCAAAACTGAATGAAGCAAAAGAAGAGTTTACTTCTGGGGGACCTATAGGACAGAAGAGGGACCCCAAAGAATGGATACCATGTCCTCCCGAAAAATATGTACTTCGTGGTCACAGGAGTCCGGTCACTCGTGTAATTTTCCATCCAGTCTTTAGTGTTATGGTGACTGCTTCAGAGGATGCAAAGGGACACACAGACTCTGTGCAGGATATCTCATTTGATCACTCTGGCAAGATGCTGGCTTCCTGCTCAGCTGACATGACCATAAAGCTATGGGATTTTCAAGGATTTGAGTGCATTAGGACCATGCATGGTCATGATCACAATGTTTCTTCAGTAGCTATAATGCCTAATGGAGATCATATAGTGTCAGCCTCAAGGGATAAAACCATTAAGATGTGGGAGGTTCATACTGGGTATTGTGTGGACGTTCACAGGGCACAGAGAATAGGTGTGAATGGTGAGGCCAAATCAAGATGGTACCCTAATCGCAAGTTGTTCTAATGATCAGACAGTCTGTGTTAGGGTGGTAGCAACAAAAGAATGCAAAGCAGAGCTTAGAGAACATGAGCATGTTGTAGAGTGTATTTCCTTGGCCCCCGAAAGCTCTTATACTACTATATTGCATGCAACAGGATCAGCGACTAAGAGTGGTAAGCCTGGACCATTTTTGCTCTCCGGTTCCAGAGATAAGACTATTAAGATGTGGGATATCAGTACTGGCATGTGCCTAATGACACTTGTTGGCCATGATAACTGGGTACGTGGCATCCTGTTTCATCCAGGTGGGAAGTTTATATTGAGCTGTGCTGATGATAAAACCCTACGTATTTGGGACTATAAGAACAAGCGCTGCATGAAAACCTTGAATGTGCATGAACACTTTGTTACCTCTTTGGATTTCCACAAGACTGCACCTTACGTGGTCACTGGAAGCGTAGATCAAACAGGAAGTGTGGGAGTGCCGATGATTTGAACTCGCAGATAATAAAGGCACAGATCAATCCGCGCTACTCCCAAAAAGTACAATTGAAATAATGTTGAATATAAATAGTGATAAAAAATAAAAAGTGAAGTGCTGCACTCAAAAATATAGGAACCTAATATTGGGCTCCAGAAGACATATAGAAACAAAAAATACAAGTGCGCTACTATCATAGCATCAAAGCAATAGTTGACCAATGTGCATAGTGAATGGAATGCATAAAAAAAAAAAAAAAAAAAGGTTGGTGAAAATAAATGAAAATATAAATACAAATAAAAAAGTCTGTGTGACAGATAACCACAAGTGTTGTAAAGCAGTAGGTGCAATAAGTCCTATCGCAAAGCAGCTGATTTTCAAAATTTTATACTCTTCATAAACACTTGTTCCTATGGCGATATCAGCAGGCAGGTAATTTAAATCCCAAAAAATATAGGATGGCCGCTTACCAGAACGTTGTACCCTCAAGGGGTTATTGGGCACTCAGAGGGCTGTAATTCCGTGGATCCCGGGAAGTACTCCAATGCTGTGTCTCAGCTCCCTTCTTGGACCTTCAGGATTGGAAGATATGCCGTTCCGTGTGCTTAAACGAATTCTTTATGCTCAAACAATGAGTGGGATTAGAAGGAAAGGATAAAGGACTTCATGGTGCAGTAGGTTTAATAAAGAATTTTATTTTCTTCAGTATGACACTGACAGATGGTAAAACAAATTCACCCTGCACACACGGATCCTCATGAATCAAAAGATAGGATGTCAGCGTGTGTAACAGCTGACGGCTGCGATGCAGTCCGGACAGCTGATGAGCGTAGTGACGTTGAATGCTAGGCTCCGCCGGACGCGGCGTTTCATCCAAACGGGCTTCAGCGGGGAAAGGAGGCGTAGTATCAGACGTCACTCACCTCACTCATTATATACACTAGCAGGCAGAGTATCACCTGGATACTCTGCCTTATTTTTTGTTTATAGATGATTTGAACTCACCTTGGTTCCCATCGCCTCTTTCCTCTCCTCTGGATGCTCTCAGATACCATGGTTACCCATCTGTTAAATACCTATTGTCCTTTCATGTAAATTATTCTGGATGTAGATTGAGCTTATTAAATGTTACACAAAAAGTATTCATGCATGGTGAATCCAAATTGTATACTGTAAATTTACATATGTTGTCTAGAAGTACCATAGGTTTAAGAACATGGGCAGGCATTGGTCACTTCAGACCTAACAGGCAAGAACTAGGTAATTCTGGGGTGTCCTGAGGAATCATGCCTGTCGCTTTTTGTCTTCGGTTGTGGTTTCCTGGATCAGTTGGCTCACTTCAGAAGCACATTTTTGTGGGGTTTTTTGAAAAGTAATGTGGATCTATTACAATATTTTAGTGAGCTTTAAAATGAAAATATACACTTTGTCCACAGAGTCAGAGGTTTGTGTAGCAGTAGCACTTGTCTTTTTATGTATATAAACTTACTGCAAAATATGGCACTAAATACTTTTGTTGCAGGTATTAAACTTCCCACGCAGCATGTGTGTCCCCTCTTGTGTTTATTTTTTATTTTTTATTATTATTATTATTATTATTTAATACATTTTTGTCCATATAAATCTGGATGCTTGCTTAGTGTCGAAGAATCTGCACTTCAGGGTACGTATGAGGCATTACATGCTTGATGGCCTTTAAGGAGGTGATTGTTGGATGGCAACCAACGACTTTTCATCAGCGTAAAAGGAAAAAGAAAATATGCAACAACCTTTGCAGTTTGTTTTGTTTCGACTTACGAACACCTGCATGTTTAAAACCATGTGCTGTCTTACCATTTTTTATTTATTCTGTCAATCCACCATTTAGTGCCTCAGGATTAGCTGCCATCATGCCTTCATCTAAAGCAAAGGATTAAAGCTGCCCTACAAACCTTTCTCAATAAACTAGAATTTTTTGATTGCCCATATAGCAGTTCCCAAACGGTGCTAAAGTTGGAAAGCCACACACAGGAGTTTTGTATTGCACCATACACAAGTCTGTATGGTCAGCTAATCTATAACAGGGCAGCATATTTAAAATCTTACTGGCTGCTTGCTATTTTTGCAGCAGCTGCCAGGGCTACTTAAAGCGGATGTGCCAGTATAAAAAAATATTAAAAGCCAGCAGCTACAAATACTGCAGCTGCTGACTTTTAATATTAGGACACTTACCTGTCCTGGAGTCCAGCGCCGATTGCAGCAGAGGACGAGCGATCGCTCGTCTCTCTGCTGCTCCCCCCGCCATCCTCAGTGAGGGAACCAGGAAGTGAAGCGCTCCGGCTTCACTACCCGGTTCCCTGCGGCGCATGCGCGAGTCGCGCTGCGCCCGCCGATTGGCTCACACGCTGTGTGCTGGGAGCCGAGTGTTCCCAGCACACAACGGGCGACAGACGGGAAGTCAGAAAAACCCGTCTTTTGCCCATAGCGTGTGGCCGGAAGTGGGTGCAAATACCTGTCTTTAGACAGGTATCTGCACCCCCCTCCCCCCTGAAAGGTGTCAAATGTGACACCGGAGGGGGGGCGGGTGCCGATCAGCGCGAGTTCCACTTTAGGGTGGAGCTCCGCTTTAAGACACTTAAAAAATACAATTTGGAAAAAGTATTGGCTTTACACTTGACTGAAAATCTTAATTGTGCTTAGGATTTCTGGGTTAGCGATTTTGAATGCATACAGGCTCATGTTGGCTTTGACCACTCCTTAAGGATCAGGTAACTACATCATATAGGTTTTGCAAAGTACAATTAGCCAGATTCACGTAGAGTTACGACGGCGTATCAGTAGATACGCCGTCGTAACTCTGAATCTGCGCCGTCGTATATTTAAGCGTATTCTCAAATAGAATTACGCTTAAATGTAGCTAAGATACGACCGCCGGCGCTGTCGTATCTTAGCTGTCTGTTTACGCTGGCCGCTAGGGGCGTGTATGCTGTATTACGCCTAGAATGCGTAAATCAGCGAGATGCGCCTATTCACGAACGTACGCTTGCTCGTCGCAGTAAAGATACGCCGTTTACGTAAGGCGTTTTGGACAGTCTCACAGGCCACCACCACTGGAACATCAGTGGCCTCATCATGCACAAGTGTCATGTAGTTTGTTGAGGGTCTCTTTAGGGAATTGTGCAATATGCAGCAGCAAAGTCTGACATGGTTCAGATTCTACTTAACAAACCTACAGTCCTTATCTTGTTTGCACCGCCTGTATACTGATGTTCAAAGTATATAGTGCCAAAGGGTCTTTTTAGGGCCGATCCTCCCTATAGGCGCACTATGCAAGCCGCTTAGGGCCCCCCAAATTACTAGAGGCCCCGCCTGGTGAGAAGTCATTTTGCCCCCCTCACCCCCGCTTCTAAACTCGCTGGCTGAGACAGCAGAACACACCCTCCCCCCACTTCTCAACTTTCTTTAATGTGACATGTCACTGTCGTCAGCGCCCTCCGCTTCTCATTTTTAATGTGCCAGGTCATTTTGCTTAGGGCCCCAGGAAGGTCAGGATCGGCACTGGGTCTTGTAATGACCGACCTGGGGGGAGTGGTGGCAGGGAAACTCATGCAATTTTTTTCAATGATTTTTATCCATATTGCAGGGACCAAACATTACATTAAAGCCGCAAGCAGTTGTGCAGGGACATTTCTAAACACGTGGCACTGCTATAATGAGCACTTTTGAATTCGAACGTTCGAGTCCCATAGACTTCAATGGGGTTCTAAATGTTTGCGCGAACGTTCGGTCCGTTCAAAAGTTCTGGTGCGACCGAACACGGTATGTTTGGCTCATCCCTAATATCCACTGTGACGGTATCGGTATGATATCCCCGTCAACGTTCCCTTCTTCCCATAACGAAAATCACCCCAATATTCCACGTGGAGGGATATCCCTGGAATCGCCCAGAAAGCCACACATGAGACCAGCTTACTGCTTGAACAACACAGAGTTTTAATAGTAAAAAAACAGAGTTTATATGTGGTTACAACTGTGACAATGACAAATCTCCGCCCCCCCTCACACAGTGGGGGGTCTTCAATACAGCTCCTTTGAAATAAAGATATTTCTTTGAACTACTCAGTAGCTAGCCGGCTCGGCACCGCATATAGAGAGATAATTATCACAAGGAAGCAATCAGCATAATTAACACAAGCCACTTATCTAATCACAGTAACCAGTAAACACAGGGCTAGAACAATTAACATTTGAAACAGGGCTAGCTGCAGAAGAGTAATTACAATTAACAGCCTTAAACAAGCAGGGAGGATTAAACTGACATATAGGTAAAAAGTCCATCACAATGGCCCCCCTTCTTCTCCCTGCTCCGGAAAAGCCTGTTGGACCTTTCCTGGTCCAGTAGGGTTGACGGGTTCAGAGCTTTTAGTCCGAGGTTAACTCCGTTTGGCGTGACAATCCATCAGCATTCCCGTTTTGCTTGCCTGGGCGGTAATGAATCGTAAAGTCATAGGGCTGTAAGGCCAAGCTCCAGCGTAGCAAACGTGCGTTGTCCCCTGAAACCCGGTTAAGCCACACCAAGGGGTTGTGATCGGTGATGAGAGTGAAAGCCCGGCCATAACGGTAAGGTGTGAGCTTTTTGAGTGCCCATACCAAGGCCAAACACTCTTTTTCAATGGTGGCGTAACTGACCTCCCTTGGCAACAGCTTCCGACTCAGGTATGCCACCGGGTCGTCAGATCACACGCCGGTCAGTCCCCAAGTCTTTGTGCGATCTGCAAAGTCACCAGAAGTCAGTGTGAAGACAGCGAATGGGTCTGTGCGCCGCCGTCTAGGTGTCCCGCTATGGGAGGGGGCAGGTTATGGCTCTGAAGTGACAATCCCAGGAGATTCATAAAAAGAAAAAGTTATATTTGTTGAAATGCTGTAGCACTGGTGCTCAGAGTCCGGGGGGGGGAGGGGAATCATAGCCCCATAAGGTCAGCCACCCCCTGCTCCCTCCGCAGCCGCCGGTTCTCCTCTTGGAGCTTCTCCAGCTCCATCTCCAGTTCATGCTGCTGTGACCTCAGGTGGTTGTTCTCCTCCTCCATGCGGCTTATGCACTCCTCCAGCTCTATGTACTCACGGATCAGCTCCTGCTTGCTCATGTCCTGCAGGCTCTCCACATGGTCCTTCATCATCAGGAACTGGGTGGTGGTGTAAGGGGCCACCGGTGGGCCCTTGGCGAACATCTCGGCACGCATCTGGGACGCCCGCTGCGACTCCCTCTCCTCCAGTCGCTTCTTCTCCTCCCAGGTCAGCTTGTTATACGGCTTCCAGGACCTCTTCTTCTTGAAGGGTGGCCGGCGGTGCCTCTTTCTGCCCAGCTCCCTCCAGGGCCCCTCCGGCTCAGGGCTGTCGCCCATGACCAGCTGACAATGGTGTTCCCTGTTGTCCGTAATAACAGATTGTACCATGAGGGCTTCGTAAGGGGTGCCCAATGGTTCTTCCTGACCCAGCTCCTTTGGATCCCAAGCCGAGTCTACACAATGGGCTGCTGCTGGTGGGCGGTACCCAGGTTGAGACCAATTTGACCTGGTGTTGTCATTCATGGGGCAATTCTGCTTGAAGTGACCCAGCTGTTTGCACCGGAAGCAGCGTTGTTCGTTGCCCTCCTGGCGATGATAGCGAGGGCTAGATGTCACCGGTCTGCTAGGAGGTTGGTATCTAGCGGTTGGTGGGTGTGAGGGCACCGTTTGTGGTGGAGGTTGTTCCTGTGGTGTGACCTGGTTCGTCTTGCGAGTATCTGCATATTCATCCGCCAACTTCGCGGCCTCTGGTAGAGTCATGGGCCTGCGATCTCTCACCCAATCTTTGACATCCGTCTGGATGTGATTGTAAAATTGCTCCAGGAGCATTAGTTGCAAAATGTCCTCTGCGGTGGTGGCCTGGCTGCTGTTAGCCCAGTTAGAGGCCGACCGGGACAATTGGCATGCCCATTCCGCATAAGAGTCTTTCGTGGTTTTGCGTGAGTCCCTGAACTTCTGTCGGTGGGACTCTGGGGTTACTGCATAACGAGCCAGGAGCACTTCTTTAACCCTGGCGTAGCTATGGATATCCTGATCTGGCACGGTCCGGAAAGCATCAGAAGCTTTGCCTGACAGTTTGCCTGACAATATTGCAACCCAGTCTCCTCTAGCTATTCGGTGCAGGTTACATTGTCGCTCAAAATCCGCCAGGAAGTTATCAATCTCACAGTCCTTTTCATCAAAAGCTTTAAAAGCGCTAAACGGAATCTTCCTTGCGTCTGCTGTGCTGTACTCACTGTTTGGAGAATGTGCGGCTGCTTGTTGGACTGCTGCCAGTTTTAACTGTAGTTCTGCGTCCCTTATTTGTTTATCCTTCTGTAGTTCTGCGTCCCTTATTTCTTTAGCCTCCTTCGCTAACAGGTCCATCACTTTCAGTACCACATCTGGCGTTGGGTTCGGGCCGAACCACGCTAGCTTCTCTCTCATTAGCTTGTTGGCTGGCGATTCCTCCTCCTGAATCACTGGTGTCTCCATCTCTTGTACTGCTGGCGTTGCTGCAATCACGTCCTCCTGGTCTAGCTCCATTGATTCTGCTATGATGACCCGCTTGGTTTTGTTGCTAGCAATCCTTCCACGAACTTCCAGTAGTTCTTCCAGTGTCTGCTTGGAATCCGGGTGTGAAGGGGAATAGAAGGGAAAAATCCCACTGCTACCAACCAATTGTGACGGTATCGGTATGATATCCCCGTCAACGTTCCCTTCTTCCCATAACGAAAATCACCCCAATATTCCACGTGGAGGGATATCCCTGGAATCGCCCAGAAAGCCACACATGAGACCAGCTTACTGCTTGAACAACACAGAGTTTTAATAGTAAAAAACCAGAGTTTATATGTGGTTACAACTGTGACAATGACAAATCTCCGCCCCCCCTCACACAGTGGGGGGTCTTCAATACAGCTCCTTTGAAATAAAGATATTTCTTTGAACTACTCAGTAGCTAGCCGGCTCGGCACCGCATATAGAGAGATAATTATCACAAGGAAGCAATCAGCATAATTAACACAAGCCACTTATCTAATCACAGTAACCAGTAAACACAGGGCTAGAACAATTAACATTTGAAACAGGGCTAGCTGCAGAAGAGTAATTACAATTAACAGCCTTAAACAAGCAGGGAGGATTAAACTGACATATAGGTAAAAAGTCCATCACATCCACCACAGAGGAGATACCGGAAGCAACCAGAGGTTACTGCATTGGGTTTGGACCATCTGGTGAGTTTGGATTTTTACACCATCCCCAGGAGGTAGATCATAACTCCATTGGGACACAGAGAACTATAGCACTTTCTTGCACAAAGAAAAGGACCATTTTACACTTCCATCACTAAATGCACTTTAATTGTATTATTGTCACTTTAATCAATTTATCATTGTCACTTTTCATCAAATTAATTAGTTTATTATTGCCACTTTTTTAATTAATAATGGCTATTTGATTCACACAAATTATGCACTCATGTTAGTAATGGATCAATGTTGTATCAAATTATCCTAGGTAATATTATGAATAAGCATACCAACAGGGTACATTTATAAGAGGAATTGGTGTTAAAGAGGAACAGTCACTGTCTATTTTTTCATTTATATTTAACTTTCCCCACCAGTGTGGCCAATACTGGACAGCAGCAGCTCAAACATATTTGCTATTCAATCACCAAGGCGCTGTTTGTCTGTTAACCAAATATGACAGTCAAATTACCCACTCATGTAAATAGAGAGGACACTGGAGGCAGATTCAGTCCTCATGCTCCATTCCCAGCACAGGGGGAATATATGGAGAAACCAGCCACACCATTATAATGACCTCACAAGGTGCTTTCTCCTCCTGCCATTGTCAACTGACTGCACACATGAATGCAGAAGAATGTAACTGGCTCCTAGTGCTGATTCCACTCTGAACTCTGCTGTACAATGGCTTACAGGAAGCTTCTTTATATCTGAGCTGTTGGAATTTAGCTTTGTAGAGAAAATATAATGGTCAGCAACTAATGACAGACCCTTTAACTTGATCAGAATCAGAACCCTATAACATTAAATGTTTGTGTGCATGCTATAAATACATATCTATTTATGACATAAAGGCTGATACTTAGGAGCTTTACTTAACAGCTAAGCTAAAAATATTTGTCAGGTCACCTGTGGCCAGATGACAAGTGCACCCCATAGGAGTCAGGGGTGCACCACAAGGTAGTGAACCCAATTGCAGACTGCTGCGGATGGACCACAGAGTGGATATGGAGGAGAGGTTCACTGGGTCACAAACAGTGATCCTACAGGAAGCTTGTGCCAAAGATTCCCCAGGGAGTGGGGTCTAAGATCCAGTTGGTATTCACCAGAGCCTCTAGTGGTGAGGATGGCCTTCGCTGCAACTGGATCCAGGTTGCTGCCCCTGGAGTCCCCTAGGTCACGCTCCACAGGGAGAGAGGGGAAGCAGCCACTCGGGAAACAAGGGATAGGGAAGGGTAAGCCAAGGTCGGGGCAGCAAGCAGACAAGGATAACCAAGGGACAGGCCAAGGGTCAGGGTCACAGGCAAACGGGAGTAGTCGGAGACAAGCCAAAGTCGGTACACAGAGATAACATAGCACACAGCAAGCAGGAACACAATACTAACAAACAACGTTGATCAGCAAAGCAGACCTGTAGTGCAGTGGTTAATATAGAGTTCCTGGGATGGGCTGGAGCCATACAGGGAGGAGAGATGATAAAGGCAGCCAGATAAGAGAGTCTGGCCTCTAATGAACACATGAAGAAAAGGTAAGCTGTCAGACTTACTACATATCCATGACAATACTCAACATGAGCAGAGTGCACAGGAAGGTCGGGGGTGATTTGGAGACTCTAGTTATGAAATCTTGCCTGTAGTGCTCTTTTGGAAAATAAACCACCACTGTGTGCCCTGTCTGGGTGGACCTAGCTTTTAAGCTCACAACAAAATCCTATTTGATTGTATTAAGGTTTCTAAAGCACATAATCAGTGTTGTGTGGATATAAGTATTACGTTATAAGTAACATGCTTGTGCCACTAATATTCTCAAATGATAAATCCTTAGCTCTCTCAAATCTGTTGTATAATGTTTTCGAAGATAACTAAAGTGTTTACTTATTCTGCTTCTTGGAAGATGAAAGATGAAAAATTTCAAACTAAAAACAGATGCTAAGGTGAGGACACAGTAAGATTAATTCCTAAACTATTTAAAGAATACTTGTCATTATAATGTATAAATTCAACACTATATTACCATGAGCGGGAAACCAATAGTTTTCAGTCTGTTTTTAAAATAAATGCATTCGCCAACAAAACATTTTGAAAGCAAATATATATAAATCTAACTTTTGTTTATGTACAGAGCTGATAACACTAGTAATTACATGCAATCAGAGACTATATATTATAAACTGAATTTGGAAGACAAAGGTAATGTTCTTTGGTGAATAATATACAAGCTACTATTTGTGGAAAATTATATCTTAACAAAACAAAACAAAACAAGTAAAGCAAATGCAACTTGTAAGTTAGTAAGTAGGACGTAGGGGGGAAGCACTCTAGCCACAAGCCTAGGACTCCAAATATTTCCTTGAAGAGAAAGTATTGTGTATTTTTGTTTAATATATCTTTTTAGACATCATTTTTTTTAAATTGTTATTTTCATGTGACCTTCATTCTATTCTTTACAATTAAAACAAACAATTACAATTAGAGTGTGGCACTATAAACTTCTATCAAAATAATATAACCTGGTGCAAAACCTAAATCAATATAAGTGACAAATAAAAAAATTATGCAATCATCAACACAAAATAATCAAAATATGTGCAGTAATCACATATAGATAAAGTGCAAATAGAATGCTTTATACAGGGACTAGACCGTAACAGAGAACTCCTTTTGGTTTTACCACACAATCAAAAACTACTTGAGACACTAAAAGTTCTGTAATCAAGCTTCTCCAAAATGGTCGCTGGCCATGCGTGCACATGCATGGTGATGTGTATCCTGGTTCTGCCCAATGCATTTAGTCACAGTGGCACCCTGGGGCATATATTCCTTGGATCCATCTTTTTTTTTATATTAGGCCTTATGCTCACGGGCAGGAAAAAACCTGCTGCTTTTACATGCCTCTGAACACAGCTTAATTTCAGCCATTTTTTGCATGTGCATTGTGGTGTTTAGATTTGTATTTTAGAACAGCATTCAAAAGCATACAAAAATGCCCCAAACCTGTGTTTAGAGAGGAGCCTACTGACATAATTTCCGCACATGGGTGCTTAAGCGCATAAATCCATTTAAATGGCTATAATAGTTTAATACCCTGGCCAGTCAAATGAGTTTACGGTTTTATGCTTCTAAACACCACAATCTAATATGGCAATTATCCTCTGAAGTAAACAGGACTGTTGCAAAAAATAAACATGATAACTAAACCTGTGAAGGTAAGTGATGCCTAAAACAAATGTATTTCTGCAGTGAAGCCAGAGAACCTGTCTCAGTGTTCCAACAAATCAGTGTAAATTATGCCACATAAATAATCACAGTGATAATGATACACAGTGTTTCAATATAAGTCCATGTTGCATGGAAAGTATAAATAAAGTTGAATAAAGGTGAGTAAAATTAAATGGAGTCCACAAAGGAAAAAAAGTGAAGGAGGGGTTTTGTAGTCCCCTCAGGTGAAGATGAGTAAAATTAAATAGAGTCCACAAAAGAAAAAAAACCGTGCGGGAGGGGTTTTGTAGTCCCCTCAGGTGAAGATGGTAAAAAAGCAGAAGATCCACCAAAAGACCGCAGATGGAAATAGGAGGAAGCAATCCACAGACAATCCAATGTAAAGAGAAATGGAGGCTTACCGGAAAGCCTGTGACCCGACCTTCTCAGGAAGGATCTAAACAGGCGTGTTGGGATAGAAACGTCCCTCAGGCAGTGGAGATGGATCGATATCCTTCACGAATCAAACGTCAGGGTCCACAGCGTCGTAGCTCCTCATATGGGTCAGGGATGACAGCACTCACAGAGATATGTAGCAACGGTGGTCAGCAGATGTCATATGAAAAAAGGAAAAATTTCCATGGTATAGCCTGCTTGATATTGGTTTATTTAAAAATTCAATTAAAAATCCATTAAAAAGATTTCCCATACATAGGGAACAAATATATAGAGTCCTTGCAAGGAAAAAAAAAGCTCCAAAATATAAACAGACCGCCTTGGGCCGTTAGCGCATGCACAGTGCGTGTGTTGCAGCCCGACGATCGTTTCGTCGTAATGACATCATCAGGGGCACGCAAGGACTCTATATATTTGTTCCCTATGTATGGGAAATCTTTTTAATGGATTTTTAATTGAATTTTTAAATAAACCAATATCAAGCAGGCTATACCATGGAAATTTTTCCTTTTTTCATATGACATCTGCTGACCACCGTTGCTACATATCTCTGTGAGTGCTGTCATCCCTGACCCATATGAGGAGCTACGACGCTGTGGACCCTGACGTTTGATTCGTGAAGGATATCGATCCATCTCCACTGCCTGAGGGATGTTTCTATCCCAACACGCCTGTTTAGATCCTTCCTGAGAAGGTCGGGTCACAGGCTTTCCGGTAAGCCTCCATTTCTCTTTACATTGGATTGTCTGTGGATTGCTTCCTCCTATTTCCATCTGCGGTCTTTTGGTGGATCTTCTGCTTTTTTACCATCTTCACCTGAGGGGACTACAAAACCCCTCCCGCACGGTTTTTTTTTCTTTTGTGGACTCTATTTAATTTTACTCATCTTCACCTGAGGGGACTACAAAACCCCTCCTTCACTTTTTTTCCTTTGTGGACTCCATTTAATTTTACTCACCTTTATTCAACTTTATTTATACTTTCCATGCAACATGGACTTATATTGAAACACTGTGTATCATTATCACTGTGATTATTTATGTGGCATAATTTACACTGATTTGTTGGAACACTGAGACAGGTTCTCTGGCTTCACTGCAGAAATACATTTGTTTTAGGCATCACTTACCTTCACAGGTTTAGTTATCATGTTTATTTTTTGCAACAGTCCTGTTTACTTCAGAGGATAATTGCCATATTAGATTGAGTTATTTTTATATTTCACTTATATAATTTTTTATTTATGGTTTATTTATTTATTTAAATATTCTATTGACACACTTTTCACATTTGATGTTATATTTTGTCTAGCGCTGCACTGTCTTTTTCCATACGTTTTTTTTGTTTTTGTATCTAAACATTTGTGTTCAGCTGCAGGACGTCCCTCCCGGGACCCACCCTTAATTGCTTTATTATTGCTTTCACCTAGCGCAGATTCCCCTATCCCATTTCCCTTCCTTATACCATTCTAAACACCACAGCCTGTAAACGCGCATAAATATGTCCCAAAACAAGCATTTTTTTTACTCTTGATTTTCTGACAGCTCCTGGCAGAAAAACCCAGCATATATGTGAGTATTTGAATACGCATGCGTTCATAAAGCCTTACTGTAAATGTAGAGAATGGGCGGTTAGCCACTTGGAGCAGGGTAGATTAGGTACTACAATGGCTCTCTCTACCCTGAGAAAGCTGGTTGGAATAAGGCATCGGCCACATAGGGAACACACCGTTTTTGCATGACTCAGCCGACTCAAAGACTTGCACTGTGGGAAGAAGTAGTAAAGCACAACCATTATGTAACTCTGCAAAGCATGCAAAACAGAAAGCAAACCCTGCATATGCAATAAAAAATTATTGCTGCTCGATACATACTGTATGCAGAACAATTAAAATTTTAAAGCATATAAGTAAATGGGTGAATTAGGTAAACAACCAGGTAAAAAAAATATACAGTAGCATAAAGCTATGGATTGAAATGTGGATGTTTCAACAAGGACTGGCCGAGTTTTGATCCATGTATGAGCACCCTTGTTGTACAGAAGTCAATCTACTGACTTCTGTACAACCAGCCTGTCAGGTTTTTCCTCTATCGATCAATGCCACCGGCTATCATTGTATTCTGACAGTGGGGAAACCTTCCCACTGTCAGAACACATTAGCAAAATGAGAAAGATCCCCTAATCCACATCAAATATTATTATTTTTTTTTTGGGCTGAATGAAAAAAAAAAAAAAAAAATTATATATATATATGTGTTGGGCTGCCTAAGCATGACCTACCAAGAGTTAAACATTGCAGGAATGTCTGCTGCTAGACTACAATTTAGAGCTTTAATTAATCCCAGTTATAAATGTTTCTTATGGGACAGCCAGCTGCAACAGGAGAGGCTTTGATAAGCTTCTAGTTGCCAAGACCTCTAATACAGTGTACTGGTGCATGAATCAAGCAAATAATAATTTTTATCTCAGCACAAAAGAGCAAAAGATTAATGGTAATGTACTGTGCAGGTATCAAAGTGTGTGCGCTAACTCCTAATGTGATTATTTTGCTTCTGATGAACACTAAGAGCATTCATTCTCAAGTAGTAAAGTAAAGCCAGCTGCCTCCGTTAATTCCTTTACGCATCAAAGCTGAAAACGGCAAGCTCTTCTATACTTCTCAACTTTAATAAACAACATTCGGTAGTCAATAGAGAGATTCAATATCATTTTGCTATTTTGTTATGTTAATGGACAATATTCAGAAATTCACAGATGAAGGTATTACTGAAAAAAACACTCAGTCAAAGAATTTGTAAGTATGACAAGTGCTATCAGATTGGCTAGACACATACATGGATGTAAGCTAGGTACAAATGCTCAAACAAATGTAATGTATAGTAAATGTCAGAAAACTGTCCTGCACTGAGTTTCTACTACTACTACTGCATAAAAGGGATTTTATAGTGGTTTTGTATATAAGGTCTTTATCTAATAAGGGCAGGACTAAAATAATAAAATAAATAGTATATATTTTAATCATATACTTTTTAATATTAGATATTAATATTTTGTGCTCTCCATTTCAGCTAGCAGATGGAGCGTTCAGCTTCTTTTTCATGCTTTCCAGGTTGTCCAATTGCTTCTATGATATAAAGCCTACTAAACTCAAAAGCTCAAGCTAATTACACACATACATCAAGGATTCTGTTTCAAGCAGGTAGTCTCTGATGTGTTGCCTCCTTAGCTAATCCATAGCACGCTTAGAATCCTTGGTCCTATAATGTGTGTGTGTGTGTGTGTGTGTATATATGTATAAATATATATAAATACGCAGTGGGGATAGAAAGTTTGGGCACCCCAGGTAAAAAAAAAAATATTATTGTGCATAACGAAGCCAAGGAAAGATTGAAAAATCTTCAAAAGGCATCAAATTACAGATTAGACATTCTTATAATATGTAAAAAAAAGTTAGATTTTATTTCCATCATTTACACTTTCAAAATTACAGAAAACATAAAAATGACGTCTGCAAAAGTTTGGGCACCCTGCAGAGTTAATATCTTGTACTGCCCCCTTTGGCAAGTATCGCAGCTTGTAAACACTTTTTGTAGCCAGCCAAGAGTCTTTCAATTCTTGTTTGAGGTATCTTTGCCCATTCTTCCTTACAAAAGTCTTCCAGTTCTTTGAGATTCCTGGGCTGTCTGTCACGCACTGCTCTTTTAAGGTCTATCCATAGATTTTCAATTATGTTGAGGTCAGGAGATTGTGAAGGCCATGGCAAAACCTTCAGTTTACACCTCTTGATGTAATCCCCCGTGGATTTTGAGGTGTGTTTTAGGATCATTATCCATTTGTAGCAGCCATCCTCTCTTTAACCTCAGCTTTTCCACAGATAGCATCAAGTTACCATCCGAAATTTGCTAACATTTTATTGAATCCATTTTTCCTTCTACTCATGAAATGTTCCCTGTGCCACTGGCTGCAATACAACCCCAAAGCATTATTGATCCACCCCCATGCTTAACAGTTGGACAGAGGTTCTTTTCATTAAATTCTGTGCCCTTTCTTTTCCAAACGTTGCTCATTCCGGCCAAAAAGTTATATTTTAACCTCATCGGTCCACAGAACTTGTTTCCAAAATGCATCAGACTTGTCTGATCTACCAACCTATCTATGGAGTCTGGCACAGCCTACTGCTGAGCAGACACTGCTGGTCATACAGCAGAAAAACAAATAGTCTTTTTGATTTTTATCACACAGAAAAATCAACAGCACCTCACCTCTTCAGAAGTATTTCAGCTCACTGCTCTCCTTCACTCAAAAAGCCTCAGGATGCAGCAATCAGTAGTAATCCTCTGGATTACTTATAGAGGCCTTAATTGCCTCATTCTGAACAGCTGAAATTTTCCAACGCCCTTAAACCTTTCTGGCTAGTTCTGCAGCCGACGCCTGATAATTGGTGTATTGTCTAAACAAGGCAGAAATGTATCTCCCATCTGTGACAACACCCACAGATTTACCTGACTTCCTGTCACATACCCCCCCCTCTTGTTTCAACCCTAGGGTTGAGACACAGGTTACCAGGCAGGCATGCACTCGGGACAACCCATCTGCATTTCCCATTTTAGCAACGGGGCAATGCGTTACCACAAAACTAAATTCCTGGAGGGCCAGGAACCACCTATTTATTCTCCTATTGGTCTCTTTGTTCTGTGCCATCCACTTCAATGGGGCATGATCCGTCACCAGTTCAAACTGTCTACCCACAAGGTATTACCGGAAAGAATTCAAAGCCCATTTCACCGCCAAACACTCTTTCTCAATGGTGGCATAATTCTCCTCATGGGCCTTCAACTTTCGGCTGAGGTACATAACAGGGTGTTCCTCCCCCTTGATAATCTGGGACAGTACAGCTCCTAATCCCACATTTGACGCATCTGTCTGGACCACAAAGTCCCGTGAAAAATCAGGCGAATTTAAAACTGGCTGACTACATAAGGCCTGTTTTAAAGCCTGAAAAGCTGTTTCTGCTTCGGGAGTCCATTTGGTCATTACAGACTCCTTCCCTTTGGTCAAATTGGTCAGGGCAGCAGCCTGTGAGGCAAAATGGGGGATAAAGCGGCGATAATAGCCCGCGATCCCCAAAAATGCACAAACCTGTTTCTTGTTGGTGGGACGTGGCCAATCCTGAATAGCCTCAACTTTGTTTATTTGGGGCTTGATTAGACCTCTTCCAATGGTATACCCCAGATACTTCGCCTCTTCTAGCCCAAAGGTACATTTTTTTGGATTGGCTGGCTGTAAACCCGGCTTTTCAGATGGAATCCAACACAGCCTGAACTTTTGGTAAGTGTGAGTCCCAATCCTCACTGTGCATGACAACGTCATCAAGGTATACAGCAGCATAGGCTCGATGAGGCCGAAGGGTCTTATCCATGGTGCGTTGAAATGTGGCGGGAGCATTCTGTAACCCAAAAGGCATCCTCCGATATTGGAAGGATCTGTCTGGAGTTACAAATGCTGTTTTTTTTCGCTGGCCGACTCTGAGAGAGGAATTTGCCAATAACCCTTGGTCAGGTCTAACGTCGTCATGTACCGGGCAGTACCTAGGTGATCAATCATATATGCGGGGCATAGGATAGGTGTCAAACTTAGTGATTTGATTCAGGCGGCGAAAGTCATTACAAAACCGCCAACTTCCATCTGGTTTGGACACTAAGACCATGGGACTGGACCAATCACTATTTGACTCTTCTATCCCCCCCCAGCTCAAGCATTTTTTTTACTTCCTGGTGAATTGCCTCTGGAATTCTATAAGGCTTCAACTTGACCTTATCCCCTGGTGTGGTGATAATGTCATGTTCAACTCCGGAGACCCAACTATGCAGGTCTTCGCGACCAAGGACTCTCTATCCTTCCAGGGTTTCAGCAAGTTCACGTGATAGAGCTGCTCAGGTTTTCGTCTTCCCGGTTGGCTAGTTTTATAATTCACCACCACCATTTTCTCCAACACTTCATAGGGACCCTGCCATTTGGCTAGGAATTTACTTTCAACCGTGGGGACCAGCACCAACACCCTATCACCAGGTGCAAAGGAACGGACCTGGACCCCACGATTGTAAATCCTTTGTTGAGCCAATTGGGCTTGAGCTAAATGTTCCTTCACAATCGGCATCACTTGGGCAATTCTATCTTGCATTTGAGCCACATGTTCAATCACACTTCGATGAGGGGAACTCTCACTCTCCCATGTTTCCCTGGCAATGTCCAGTAGGCCCCGGGCGTGCCTCCCATACAGTAGCTCAAACGGAGAGAACCCTGTGGACGATTGGGGAACCTCTCTTATGGCAAACATCAGATAAGGGAGCAGATAATCCCAATTCTTTCCATCTTTATCCATCACCTTCCTCAACATTTGTTTTAAGGTTTTATCAAACCTTTCCACTAACCCGTCTGTTTGAGGGTGATATACTGATGTACGTAATTGGGCCACTTTCAGGAGTTTACAAAGTTCTTTGGTCACCCTAGACATAAACGGGGTGCCCTGGTCAGTTAGGACTTCCTTAGGAAGACCCACATGGCTGAAAACCTGAAATAACTCTTTGGCAATGGTTTTAGCAGAGGTGTTTTGGAGAGGAATCGCTTCTGGGTAACGGGTGGCATAGTCCATTATTACCAAGATGTGTTGGTGCCCTCTAGTGGACTTCAGTAAGGGGCCAACCAAGTCCATGGCTATCCTCTCAAAAGGGACCTCGATAATGGGCAGGGGTACCAACGGACTGCGGAAATGTGGCATGGGTGCAGTAATCTGACACACTGGACAGGAAGAGCAGTACAATTCCACTTCCTTAGTGATCCCAGGCCAATAAAACCTCTGGGGGACCCTCTCCCGGGTTTTTTCTGCTCCCAAATGTCCCAAGAATATGCCCATGAGCCAGTTCCAAAACCATCTTGCGGTACGGTTTAGGCACTACCAGTTGTTCAATGGTGTCCTCTATCCTCTGTGACACGCGATATAACAGGTCCCTTTCAATAATAAAGTAAGGGAGGGCAACTCTCTTGTCAGGGTTAACTAACTCCCCATCTATCTTTACTATATTCTTCCAGGCTCTTAGCAATGTGGGGTCCCTCAATTGCTCAGTGATGAAATTTTCTCTGTGCACCTCAAGGTCATCAAACCCTATCGGCTGCTGTTCCTCTTCTGAGGTAGCAGGCTCCTCCCTAGGGACTGGTGTTTCCCCTGCTAAGACTGAAACTGTAAACTCAGGAGAATCCTCACAGTTAGAGGTTTCTGGAGTAGATGTTTCAGGCTCAGAAGAACCACCTACTGGGGAATCTGTCTCAGAGTTCCCAGAATTTTGGGAAATCCCTTCCCACAATGGCGTCATGTGGCAGTTTGGGAACTAAACCCACCTGGTGACACAAGTTACCAAGGGAGGTTTCAAAGGAAACCGTAGTCACCGGATATTCTCGAGTGTCCCCATGTACACAAACTACATCCATTTTCCTAGGATGTAAGGTTTTTCCCACCACTAGATCACTTTTCACTAAGGTGACCAGGCTACCTGAATCCAACAATACCACAACATCTTTACCATCTAAGAACATTCTACATAAAGGTTTCTCATTTCCCTTTACTGCAGTGCATGTGGTTGCAAAAAGGGACTGTCGTCTCTCTGTCAGAAAGTCACACTGCATGGGTTCATCACCCGCTGGGCAAACCTCTGCTACATGTCCCTCTTCCCGGCAACGGTAACAAATCAACCTTCTGGTCCTCTCCCGTGGGATGGGTCTTCCAGGCCGCTCTCGCCAAACATTAGCAGTAGTCCCGATAATTCCTCTAGTTGCTCCTTGGTCCCTCTCTCCACCCCCATCCCTTGATGCAGTCTTACCTATAGGTGGGGAGGGTCTGGTCTTGGGGTGGAAAGTCTGTGCATCTCTGGTGGAAGAGGACAAATTCTCTGTTAGGTACCTTTCGACAAGATCTACAAGTTTGTCTGCGGTTTCCAGACCACCATGGTTCACCCATTTCTGCAGGGTGTTAGGAAGAGACCTAAGAAATTTGTCCAGGACTACTCGCTCCAAAATTTTTGGTCCAGACAGAGTTTCTGGCTGCAGCCATTTCTTAGCCAAATGGATGAGGTCATACATCTGCGACCGAGGTGGCTTCTTCAGCTGATAACTCCAATTGTGGACTCGCTGAGCACGGACATCCAGGGTTAGACCAAAACGTGCCAATATTTCCAATTTTAGCCGATCATAGTTTTTTGCATCTGCAAGCTCCAAATCAAAATATGCCTTTTGGGCTTCTCCAGATAATAGGGGGGCCACTAGTCCAGCCCACTGTTCTTTAGGCCAACTCTCTCTTTCTGCTGCTCTCTCAAACGTGGTCAGAAACATCTCAGGGTCCTCATCTGCAGTCATCTTTTGGCAATAAGTGTCTTACCCGAAAAGTCGGTATGTTACTGGCCTGACTCCCAGCCTCGGTCTGCTGTCTCTGAAGCTGTGTCACGATGGCCTCCATTTGCTGCTGGTGTCTCTGTTCCAAGCTTGCAAGGCCCTCTTGGTGAGCCTGTTGTTGAGCTGCATGAGCCTGTTGTTGAGATGCAATGCTCCACTGCAAACCTGCATTCGTCTGCTGTTGATTTGCATTTGCTTGTTGTTGATTTGCATTTGCTAAAGCCAGCTATTTCAGTATCTCCTCCATTTTGGGTTTACTTTAACTGCCCGCGGAACTCCACCATGTGTAAGGGGTTAGCTCGGTAGCGGGGGTGTGTGACCCCCTGGATGGGTTCACTACACATGGAACGATACAGAGAAACAGCCGAAGACGGTTGAAAACAAAGAATTTGGTTTATTCTTCCATCTTGCTGGAAACAAGTGCAAGCATCCAAACAGCATAAACAAACTCAAACATAAAATAAACCCTGGCCACTTGGGGCGTCTACCTTCACCACACAGGAACCTATCTATGGAGTCTGGCACAGCCTACTGCTGAGCAGACACTGCTGGTCATACAGCAGAAAAACAAATAGTCTTTTTGATTTTTATCACACAGAAAAATCAACAGCACCTCACCTCTTCAGAAGTATTTCTGTTCACTGCTCTCCTTCACTCAAAAAGCCTCAGGATGCAGCAATCAGTAGTAATCCTCTGGATTACTTATAGAGGCCTTCATTGCCTCATTCTGAACAGCTGAAGTTTTCCAACGCCCTTAAACCTTTCTAGCTACGTCTGCAGCCGACGCCTGATAATAATTGGTGTATTGTCTAAACAAGGCAGAAATGTATCTCCCATCTGTGACAACACCCACAGATTTACCTGACTTCCTGTCACAATATATATATATATATATACATACATACACGCACACACGCGCGTGCAGCACAGGCTACCCCCCCCCCCGGGACATATGATATCTATTCTCTATTAAGATTTCCAACTTTATGGCTTGCCCTGTATTGGACATTGCAGTGCGGCTGTCCTTTTTTGGACATAGTTTCCATCCTGGCTTTGTCCCCTGCTTTGCTGGTCCCGGTTTGTTACCTTGGCTCTGGTTATATTTCAGATTCTATCTATATGTATGAGATATATATGGGTTTGTCGCCAATTATAGGAAGCCTCCTCTTTTTATTTAGCTGCATTAAGCTTTTCCATAAGCTATATACCACCCGGACATCTGTGACTCTATTTGTCCTCGGTGCACTCGGATGGCTAGCGATTTAACTGATTTATGAAATTAGCAATACTTTATTGTCAAACTCTCTCAAACTCGTCATGAAGAAGCCGCTAGGCGAAACATGTAGGCGAGACGAAAGGAAATATTGCTTCTGAATGTATATTTTGTACTTTTTCTATGTATTTTTTGTAATTAAAATTTATATTTTTCTAATTCCAATGTCCCTGTGTTGCCTTAAAAAGTCCGCCTTGTCACTACCCTGAGTATATTTTTTTCTTGATTCAATATTTCGGATGTTGACAAATGTGAGTGCTTTATTTGTTTCCCCCTCCCTATCTTTTGCACACACACACACAGTTGTGCTCATAAGTTTACATACCCTGGGAGAATTTTTGATTTCTTGCCCACTTTTCAGAGAATATGAATGATAACACAACAACTTTTCTTTCACTCATGGTTAGTGTTATAGGATTTTACTGTGTTTTTTTATTTTGTTTTTTGTGGTTGAACTGGATGGACTTGTGTCTTTTTTCAACCTGACTAACTATGTAACTAACTATGTAACTATGTGTTTGGCTGAAGCCATTTATTATCAATCAACTGTGTTTACTCTTTTTAAATCATCTCAACAGAAACTACCCAAATGACCCTGATCAAAAGTTTACATACCCCAGTTTTTAATATTGTGTATGGCTCTTTTTGTGGTATTTATGGATGAGGCTCTTTCTTCTCAGATGGTAAAGCTGTCCGTTCCTCTTGGCAAAAAGCCTCCAGTTCCTTTAAATTCTTGGGCTGTCTTGCATGAACTGTATGTTTAAGACCTCCAGAGTGGCTCAATGATATTGAGGTCAGGAGACTGAGATGGCCACTCCAGAACCTTCACTTTATTCTGCTGTAGCCAATGACAGGTCAACTTGGCTTTGTGTTTTGGATCATTGTCATGTTGGAATGTCCAAGCACGTCCTATGGGCAGCTTCCTGACTGATGAATGCAAATGTTCCTCCAGTAGTTTTTGATAACATACTGCATTCATCTTGCCATCAATTTTGACCAAATTTTCTGTGCCTTTGTAGCTCTCACATCCCCAAAACATCAACGATCCACCTCCGTGTTTCACAGTAGGAATGGTGTTCCTTTCATCATAGGCCTTGTTGACTCCTCTCTAAATTAAGAGTGTATGGTTGTGGCCAAAAAGCTAAATTTTTTCTCATCACTCCAAATGACTTTGTGCCAGAATGTTTGAGGCTTGTCTCTGTGCTGTTTGGCGTATAGTAAGTGGGATACTTTGTAGCATTTGCATAGTAATGACTTTCTACTGGCGACTCGACCATGCAGCCCATCTTTCTTCAAGTACCTCCTTATTGTGCATCTTGAAACAGCCACACCACATGTTTTCAGAGAGTCATGTACTTCACCTGAAGTTACTTGTGGGTTTTTCTTTGGATCCCGAACAATTTTCCTGGTAGTTGTGGCTGAAATTTTAGTTGGTCTACCTGACCGTGGTTTGATTTCAACAAAACCCCCATCTCCCCTCACTTTTCCCTTCCTTTCCCCCTCCCCTCCCCCACCCCTCTGTCCTTATCCCTCCCCTTCCACTCCGTCCCCCCTCCCCCATCCCCCCCCTCCTCTGTCTGCCTGGGTTCCAAGATGTCACAACTGTTTTCAAACATGTTCGATATGATAATACTGTTAGATTGTTTTTTGATTATATTGTTCTGTTACGCCCTGTCATCCCTATGATGTTGCCATATGACACACATGGGACTCCACTTTTTAGCTGTCTCCCCCAACAGATGGCTCAGGGTCATACCAAAGTTAGATGTCTACTTCTCTACACCATTGGCATTTACTGCTTTTGCTTAGATCTGCCCTCTGGATACTCAATCCCCCATTCCATTAGATTTCTCTGTCTCCACACACTATCACTCTCCATCCTCTGGCATTGTGTGGCTGACGGTTTGTCTGCCTTTCTCACTCTCTCTCCTTTTTTGTTTTTAGACAAACCAACTCCCACACAGTGGGTTGCTGACCGCCGCATGTATATGTACGTCCACAGAATGGCACGTACAGGCATATGGGCGTACATGTACGTCCCCGCTTTCCCGGGGTCGGGGGTCTGATCGGGACCCCCTCCGGTACATGCGACGGCCGGTAACCGTGTGGGAGCGATCCAGGATGAGGGGGAGGCCATTGGTTTCCAGCCACCCCCTCGCGATCGCTCCCCGCGAATCAGCTTTCTCCTCTGCCCGCCCTGCCTGTGTAAGTGTAAACACAGGCAGGGAGGAAGTGATGTCATCTCTCCTCTGGCGGTCTTTTCAGTCCGGTTCCAGAGAAGAGAAGACATCGTAACTGTGAGTTGCACCAACAGCACACTGACACAGTCACACATAGGCACATAACCCCCCGATCACCCCCCTGTCACAGTGTCACTGATTGCAGTGATAATTTATTTTCTGATCACTGCAATTGGTGTCATTTGTGACAGAAAAAAGTGTTAGGGCAGTTAGCTTTAGGCCCCTTTAGGTCCAGGGTAGCCCCCTACCCCCCCAATAAAGGTTTAACCCCTTGATCACCGCCCTAGTTAACCCTTTCACCCCCTATTGCCAGTGCCACTAAGCGATCGGTTTTCTGATTGCTATATTAGTGTCACTGTTGCCGCTAGGTAGCTAGTTTTTTTTGAGGTTCGCCGCCAGGTTTCTATAGCGTTAGGTACCCCCATAAATAAAGGTTTTAACCCCTGATTGCCCCTAGAGTTAACCCTTTAACCAGTGATCACTGTATAAGTGTCACTGGTGACGCTGGTTAGCCAGTTAGTTATTTAGTTATTTTAGGTTCGCCGCCAGGTTTTTAGAAAGCGTCAGGTACCCCCATATATTGCCTAATAAAGGTTTTAACCCCCTGATTGCCCCCTAGTTAACCCTTTCACCAGTGATCACCGTATAAGTGTTACGGTTGACGCTGGTTGGTTAGTTTGCTGTTTATAGCATCAGGGCACCGCCGTATATAACTCAATAAAGGTTTAACTCCCTGATCGCCCGGCGGGTGATCTAAATAAAATTTTAGCGCCAGTCAGGGTCTGCGTCGCCCCAGGCAGCGTTAGGTTAGTGCCAGTAACGCTTACACCCATGCGCAAAGCATACACCCCCCTTAGTGGTATAGTATCTGAACGGATCGATACCTGATCTGATCAGATCTATACTAGCGTACCCAGCAGTTTAGGGTACCCAAAAAACGCATTGTTAGCGGAATCGGCCCAGATACCCGCTAGCACCTGCGTTTTGCCCCTCTGATCAGCCCAAGCCACCCAAGTGCATTATCCATCGATCACTGTCACTTACAAAACACAAGACACATAACTGCAGCGTTTGCAGAGACAGGCCTGATCCCTGCGATCGCTAACAGTTTTTTTTTAAGTGTTTTCTATGTTTGTTTTTCTACAGTCAGGTGTTTTTTTTTACCTGTGAATCATCACCAGTGTACGACTAAATTTAGAGCCCAAAATGGCAAAGCGAATGTACACTGGTGAAGAGGCCTTCAGGATTCGGAGCATGACAGATAGTGAAGAGGAGGAGGTCACGCATCTGTCAGAATCAGGTTCAGAATACGAACCCGTTTACGATAGCGGCTCCATGACAGATGGCACTGACGACGAAGTTGTGGTCCCTGCTAAGGCCAGGCGTACCCGACCCCGTTCTGATGTTGTTGAGCAGCAAGAACCGCAGGACCCTTGTATGGAGCAGAGAAGTACTAGCGCCGCTATTCCTTCTGGTGAACTGGCAAGCACCAGCGGCCTAGTACACCCTGGTCATTCATCCAGCACTGCAGTATCACGTGGTGACGTGGCGAGTCCCATAAGTGCAGTTCAAGCTGGCGAGGTGGCAAGCACAAGTAGTGTCCCGCTGCCACCAAGAAGAAGAAGACAGAGACAGGCCAGTCGTGCCCATAGTGCCCTTCCTGCAGAATTCGCCTATCCCGATTGGGTCCCCACCACTTCTGCAGCACCCGTACTTCCCCCATTCACTGGCCAACCCGGTATTCAGGTGGATACAGTTGATTTTATGCCACTTTATTTCTATTCGCTGTATTTCACGGAAGATCTCTATGGAACTATTGTGAACCAGAGTAATTTATATGCTGGTACCTACATCGCCGCTAATCCCCAGTCTCTCCTTGCCAAAGCATGGAAACCAATTACGGTTTCCGAATTTAAGACCTTTCTGGCCCTTACCCTCAACATGGGCATACACACATTTCCGGAGTTGCGGATGTATTGGTCCACACATGCCATTCACAATATGCCCATATTCTCTGCTCACATGGCCAGGAATCGATACGAGGCGATCCTGCGGTTCCTGCATTTTAGTGACAATGCACTTTTTTGTCCTCGTGGAGACCCTGAATTTGACCGGCTCTACAAAATTCGACCCCTCATAAACCATTTCAATGAACGTTATGCAGCCTTGTTTAATCCCCAGCAAGTTGTATGCGTTGATGAGTCCCTCATTAAATTTTCTGGCCGCTTGTCTTTCAAACAGTTCCTTCCCAGCAAGCGTGCCAGATACGGGGTCAAGCTCTATAAGCTCTGTGACAGGGCAACAGGCTACACATGGAGCTTTAGGGTTTATGAGGGCAAAGATAGTGAGGTAGAGCCGGAAGGATGCCCAGATTACATGGGGAGCGCTGGCAAGATCGTGTGGGACTTGGTGTCAAACTTATTTGGAAAGGGGTACCACTTGTATGTGGACAATTATTACAGCAGCATGCCACTTTTTAGTCACTTGTTTGATCGTCATATTGGAGCATGTGGCACCGTGCGACCTAATCGCCGGGGCTTTCCCCAGAGGCTTGTAGATTCCCGTCTTGGGCTGGGGGCGAGAGCCTGCTGCAGATGTAATTTGCTCGCTGTGAAGTGGTGGGACAATAAGAATGTTTTCGTTCTTACCACCCTTCACGCAGACACGACAGTACAAATTCGTACGGCGACTGGTGTTGTGAAGAAACCCCTGTGTCCACGAATATAACCAAAATATGGGAGGGGTGGACCTCAACGACCAGATGATGGCGCCGTATCATATTGCCCGTAAGGCGAGACGCTGGTACAAAAAAGTGTCTCTACATTTTTTCCAATTGACTTTACTGAATGCTTATGTCTTATACAAAGCTTCAGGACAGACTGGATCCTTCCTTCCTTCAATTCCAGGAGGATATCATCTCAGAACTCCTGTATCCAGGCGGTTCTGTACCTCCCCATCCCCTACCAAATGCAGTAAGCCGACTGCATGAGGCATTTTTCATATGCCCTCGAGAGTACCCCTACCCAACGAGCCCCCCAAAGAAAATGTTGTGTCTGTACCAAGCGTGGATTTAGGCGTGACACCCGTTATTTTTGTCCCCAATGTCCTTCCGATCCTGGTCTTTGTATTGGTGAATGTTTTGAACGCTTCCACACACAAGTGAAGTATTAGCGTAGGGTAACACATTTCACAGGCTAGGCACACTTACACAGGGTCTCCCAAGATGCCATCGCATTTTGAGTCCCAAACCTGGAACCGAAAAGTTGAACAGTTACAAAAAAAAGTGTTAACAAAAAAAAAGTTAAAAATAAAAACACAAAAAAATATAAAAAAAAATAAAACAAAAATAGTTGTCGTTTTATTGTTCTCTCCCTCTCTATTCTCTCTCTATTGTTCTGCTCTTTTTAACTGTATTCTATTCTGCAAAGTTTTATTGTAATGTTTTTTTCATGCTTGCTTTTCAGGTATGTAATTTACTTTACTGTTTTTAGGTACGCCATTCAGCTGTTGCACGGACTTATTTATCTTGACAGCAACAGCGTTTGCTCCCACGATATATAAAGCTGTGACTCCAGTGCTGTAGGAGGTGATTTCACCACCACAGTTAAAAAAAGAGCATATATGCCGAAGCATGGGGGCATTAGGGGTGGAGGAGCGATTTTGCTCCTAATGCCGCGTATATACGGTCGACATTCCTACGGAGGCTTGCCCGTGGAAAAGTCTGACCGTGTGTACGCGGCATAACTTTTTTGCGGGAGGATGCCACCATGCTTCGGCATATATATATATATTAGGCACAGGTTGCATTAAATGTTTAATTTTTTACAATTTTTTTGGGGGTATTTGCTTTGCAGGCATGGTATGATCTTACTGTTCTACTGTAATGTTACTTTGTTTTAATGTTAACCATCATTTGCTTAGCAGGTACGCCATTCAGTTGCAGCGTGGATTTATTTAGCGTAACAGCAACAGCGTTTGCTCCCACAATATATAAAGCCGCAACTCCAACGCTGTAGGAGGTGATTTCACCACCACAGTTAAAAAAAGAGCATATATGCCGAAGCATGGGGGCATTAGGGGCGGAGGAGCGATTTGCTCCTAATGCCGCGTACATACGGTTGACATTCCTACGGAGGCTTTCCCGTGGAAAAGTCTGACCATGTGTACGCGGCATAGAAAAGTCCGGCCGTGTGTACGCGGCATAACTTTTTTGCGGGAGGATGCCCCCATGCTTCGGCATATATAAATGGTGCATGTATGCCCATCATTAGAAGTGGGTGGATGAAGAGAGGTATTCTAATGGTGGGCATACCCACCGATCAATCTTTTTTTCGTTCAGCCAACAGGCTGCATGAAAAAAAAAGGTTACAATACATGTCCAACAAGAACCATGAATGGTTATACCAGAATGATGCCTGCGGGTTTAGGCATCATCTTGGTATCATTCTTTTCAGCCAGTGGTCAGCATGCAGCCAACAGGCTGCATGAAAAAAAAAAGGTTACAATACATGTCCAACAAGAACCATCAATGGTTATACCAGAATGATGCCTGCGGGTTTAGGCATCATCTTGGTATCATTCTTTTCAGCCAGTGGTCAGCTTTCATGTAAAAGCAGTCCTAGCGGCTAATTAGCCTCAACTGCTTTTACATTCAGTGGGAGGGAATGTCCCCCCCCCTGGATATTAACAGCACCATTGGGAAAATGGGAAAGCATTTTATCACACCGATCTTGGTGTGGTCAGATGCTTTGAGGGAAGAGGAAAGATCTAGGGTCTAATAGACCCCATTTTTTAAAAAAAAGAGTACCTGTCACTAACTATTGCTATCATAAGGGATATTTACATTCCCTGAGATAACAATAAAAATGGTAAAAAATTAATAAAATGGAAGGAACAGTTTACAAATAAAATAAAAAAAAGCTAAATAAATGAATATATAAAAAAAAACATCCCTGTCCCCCCCTGCTCTTGCGCAAAAGCGAACGCAAGCGTCGGTCTGGAGTCATATGTAAACAGCAATTGCGCCATGCATGTGAGGTATCACCGCGAAGGGCAGATCGAGGGCAGTCATTTTAGCAGTAGACCTCCTCTGTTAATCTAATGTGGTAACCTGTAAAGGCTTTTAAAGGCTTTTAAAAATGTTTGTCGCCACTGCACGTTTGTGCGCAATTTTAAAGTATGTCGTGTTTGGTATCCATGTACTTGGCCTAAGATCATCATTTTTATTTCATCAATAATTTGGGCAATATAGTGTGTTTTAGTGCTTTAAAATAAAAAAGTGTATTTTTCCCCAAAAAATTTGTTTGAAAAAACGCTGCGCAAATACTGTGTGGAAAAAAAAATGCAACACCCACCATTTTAATCTGTAGGGCCTTTGCTTTAAAAAAATATATAATGTTTGGGGGTTCGACTTAACTTTCTTGCAAAAAAAAAATGTTTTTATGTAAACAAACAGTGTCAGAAAGGGCTTTGCCTTCAAGTGGTTAGAAGAGTGGGTGATGTATGACATAAGCTTCTAAATGTTGTGCATAAAATGCCAGGACAATTCAAAACCCCCCCAAATGACCCCATTTTGGAAAGTAGACACCCCAAGCTATTTGCTGAGAGGCATCTCGAGTCCATGGAATATTTTTTATATTTTGACCCAAGTTGCGGGAAAAATATATATATTTTTTTTTTTTTGCGCAAAGTTGTCACTAAATAATATATTGCTCAAACATGCCATGGGCATATGTGGAATTACACCCCAAAATACATTCTGCTGCTTCTCCTGAGTACGGGGATACCACATGTGTGAGACTTTTTGGGAGCCTAGCCGCGTACGGGACCCCAAAAACCAATCACCGCCTTCAGGCTTTCTAAGGGTGTAAATTTTGATTTTCCTCCTCACTACCCCCGTACTCGTACTCAGGAGAAGCAGCAGAATGTATTTTAGGGTGTAATTCCACATATGTCCATGGCATGTTTGAGCAATTTATCATTTAGTGACAATGTTTTGTAAAAAAAAATGTTTTGCTCATTATTCAATCACTTGGGGCAAAAAAAAATAATATTCCATGGACTCAACATGCCTCTCAGCAAATAGCTTGGGGTGTCATCTTTCCAAAATGGGGTCATTTGGGGGGGTTGTGTGCCATCTTGGCATTTTATGGCCTTCAAAACGGTGATAAGTAGTGATAGGTAGTGAGGAGTGAAATCAAAAATGTATGCCCTTAGAAATCCTGAAGGGGGTGCTTGGTTTTCGGGGTCCCGTACGCGGCTAGGCTCCCAAAAAGTCCCACACATGTGGTATCCCCGTACTCAGGAGAAGGAGCAGAATGTATTTTGGGGTTCAATTCCACATATAACCATGGCATGTGTGAGCAATATATCATTTAGTGACAACTTTGTGCAAAAAAAAAAATCAGTTTGTCATATTCCTGCAACTTGTGTCAAAATATGAAATATTCCATGGACTCGACATGCCTCTCAGCAAATAGCTTGGGGTGTCTACTTTCCAAAATAGGGTCATTTGGGGGGGGGGGGGTGTTGTGCTATTTTGGCATTTTATGGCCTTCGAAACCTTGATAGGTAGTGAGTGAAATCAAAAATTTGTGCCCTTAGAAATGCTGAAGGCGGTGCTTGGTTTTTGGGGCCCCATACGCGGCTAGGCTCCCAAAAAGTCCCAAACATGTGGTATCCCCGTACTCAGGAGAAGCAGCAGAATGTATTTTGGGGTGCAATTCCACATATAACCATGGCATGTGTGATCATTGTCATTATTCAATCACTTGGGACAAAAAAAATAAAAAATTCAATGGACTCAACATGCCTCTCAGCAGTTTCGTTGGGGTGTCTACTTTCCAAAATGGGGTCATTTGGGGGGGTTTTGTACTGCCCTGCCATTTTAGCACCTCAAGAAATGAGATAGGCAGTCATAAAATAAAAGCTGTGTAAATTCCAGAAAATGTACCCTAGTTTGTAGACGCTATAACTTTTGCGAAAACCAATAAATATACGCTTATTATATTATTGCGATTTTTTTTTTACTAAAGACATGTGGCTGAATACATTTTGGCCTAAATGTTTGACTAAAATTTAGTTTATTCGATATTTTTTACTTTTTGTTTTAAGAAAAATCTTTTTTTTTCAAAATTTACGGTCTTTTTCCGTTTATATCGCAAAAAATAAAAATCGCAGAGGCAATCAAATACCATCAAAAGAAAGCTCTATTTGTGGGAAGAAAAGGACGCAAATTTTGTTTCGGTACAACATTGCATGACCGCCCAATTACCAGTTAAAGCAGCGCAGTGCCAAATTGTAAAAACACCTCTGGGGATTAAGCTGCATATTGGTCTGGGGCTTAAGTGGTTAAAGGAACGCTTTTCGGTCGAAAAATTACCCTGGCCAATGTCTATGCCCCGAATTCCCACCAGGTCTCCTTCTTTCGAAATATCACTACTGATCTTTCTGCCTTCCAGGAGGGCATGCTAATCCTAGGTGGTGACTTCAATGTCCCCCTTGATCCTCTACATGATACTTCCACGGGCACGTCATCCCTCACCTACACTGCTCTTAGATCCATTAAATCCCAGACGCTGCTACTTCACGACACTTGGCGTACCCTGAATCCCAATGGTAAGGATTTCACTTTCTTCTCAGCCCCACACAACAAGTACTCCAGGATTGATTACTTTTCCTATCACAAAGTGATCTTCCTGTTTTAGATCACACCTCCATTGACCCCATGTTCCTCTCTGACCACCACCCTATTTCAATGACGCTGGCACTCCCTGAAAAGCGCCCCTCCTCACACTCTTGGAGACTGGACCCCTCTTTACTCACCGATCCCTTGATTGCGGCGGACGTCGAACTCCGCATAAAACAATATTTTGATTAAGACAAGTCAACTGACATCTCTACCCTTATTACTTGGGAAGCCCACAAGTGCGTGATCCGGGGCGTCCTGATGGCGGCAGCAGCCAAACGATGGCGAGAACACCGTAAGCGCTTCTCAGAGCTTACCGCCCACATCCAGCTGTTGGAAAGGGCACACAAACGCTCACAAGCCCTGACCACCCCTCCAACCTCTCCAACTTGCCAGATCCGAACTGTTAGATTTATTGGGCAAGCAAATCAAACGTAAATATGTCCTCTCCCAAAGAGTCTTTTACAAGTTCAGCAATAAAGCGGGGCGAATGTTGGCCAGATCGTTACAGACCAAAAAATCTTCCACGACGGTTCACTCCTTAATTGACTCCAGGGGTCAAACAAATATCCTCATCCCCTGACATAGCTAAGCTCTTTTTGTGACATACTACTCGAAACTCTATAGCCTCCACCCTACAGATTCACCCTCTGACTTACTCTCCAGGAAAGAAGCCATAAAAGACTTCCTGACCGAATATTGTCCCAGGCCAATTTCAGACTCTTTAGCTAAAGACCAATAGGTAGATTCAGAAAGAGTTAGGCCGGCTTATCTACAGATAAGCCGACCTAACTCTGAATCTGCACCGACCTATGTTTAAGTGTATTCTCTAACAGAGATACGCTTAAACATATCTAAGATACGACGGCTTGCGCAGTCCTATCTTAGGTTGCAATATTGAGGCTGGCCGCTAGGTGGCGCTTCCATTGCGGTCGGCGTAGAATATGCAAATCAGTAGATACGCCGATTCACGAACGTACGCCCGGCCGCCGCAGTACATTTACGCCGTTTACATAACACATTACAGGCCTAAAGTTATTCCATCAAATAGATGGAATAGTAATGTTAAGTATGGCCGCCGTTCCCGCGTCGAAATTTGTACGTCGTTTGCGTAATTCGTCGGTGAATAGGGATTTACGTCGTTTACGTTCACGTCAAAATCAATAGGCCCGTGCGGCGGACGTAGCCGCAATGCATACTGGGAAATGTAGGCGCACGGCGCATGCGCAGTTGGAAAAAAACTTCAATCACGTCGGGTCAAGCCTCATTATACTAAAACACGCCCCCTTTGACAAATTTGAATTAGGCGCCCTTACGCCCACCGCATTTACGCTACGCCGCCGTAAGTAGGAGGCAAGTACTTTGAGAATACAGTACTTGCCTCTCTGACTTAAGGCGGCGTAGCGTAAATACGCCGCCTTAAAGTTAAGGCGATGTACCTGAATCTAGCTACTAGACTCCCCCCTGACTGATGCTGAAGCAACAGCTGCACTAAAACAAATGAAACCGGGGAAGAGCCCAGGCCCCGATGGACTGACGGTCGGATACTATAAATCTTTTGACCACCTTCTCATCCCAGTCTTCACCTCAGCCTTTAATAATTCCTTTGCCTCTCCTACTACCCCCCCCCCCCCCCCGAGACCTGCTTGCAGATCATATTGCTGTAATACCGAAACCGGGTAAAGACCCCTCTATGGTCACAAATTACAGGCCCATCTCCTTGTTGAACGTGGACCTCAAGTGGTATGCCAAAATTCTTGCGAACCGACTCCTCCCCCTTTTACCCCGACTGATAGACTTGGACCAGGCCGGGTTCATCCCTGGCAGGGAGGCAAGGGATAACACCCTCAAAGCTATTTCCGTTCACGATTGGCTCACATCGACTCAACAATCTGGATTCCTACTTTCCCTTGATGCGGAGAAGGCATTCAATAGAGTGGCCTGGGATTACATGGCGGAGACACTTACTTTCTTGGGTCTCCCCCAATGTATGCTTCATTTTATCCTTGCACTCTACGCCAACCCCACTGCTAGGGTGCGCGTTAATGGCCACCTATCGGATGCCTTCTCTATCACTAATGGCACCCATCAGGGCTGCCCCATTTCCCCACTCATCTTTGTCCTCACGCTCGAACCTCTCCTACGACGCCTTAGAACCAACCCAAATATCAAGGGGATCGATATCAGCTTTTGCCAACGACATTCTACTCTTTCTGACAGAACCCATCACGTCTCTACCAAATTTGCTCGCGGACCTTAAGACTTTCAGTTACCTGACTAACCTACAAATAATTTTTTCGAAGTCCAATGCCCTCAATATCACTCTTCCCCCTGACGTATTTAAATGGAACACTGGCTCAATTACCTATTTGGGAATTCAGATCCCCTCCTCCCTCTCAGACCTATACTCCACCAACTACCTCCCACTGCTGCAAAACATTCAGAAAGACCTTAAAAGCTGGTCCATGGGCCTTTTCTCGTGGTTCGGTAGAGCAGCTGCTATCAAAATGAACGTCTTACCCAGACTTCTCTACCTGTTTCAAACAGTCCCGATCAAACTCCCTCTGGCCTTTTTCTCTGCATGCCGAAAGGCTTGTACAGACTTTGTCTGGGGTGGACGTTGACCTCGGATAAGCTACGCCAAACTCACGATCCCCAAGTTGAAAGGGGGCTTAGGTCTCCCAGATCTACACAAATATCACCAGGCCTGTCTCCTATCCAGAATTGTTGATTGGAATGTCCACATCACCACTAAAGCTTGGGTACGTCTAGAGCATTTGTTCTCGTCCATCCCATTGGCTCAAGCCCCGTGGATCACGCCACGCGCTCTCCCCCCTTCGTGCCAGACCCACCCTCTCGTCTTCCCAACTTTGACTGCTTTTAGAGCGGCTTGCTCAACGTATCAGGTCTCCTCCCTGTTAGGCCCAATGACCCCACTTAGGCTTAACCCAGACTTCACCCCGGGTCTCTCTTCCTCCTTTTTATCAGAGGCTTGGCCTTACACTCACATGCGTGCAAATCACTTCTTTGAGAACGACCGTCTTCTCTCTAATTTTAAAGTTTACGATGAGGAACGGATCATTCCCGTTCCGGACATATGTCCAACTCAGGCACTTCTTTGATAAACCTCGCCCGAAACCGGACTGGTCCCGCCAACTCACCCCCTTTGAAACGTTATGCTCGGGTACTGAACCTCTGACCCACCTAATCTCTTCTACTTATGCACTACTATTCCCAGATTGCAAACCAAAAGACAATTGGGCCAGCCGAAAATGGGGAATAGAACTTTCCATAGATCTGACAGATCGGGATTGGGAAGCTATATACTCAAGGGAACGGTGAATGTACACACACAGGAAAACGCTTTTTAAAATATTTTCAAGATGGTACAGGACCCCCCTCAGGCTACATGCTATCTACCCCTCTGTCTCCCCACTGTGTTGGAGATCTGGAGCCGAGATGGGCTCCCTATTATACATTTGGTGGTCGTGCTCTAAATTACAAGCGTTCTGGACCGAGGTCCATCGCCTTACCAACAGCATATCCACCTATGACCTTGACTTCTCACCGGCTCAGTTCCTGCTCCACCACTCCAACATACCCCCGAAAGCCTACTCCCGTTCTTTGGCAATGATTAACGCAGCAAAACTTTGCATCCCTGCGAAATAGCGGTCTTTGGAACCACCGACTATTGCTGACTGGTTCGGGTGTATAAACCAGATTGCAGACATGGAGAACCTGATCCATCAGGCGCACGACACACCTTCTAAATATACTGAGTCTTGGGCTTGCTGGATACACTTCACCTCAATGGATAATTATGAAACGGCTATGTCTTAGTGAACTTCCGAGAGCTGTGGTGGGAATCAGAAAAACTGGACATCCCCCACTCCAGTTTACTCCCCCCCCCCCATCTGGATCCCCCCTCTCCCCCCCTCACCTCCTTCACCGAGTCCCCCCTGCTCTGTTAGGTACCGATCCTATACCAGATTACGCATGATACTCCTAACACGGACCTCCTTTTATCTTTTATGCACACACTCCCCTCTGACCCCTCCCAGGCACATTTCATATTCTTTACATTTCTCTATTGGATAAGTTTCCCCACTCTACATAGCTAGATCAGCTCACTACATTGCTCTTGACTCACCCTGACACTGAGAGCTATCCATATGAACCCGAGGTTACCCCATCACGTTTCCCTTTGCTGCTGACACATCTCATGTCAAGCAGGCTTTCACACTGAACTGTGGATTTCTTTTTTTTAAATCAGAAAAAGGGTTTATTGTGCCAATACAGAGTTGTACATTGCTAGTCATAATCACTCAATAGTAAATACTTATACTGCAATACACAAACAATGTAAACAAACTGTGGATTTCTGATATTGTTATGAAAGTTTATTTTGTTCACTGTGACTGCGTCCGCGACCTTGCATTTTATGATACCTTAACAATGCATTACACTTTCTGTATTGTTACCATTCTTTTCAATAAAAGATAACTCCTCACATTTTTGTAGATATTTTATCTTTTCTTGTAACAACACATAAGAAATTATACTTTGCTACAATGTAAAGTAGTAAGTGTACAGCTTGCATAACAGTGTAAATTTGCTGTCCCCTCAAAATAACTCAACACACAGCCAATAATATCTAAACCGATGGCAACAAAATTGGGTACACACCTACCGGTAATTAAAAATGGCCAAATTGGGCCCAATTAGACATTTTCACTCCACTGTGTCATGGGACTCGTTAGTGTTATAATGTCTCAGGTGTAAATGAGGAGCAAGTGTGTTAAATTTGGTGTTATCACTCTCAATCTCTCAGGCCCCGTACACACCATAGAATCTATCCGCAGATAAATCCCATCAAATGGGTTTCAGCGGATAGATTCTATGGTGTGTACACTCCTGCGGATATTTATCCTCGGATAAATCTCCCCTGGGATGGATTTTCAGCAGATGAATATTTGCTGACATGCTCAACAAATCCATCTGCTGAAGTCCATCCCAAAGGATGGATCCGCTCGTCTGTACAGACTCACCGGATCCATCCGTCCAAAGGGATTCCCCGCACGCGTCGTAATGATTTGACGCATGCGTGGAATTCCTTATATGACAGCGTCGCGCCGTCGCCGCTATTATGACGCGGCGACGGGCGCGACGCTGTCATATAAGGAATTCCACGCACGTCATCGCCAGAGGATTTCGGCACGGAGGATTTCGGCGCGGATTTCAATGTGATGGTGTGTACACGCCATCGCATAGAAATCTTCTGAAATCCTCGAGAGGATTTATCCGCGGATACGGTCCGCTGGACCGTATCCGCGGATAAATCCTCTCGTGTGTATGGGGCCTCAATCTCTCATACTGGTCACTGGAAGTTCAACATGGCACCTCATGGCAAAGAACTCTCTGAGGATCTGGAAAAAAAATGTTGCTCTACATAAAGATAGCGTATGCCGCATACACACGACCAACATTGTTTTTTCCATGACATGGAAATGGTCTTGTGTAAGCGGCATTAGGCTATAAGAAGATTGCCAAGACCCTGAAACTGAGCTGCAGCATGGTGGCCAAGACCATACAGCGGTTTCTAAGGACAGGTTCCACTCAGTACAGGCCTCGCCATGGTCGGCCAAAGAAGTTGAGTGCACATGCTCAGTTTTATATCTAGAGGTTGTCTTTGGGAAATAGACGCATTAGTGCTGCCAGCATTGCTAGCATCCCAGTTGAAGGGGTGGGGGGTCAGCCTGTCAGTGCTCAGACCATACACCACATACTGCATCAAATTGGTCTGCAGGGCTGTCGTCCCAGAAGGGAGCCTCTTCTAAAGATGGTGCACAAGAAAGCCCACAAACAGTTTGCTTAAGACAAGCAGACTAACGATTACTGGAACCATGTCCTGTGGTCTGATGAGACCAAGATACATTTATTTGGTTCAGATGGTGTCAAGTGTGTGTGTGTGGAGGCAACCAGGCAAGGAGTACAAAGACAAGCATGGTGGTGGGATTGTCATGGTCTGGGGCTGCATGAGTGCTGCCGGCACTGAGGAGCTACAGTTCATTGAGGGAACCATGAATGCCAATATGCACCGTGACATACTGAATGATCCCCTCTTTTCAGAGACTGGGCTGCAAGGCAGTATTCCAACATAACGACCCCAAACACACCTCTGAGATCACCACTGCCTTGCTAAAGAAGCTGAGGGTAAAGGTGAAGGACTGGCCAAGCATGTCTCCAGACCTAAACCCTATTAGGCATCTGTAAGGGCATCCTCAAATGGAAGGTGGAGGAGCGTAAGGTCTCCAATATCCACCAGCTCCATGATGTCATCAAGAAGGAGTGGAAGATGACTCCAGTGGCAACCTGTGAAGCTCTGGTGAACTTCATGCCCAAGAGGGTTAAGGCAGTGCCAGAAAATAATGGTGGCCACACAAAATATTGACAATTTGGGCCCAATTTGGACATTTTCACTTAGGGGTGTACTCACTTTTGTTGGCAGCGGTTTAGACATTAACCACTTGACAACTGGGCACCTAAACACCCTTAATAACCAGACCAATTTTCAGCTTTCGGTGCTCTCACATTTTGAATGACAATTACTCAGTCATGCAACACTGTATACATATGACATTTTTGTCCTTTTTTTCCACACAAATAGAGCTTTCTTTTGGTGGTATTTGATCACCTCTGCGTTTTTTTTTTTTTGCTATAAATGAAAAAATAACGTAAATTTTGTAAAAAAAAAAAAATATATATATCTTAATTTCTATTATTTGCGAAAAAGTAATTTTTCTTCATAAATTTAGCCAAAAATGTATACTGCTACATATCTTTGGTAAAAAAAATAAAAAATTGTGGATATTATTTAGTCTGGGTGAAAGTTATAGGGTCTACAAGCTATGGTGCCAATTACTGAACATGTATCAATTTGATCACACCCGATGTAGTGACAGCCTATCTAATTTCTTGAGACCCTAACAAGCCAGTAAAGTACAAATACCCCCCAAATTGCCCCTTTTTGGAAAGTAGACATTCCAAGGTAGTTAGTAAGAGGCATAGTTAGATTTTTGAAGTTGTCATTTTTTCCCACAATTCTTTGCAAAATTAAGTTTTTTTGATTTTTTTTCACACCAAATTGTCATTATAACAGGTTATTTCTCTCATATGGCATGTGTATTCCACAAATGACACCCCAAAATATATTCTGCTGCTCCTCCTGAGTATGGCGATACCACATGTGTGAGACTTTTACACAGCCTGGCCACATACAGAGGCCCAACACTGAAGTAGCAACTTCAGGCGTTCTTGGAGCATAATTTACACATCTAGGGCCGGATTCAAAAAGCCCGGCGTAAATTTGTGCGGGCGTAGCGTATCTCAGATACGCTACGGCTCCGTAACTTAGTGAGGCAGGTTCTGTATTCAGAAAGAACCTGCGCCCTAAGTTAAGGCCGTGTAGTGTGTGTGGTCCGGCGTAAGCCCGCGGAATTCAAATTATCCATGCAGTGGGCGTGTTGTATGGGAATGAAGGCTGACCCCACGTAAATTAAATTTTTGACTAACGGCGCATGCACCATCCGTGAATGTATCCCAGTGCGCATGCTCCAAATTACGTCGCAAATAGTCAATGCTTGCCCTATTCGCGAACGACTTATGCAAACGACGTAATCGACGGAAAATTTGACGCTGGCCCGACGTCCATACTTAACATAGGATACGCCTCATATAGCAGGGGTAACTTAATGCCGGAAAAAGCCTTACGTAAACAACGTAAAAAAATGCGCCGGGCGGACGTACATTTCTGAATCGGCGTATCTACCTAATTTGCATATTCCTTGCGTAAATCGACGGAAGCGCCACCTAGCGGCCAGCGTAAATATGCAACTAAGATACGACGGCGTAAGAGACTTACGCCAGTCGGATCTTAGCAAAATTCCGGCGTATCTTGTTTTCTGAATACAGAAAAAAGATACGCCGGAGCATCCTAGAAGTTACGCGGCGTATCAATAGATACGCCAGCGTAACTTCTTTCTGAATCTGGCCCCTAATCTCTCAACCACCTATTATACTTTTGAAGGCCCTGGAGCACCAGGACAATAGAAACGCCCACAAAGTGACCCCATTTTGGAAAGCTAACACCCCAACGTATAATCTATGATGCATAATGAGTCTTTTGAATGGTTCATTTTTTCCAAATGTTTTTGGAAAATGTGGGAAAAAATGAAAACATTTTTTTACACAAAGTTGTCCATTTATAGGATATTTCCAACACGTAGCATGTACATAGCAAAAATTACACCCCAAAATATATTCTGCTGCTCCTTCTGAGTATGGTGATACCACATGTGTGAGACTTTTACATAACCTGGCTACATACAGAGGCCCAACACTGAAGGAGCAACTTCAGGCGTTCTAGGAGCATAGATTACACAACTAATCTCTCAACCACCTATTACACTTTTGAAGGCCCTGGAGCACCAGGACAATAGAAACGCCCACAAAGTGACACCATTTTGGAAAGCTAACACCCCAACGTATAATCTATGAGGCATAATGAGACTTTTGAACGGTTAATTTTTACCAGATGTTTTTGCAAAATGTGGAAAAAAAATGAAAACGCTTTTTTTTTACACAAAGTTGTCTATTTATAGGATATTTCCAACACATAGCATGTACATAGCAAAAAATAAACCCCAAAATATATTCTGCGTATGGTGATACCACATGTGTGATTTTTTTAACAGCCTGGCCACATAGAGGCTCAACATCCAAGAAGCACCGTGTGTCAGGTGTTCTAGGGACATAAATTACACATCCAATTTCCTTACAATCTATCACATTTTTGAAGGCCCTTCATATTTCTAAACACAGCATGTACATACCAAGAATTACACCCTAAAAAACATTCTGCTGAGTAATGGTTAAAAAAAAAAAAAAAAAAGATTACCTGTGGTTTTAGTAGTGCAATTTTCCACAGGAGGAGAGCCCTGATCCAGGCAGCAGGCAGGGATGTGGTCAGCGACAGTAAATGGAATTGTCCAGGCAGCAGGCAGGAATATTGTCCATAGTCAGTGCAGGCAGGCATACTGTCCATATACAGTCCAGGGCCAGTGCAAGTAGAAACATTGCCAGCAGTGCCAAAATATTGGTTCTGGTAGTAAGCAGGTACATGGTCCAAGTAGCAGGCCAGGAAAGAATGGGGAAAGGGGCAGAGGCTTCTCCCACCCAAATCTCTTTGAAGCCTCCGGGCAACCAGACCCTAATCCAGAAATGAGAAAACTAAAAAAAATTGTTTTCTTCATCCAGAAAAACAATTCTGGAGCCCCTCACATATGTGAGACCCCTGTGTTCCCATTAGAATAGCAGGGTAAAAGATCAATCCAAGAGGCAGGCAAAAAAACATGGTCAAGCAGTCCAGGGTCAGTTCCAGAGCAGGCAGAGGTAGGTACAGTTAAGCGTTGGGCAGAAGCGTGGCCGTATAACAGGCCAGGGTCAGTTTAAGAGCAGGCAGAGGTAGGTACAGTTAAGTGTTAGGCAGAAGCGTGGTTGTATAACAAGCCAAGGTCAGTTCCGGAGAAGGCAGAGGTATTTTTAGCATTAGGCAGAAGCGTGGTCTTATAACAGTCCAGTGTCGGTGCCAGAGAAGGCAGAGGTATGTACAGTGCAGTGGCGTAAGGGGTGTGGAGGAAAATGACAGGAAATTAGAATTTTGATTACCATACTTCCTGTCACGGAAGGTCCCAGCATCCAGATCGAATGCTTCCGTCATGTACCGCTTTCATCAGTTTGGACATAGATACTCGATTTTAGCTGCCTTGAAACACACAACGAGACGAGACTTGTATGTGTGCTAAGTATGGACTGTTTAATAGAACCAAAAGCACAATCTTTTATACAGTAAAAAGGAGGTGGCCAGAACAATAATTAACATGAGCTAATTTATCTAATCATTTAGCCAGACAAGGTGAATAGACACCCCAACTCTTCATTCATCTGCTGTACAATACACAATCTCTTAAGCGTAAACACAGGACATCTTCACACACACACAATAGAGGCAATTAGCACAAAGAATAGAGAGATGGCTGGTGGTGAAACATTAGCATTTCAACAGTCTGTTACACAGAGGAATGAGTCATTGAAGTCCACTCCCCCCATAAACAAATTATAATCGTAGATGCATGCTGGTTTCTGGACTGGGCCACTTCTTCTGTGAACTTCCACGTAGGTGTCGTTGTGGATCGTTGTAAGCATGTGGACATTTTGTTTGTCCCTCCACCTGACAGCCAATAGCTCCTGGTTCCTCAATGATGCCCACTCCCCTCGTCTTAGCTTCTCATTGACCAGTTTTTGTGGGAAGCCCTTTCTATTGGCTCTTACTGTGCCACATGCTGGGGTGTCCCTAAGGTGAAGATTGCGAAACAGGGGCAGGCTAGAGTAAAAAATTATCCACATAAAGGTGGTATCCTTTTCCAAGAAGTGGATAGACAAGTTCCCAGACCACTTTTCCGCTGGCTCCGATATACTCTGGGCATTCAGGGGGATGCAGTTGGGAGTCCTTCCCTTCGTACACCAGGAAGCCGTAAATGTATCCCGTGCCTCGGTTGCAAAGTTTGTACAGTTTAACCCCATATCGGCCCTTTTGCTGGGCATAAATTGTTTGATGCCCAGCCTGCCTGAGAATTTTACAAGGGACTCATCTATGAAGATATTCTGTTCGGGGATATATAACTGGGGAAATTTTTCAGAGAAATAATTTAGGAGTGGCCGAATGTTAAATAATTTGTCAAAAGCTGGGTTATTTTGGGGAGGGCACTGGGTGTTATCGTTATAGTGGAGGAACCGCATAATCATTACGTATCGGGATCTGGGCATAGTGGATGAGAAGACTGGCATGTGGTGGATGGGTTTGGTAGACTAGTAGGAGTACATTTGTTTTTTTTTGTGAGTCCCATATTGAAAGTTAGGGCCAAGAAAATTTTGAATTACTCTACAGTTAGTTCTCTCCACTCAAAGGGACGGGCATAACTGGAACCAGGGCTGCTTACTATAAACTGCTGTGCGTAGAGGTTGCACTGGGCCACAATGGACAAAAGCAAGTCTTCTGTAAAAATCAAATGAAAAAAATCGAGCATGGCAAATTCGTCGGTGTTCACCTGGACACCTGGCTGCTCCGGAATTAGGGGGAAGACACAGGGGGTTTTGAAGGGCATAGGGAAGGCTGGCATGGCTCCTATCCCTTTGGGGCTGAGATGACACCCTACTGGTGCCTGGCCTTTTTGTTGGCACTGCTCTCGGGGTGGACGGCACTGCTCTCGGGGTGGACGGCACTTCTCTCGGGGTGGACGGCACTTCTCTCGGGGTGGACGGCACTGCTCTCGAGGTGGATGGCACTGCTCTCGAGGTGGATGGCACTGCTCTCGAGGTGGATGGCACTGCTCTCGAGGTGGACGGCACTGCTCTCGAGGTGTCTAGCCCTGCGCTGCTAGTTGTAGGCTGCTGCTCCACGCTAGAACGCCTTCTTTTCATGGGCACATTTTCCTCTTCCGATTCTGTGTCAGACCCACTGCTTGTAACAGGTTCATAGGCTGAATCGTAATCTGACAGAGACTCAGAGAGCTCCCTGCTTCTCTCATCAATCATGCATAGAAGCTGGTAGGCCTCCTCACTAGTGATTTTTTTTTTGCCATACTGGTGGCTGGTGAGGCTGCACTGCAGAGCACTGTGGTGGCTGCACAGCTGGGCACAGACTGCACTGATGGGCACATGTGGCACTGATGGGCACAGGTGGCACTGATGGGCACAGGCGGCACTGGTGTGGCTCTGTAGTAGCACTGTAATGGCACTGGTGTGGCTCTGGTTGAAGCGGTGTGGCTCCGGTGGTACTGCTTAGAAAACAGGTGGCACTGGTGGGCACAGGTAGCACTGGTGGGCACAGGCGGCACTGATGTGGCACAGATGAGCACTGATGGGCACAAGTGGCGCAGATGAGCACTGATGGGCACAGGTGGCACTGATGGGCACAGGTGGCACTGGTGTGGCTCTGTAGTGGCACTGGTGTGGCTCTGTAGTGACACAGAGGTGTCACAATTGTGGCACATATGGCACTATTCTGGCACTTGGGGGAATGCTGGGCACTGTTGGGCACTGCTGGGGCACTGCTCGGCACTTACTATTGTCACAGGGTCACTCTCCTCTCCTCTCACGCTGAATCTGTGTGAGGAGAGGAGAGCATGAACTTGGGATGACCCCACTACAAAGTTTTGTTTACTTTTGTGATCGATCCATCATTGGACAAAGCCATCACGTGCATAGGGTCCTTTACCACGATCTGTGTTGCGACGGGTCCCGTGGACCTGGCGAGCACAGATGTTCCCAAGTGCGTGCGGGAACGATTCTCTAGGGGGACGTCCATGTACGCCCTCCCAGAGTTAAGCAACCACCCTGTAGCCGTAATTCGGCTATGGGCCAGTTGCTAAGTGGTTAATGGCTGTGTGTTGAGTTTTTTTGAGGCAACAGCAAATGTACACTGTTATACAAGCTGTACACTCACTACTACTAAAGTGCAGTTTCTTCAGTGTTGTCACATGAAAAGATATAATAAAATATTTACAAAAATGTGAGGGGTATACTCACTTTTGTGGGATGTGTGTACATATATATATATATGTAGCAGGGTCATACTATCAGGGACTATTTGATAGTTATGTATACCTAAATCCCCGGGAGTTCCAGTTACGTTGTGTATATGTGCTTACTTTTTTCTTCCTAAAGCAATGCATTGTGGGATTTGAAGGATTAGGAGAAACGGACTCCATTGACATTGGTAGAAATAGACTACAGTAGCCACAATGCATTGGCTTCCCAGAGAACATTGCACCCCCGCACAGCTTTATTGGGGAGGTTACTTAAAGGCTGGGAGGAGTTGTTTTCGCTCTCTTGGGATCGGCGCTCTCCCCTCTGCGGAACGAGGGAGAGCACTACAGTCAAGCAGCTAGGCCTGAATCCTGAGGCGGAATCCATCGGAAGATCAGCCATCCGGAGAGAGACAAGACAAAGTGCCTCCAGCTCGTGTTTTTCAGAGACTGGAGGAACTCACGAGCTGACGGCTGTAACAACGGAGAGCGAGAGACCGGAGATGGTGTGTTGTGGAGCGGCGATTGATCAGCACATCTCTCATGAGGGACTAAGGCGGACTGGGCCTGTTCAGGTGAGAGGGCACTTGCCCAAGTTTCAACATTACCTCAGCCTTATGACTTGCAGTACTCCACATGCCAGGGCCACGCATGTTGGCTGATCTAGCTCAAAGGCCTAACATCTAAAAACCACGCTAGTTAAACTTACCAACGCTGACTAAGGATCGGTCCACAAGTACCTGTGTTGAACATACCCCCTTTTTGACTGAGCCTAAATCCCTCGGATTACAAATAAATTAAAGTGCACAAACGTATTCACCATAGATTCCACCATTGAGGAACATTCCGGAGTTGTCTGGGCCAGGCCCGGAAAAGATTACAAGTAACTGTGTTTTACAGAATTACCCACTAGGGGGAGCTCGCGAGCATAGACTACCTATAGCCACTTAGACTTATTAGTATTAACTAGAAAATGCATTCCCTGAGGAAAATGCGAGTGGGAATGCTGAATTGCTGAGCCCGCACCAAAGCCATTCACCATAACCACTACACTATCTTTAGGACACACAGCTCCTTTCTCTATATGCAAAGGAGAGAGTATCCTGACTTCCTGGTCGCCCCTCCCCCCTCAAGAGGTTTTCTCCCCTCCCCCAGGTCAGTGAGGAGGAATATTGCACTGAGGTAAGGAAAGCTATTTATGGAAAGAATTACCATTACAAACGCTTTTAATTCACAGACCAAATACATGAATTACGCCTTCAACCAAAACTTAATAAATCCACAACCGTACATGCGATCGATACAGCGACTTCACCGTTTGAAAGACACGGCCCTTGTGAACGCATCGATATGAAATTTATGTTGATAAACTTAAAAATGTGGCCATGTCAGTGATTTAGAAAAGAGCGTCTTTGTGTGTTTTGCAGAAACATTTTTTAGACTTTTTAACATGACGGTCAATGGGAGGGAGTTTGAGGCGCTTGTCCTTTAGAAGCTCCTGGAACTAAAAGTCAAATGCCTATCGCAAAACTGATAACATTGCCTGAAACCAGACAAAAATACCTACGTTTTGATATATAAATTGTGTATGACAAGTAGATCTTGTGGGCGTGAGAGCAATTTGTTCCCCCTTTTTCTAAAGATAATTTTATTTTTCAATGATCTGTGCTGTAATGGTCACATGACACACTCTAAATCCCCTCCATAGGATTACATTATAACCGATAACATTTTCTGAAAAAATCACTAAACGTAAATTGCGTTTTCACAAAAACCGTAAAAGATATCAATCTAAAAAGTCATGTTTGGATAGCTGAATATTTTGTGACCGCTTTAAAGTTTGTTTGGTGTCTGTAAGTGAAAGTATGAAGGAGCTGAAACTTTTGGCAGAACGTGTGTTTTGAAGCAGGAAAAAGGATGTTCTCATTGACTTCAATGTTAAAAAAAGTGTCTAAAAGCTTAATATTTTAAAAAGTATAAATAGTACAAAAAAACTTGAAGAAGTCCCATCGTTAGCTGAACGAGACGAACATTTGAAAAGTTGAATGGTCTCAATAGCTGAAAGTATGCAGAAGTTACGCAGAGCCAAAAAACGTACGGAATAAAATTAAAATTAAAATTAAGAAGAAGAACTAGAAAATGCATTTCCTGAGGAAAATACGAGTGGGAATGCTGAATAGCTGAGCCCGCACCAAAGCCATTCACCATAACCACTACACTATCTTTAGGACACACAGCTCCTTTCTCTATCTGCAAAGTAGAGAGTATGCTGACTTCCTGTCGCCCCTCCCCCCTCAAGAGGTTTCCCCTCCCCCCAGGTCAGTGAGGAGGAATATTGCACTGAGGTAGAAAGCTATTTATGGAAAGAAATTCCATTACAAACGCCTTTTAATTCACAGACCAATACATTAATTACGCCTCCAAACAAAACGTAATAAATCCACAACCGTACATGCGATCGATACAGCGACTTCACCGTTTGAAAGACACGGCCCTTGTGAACGCATCGATATGAAATTTATGTTGATAAACTTAAAATTGTGGCTATGCCAGCGATTTAGAAAAGAGCGTCTTTGTGTGTTTTGCAGGAAAATTTTTAAATTTTTTAACATGGACGGTCAATGAGAGTGGTTTTGGTCGCTCTTGTCCTTTAGAAGCTCCTGGAACTAAAACTAAAATACGTATCACAAAACTGATCACATTGCCTGAAACCAGACAAGCATACCTACGTTTTGATATATAAATTGTGTATGACAAGTAGATCTTGTGGGCGTGAGAGCAATTTGTTCGCCCTTTTTTTAAAGATAATTTTTGTTTTCAAAGATCTCCACTGTAAAGGTCACATGACACACTCTAATCCCTTCCATAGGGTTACATTATAACCGATTCCATTTTCTGAAAAAATCGCTAAACGTAAATTGCGTTTTCACAAAAACCGTAAAAGATATCAATCTGAAAAGTCATGTTTGGATAGCTGAATATTTTGTGACCGCTTTAAAGTTTGTTTGGTGTCTGTAAGTGAAAGTATGAAGGAGCTGAAACTTTTGGCAGAACGTGTGTTTTGAAGCAGGAAAAAGGATGTTCTCATTGACTTCAATGTTAAAAAAAAGTGTCTAAAAGCTTAATATTTTAAAAAGTATAAATAGTACAAAAAAACTTGAAGAAGTCCCATCGTTAGCTGAACGAGATGAACATTTTAAAAGTTGAATGGTCTCAATAGCTGAAAGTATGCAGAAGTTACGCAGAGCCAAAAAACGTACGGAATAATAAAATTAAAATTAAAATTAAGAACTAGACAATGCATTTCCTGAGGAAAATGCGAGTGGGAATGCTGAATAGCTGAATTGCTGAGCCCGCACAAAAGCCATTCACCATAACCACTACACTATCTTTAGGACATACAAGCAGTGTTCCTTCAGTACTTATAAAGCCTAATATCACACAGCTCCTTTCTCTATCTGCAATATAGAGAGTGTCCTGACTTGACTGGTCGCCCCCCCCCCTCAAGAGGCTTTCTCCACATGAGGTGGGGGAGGAGGACTGCACTGAGGTAAAGAAAGCTATTTAGGGAATCAAAATACCATTAGAAACGCTTTCATCCACACACAAAATCAGTTATCGAAGCCTTCAAACAAAACGTAATAAATCCACAACCGTACATGCGATCGATACAGCGACTTCACCGTTTGAAAGACACGGCCCTTGTGAACGCATCGATATGAAATTTATGTTGATAAACTTAAAAATGTGGCCATGTCAGCGATTTAGAAAAGAGCGTCTTTGTGTGTTTTGCAGAAACATTTTTTAGACTTTTAACATGACTCTTGTCCTTTAGAAGCTCCTGGAACTAAAACTAAAATACGTATCACAAAACTGATCACATTGCCTGAAACCAGACAAGCATACCTACGTTTTGATATATAAATTGTGTATGACAAGTAGATCTTGTGGGCGTGAGAGCAATTTGTTCCCCCTTTTTTTAAAGATAATATTTTTTGTGGATGATCTCCACTCTAAAGGTCACATGACACACTCTAAACCTGCTCCATAGGATTACATTATAACCGATAAAAAAATCACTAAACGTAAATTGCGTTTTCACAAAAACCGTAAAAGATATCAATCTAAAAAGTCATGTTTGGATAGCTGAATATTTTGTGACCGCTTTAAAGTTTGTTTGGTGTCTGAAGTGAAAGTATGAAGGAGCTGAAACTTTTGGCAGAACGTGTGTTTTGAAGCAGGAAAAAGGATGTTCTCATTGACTTCAATGTTAAAAAAAAGTGTCTAAAAGCTTAATATTTTAAAAAGTATAAATAGTACAAAAAAACTTGAAGAAGTCCCATCGTTAGCTGAACGAGACGAACATTTTAAAAGTTGAATGGTCTCAATAGCTGAAAGTATGCAGAAGTTACGCAGAGCCAAAAAACGTACGGAATAAAATTAAAATTAAAATTAAGAACTAGACAATGCATTTCCTGAGGAAAATGCGAGTGGGAATGCTGAATTGCTGAGCCCGCACCAAAGCCATTCACCATAACCACTACAGTATATTTAGGACATACAAGCAGTGTTCCTTCAGTACTTATAAAGCCTAATATCACACAGCTCCTTTCTCTATCTGCAATATAGAGAGTGTCCTGACTTGCCTGGTCGCCCCTCCCCCCTCAAGAGGCTTTCTCCACATGAGGTGGGGGAGGAGGACTGCACTGAGGTAAGGAAAGCTATTTAGGGAATCAAAATACCATTAGAAACGCTTTCATCCACACGCAAAATCAGTTATCGTAGCCTTCAAACAAAACGTAATAAATCCACAACCGTACATGCGATCGATACAGCGACTACACCATTTGAAACACAAGACTTTTGTGAACGCATCGATATGAAATTTATGTTGATAAACTTAAAAAATGTGGCCATGTCAGCGATTTAGAAAAGAGCGTCTTTGTGTGTTTTGCAGGAATTTTTTTTAGACTTTTTAACATGACGGTCAATGGGAGGGCGTTTGAGGCACTTGTCCTTTAGAAGCTCCTGGAACTAAAAGTCAAATGCCTATCGCAAAACTGATCACATTGCCTGAAACCAGACAAGCATACTACGTTTTGATATATAAATTGTGTATGACAAGTAGATCTTGTGGGCGTGAGAGCAATTTGTTCGCCCTTTTTTTAAAGATAATTTTTGTTTTCAAAGATCTCCACTCTAAAGGTCACATGACACACTCTAAACCTGCTCCATAGGATTACATTATAACCGATAAAAAAAATCACTAAACGTAAATTGCGTTTTCACAAAAACCGTAAAAGATATCAATCTAAAAAGTCATGTTTGGATAGCTGAATATTTTGTGACCGCTTTAAAGTTTGTTTGGTGTCTGTAAGTGAAAGTATGAAGGAGCTGAAACTTTTGGCAGAACGTGTGTTTTGAAGCAGGAAAAAGGATGTTCTCATTGACTTCAATGTTAAAAAAAAGTGTCTAAAAGCTTAATATTTTAAAAAGTATAAATAGTACAAAAAAACTTGAAGAAGTCCCATCGTTAGCTGAACGAGATGAACATTTTAAAAGTTGAATGGTCTCAATAGCTGAAAGTATGCAGAAGTTACGCAGAGCCAAAAAACGTACGGAATAAAATTAAAATTAAGAAGAAGAATAATAAAAAACGAATATCAATACTGGGAATGCTTATTAAAGCATTCCCACTAATAACTAGAAAATGCATTCCCTGAGGAAAATGCGAGTGGGAATGCTGAATTGCTGAGCCCGCACCAAAGCCATTCACCATAACCACTACACTATCTTTAGACACACAGCTCCTTTCTCTATCTGCAAAGTAGAGAGTATGCTGACTTCCTGGTCGCCCCTCCCCCCTCAAGAGGTTTCCCCTCCCCCCCAGGTCAGTGAGGAGGAATATTGCACTGAGGTAAGGAAAGCTATTTATGGAAAGAAATTCATTACAAACGCCTTTTAATTCACAGACCAATACATTAATTACGCCTCCTAAACAAAACGTAATAAATCCACAACCTACATGCGATCGATACAGCGACTTCAACGTTTGAAAGACACGGCCCTTGTGAACGCATCGATATGAAATTTATGTTGATAAACTTAAAATTGTGGCCATGCCAGCGATTAGAAAAGAGCGTCTTTGTGTGTTTGCAGAATTTTTTTTAGACTTTTTTAACATGACGGTCAATGGGAGGGCGTTTGAGGCACTTGTCCTTTAGAAGCTCCTGGAACTAAAAGTCAAATGCCTATCGCAAAACTGATCACATTGCCTGAAACCAGACAAGCATACCTACGTTTTGATATATAAATTGTGTATGACAAGTAGATCTTGTGGGCGTGAGAGCAATTTGTTCGCCCTTTTTTTAAAGATAATTTTTGTTTTCAAGATCTCCACTCTAAAGGTCACAATGACACACTCTAAACCTGCTCCATAGGATTACATTATAACCGATAAAAAAATCACTAAACGTAAATTGCGTTTTCACAAAAACCGTATAAGATATCAATCTAAAAAGTCATGTTTGGATAGCTGAATATTTTGTGACCGCTTAAAGTTTGTTTGGTGTCTGTAAGTGAAAGTATGAAGGAGCTGAAACTTTTGGCAGAACGTGTGTTTTGAAGCAGGAAAAAGGATGTTCTCATTGACTTCAATGTTAAAAAAAAGTGTCTAAAAGCTTAATATTTTAAAAAGTATAAATAGTACAAAAAAACTTGAAGAAGTCCCATCGTTAGCTGAACGAGACGAACATTTTTAAAAGTTGAATGGTCTCAATAGCTGAAAGTATGCAGAAGTTACGCAGAGCCAAAAAACGTACGGAATAATAATATTAAAATTAAAATTAAGAAGAAGAACTAGAAAATGCATTCCCTGAGGAAAATGCGAGTGGGAATGCTGAATTGCTGAGCCCGCACCAAAGCCATTCACCATAACCACTACACTATCTTTAGGACACACAGCTCCTTTCTCTATCTGCAAAGTAGAGAGTATGCTGACTTCCTGGTCGCCCCTCCCCCCTCAAGAGGTTTCCCCTCCCCCAGGTCAGTGAGGAGGAATATTGCACTGAGGTAGAAAGCTATTTATGGAAAGAAATTCCAATACAAACGCCTTTTAATTCACAGACCAATACATTAATTACGCCTCCAAACAAAACGTAATAAATCCACAACCGTACATGCGATCGATACAAGCGACTTCACCGTTTGAAAGACACGGCCCTTGTGAACGCATCGATATGAAATTATGTGATAAACTTAAAATTGTGGCCATGCCAGCGATTTAGAAAAGAGCGTCTTTTGTGTGTTATTGCAGGAAAATTTTTAAAATGTTTAACATGGACGGTCAATGAGAGTGGTTTTGTCACTCTTGTCCTTTAGAAGCTCCTGGAACTAAAACTAAAATACGTATCACAAAACTGATCACATTGCCTGAAACCAGACAAGCATACCTACGTTTGATATATAATTTGTGTATGACAAGTAGATTCTTGTGGGCGTGGAGAGCAATTTGTTCGCCCTTTTTTTAAAGATAATTTTTGTTTTCAAAAGATCTCCACTCTAAAGGTCACATGACACACTCTAAACCTGCTCCATAGGATTACATTATAACCGATAAAAAAATCACTAAACGTAAATTGCGTTTTCACAAAAACCGTATAAGATATCAATCTAAAAAGTCATGTTTGGATAGCTGAATATTTTGTGACCGCTTTAAAGTTTGTTTGGTGTCTGTAAGTGAAAGTATGATGGAGCTGAAACTTTTGGCAGAACGTGTGTTTTGAAGCAGGAAAAAGGATGTTCTATTGACTTTCAATGTTAAAAAAAAGTGTCTAAAAGCTTAATAATTTAAAAAGTATAAATAGTACAAAAAAACTTGAAGAAGTCCCATCGTTAGCTGAATGAGACGAACATTTTAAAAGTTAAATGGTCTCAATAGCTGAAAGTATGCAGAAGTTACGCAGAGCCAAAAAACGTACGGAATAAAATTAAAATTAAAACTAGAAAATGCATTCCCTGAGGAAAATGCGAGTGGGAATGCTGAATTGCTGAGGCCCGCACCAAAGCCATTCACCATAACCACTACACTATCTTTAGGACACACAGCTCCTTTCTCTATCTGCAAAGTAGAGAGTATGCTGACTTCCTGGTCGCCCCTCCCCCCTCAAGAGGTTTCTCCTCCCCCCAGGTCAGTGAGGAGGAATATTGCACTGAGGTAGAAAGCTATTTATGGAAGAAATTCCATTACAAACGCCTTTTAATTCACAGACCAATACATAATTACGCCTCCAAACAAAACGTAATAAATCCACAACCGTACATGCGATCGATACCGCGACTTCACCGTTTGAAAGACACGGCCCTTGTGAACGCATCGATATGAAATTTATGTTGATAAACTTAAAATTGTGGCCATGCCAGCGATTTAGAAAAAGAGCGTCTTTGTGTGTTTTGCAGGAAAATTTTAAAATTTTTAACATGGACGGTCAATGAGAGTGGTTTTGTCACTCTTGTCCTTTAGAAGCTCCTGGAACTAAAACTAAAATACGTATCACAAAACTGATCACATTGCCTGAAACCAGACAAGCATACCTACGTTTTGATATATAAATTGTGTATGACAAGTAGATCTTGTGGGCGTGAGAGCAATTTGTTTCGCCCTTTTTTAAATGATAATTTTTGTTTTCAAAGATCTCCACTCTAAAGGTCACATGACACACTCTAAACCTGCTCCATAGGATTACATTATAACCGATAAAAAAATCACTAAACGTAAATTGCGTTTTCACAAAAACCGTAAAAGATATCAATCTAAAAAGTCATGTTTGGATAGCTGAATATTTTGTGACCGCTTTAAAGTTTGTTTGGTGTCTGTAAGTGAAAGTATGAAGGAGCTGAAACTTTTGGCAGAACGTGTGTTTTGAAGCAGGAAAAAGGATGTTCTCATTGACTTCAATGTTAAAAAAAAGTGTCTAAAAGCTTAATATTTTAAAAAGTATAAATAGTACAAAAAAAACTTGAAGAAGTCCCATCGTTAGCTGAACGAGATGAACATTTTAAAAGTTGAATGGTCTCAATAGCTGAAAGTATGCAGAAGTTACGCAGAGCCAAAAAACGTACGGAATAAAATTAAAAATTAAGAAGAAGAACTAGAAATGCATTCCCTGAGGAAAATGCGAGTGGGAATGCTGAATTGCTGAGCCCGCACCAAAGCCATTCACCATAACCACTACACTATCTTTAGGACACACAGCTCCTTTCTCTATCTGCAAAGTAGAGTATGCTGACTTCCTGGTCGCCCCTCCCCCCTCAAGAGGTTTCCCCTCCCCCCCAGGTCAGTGAGGAGGAATATTGCACTGAGGTAGAAAGCTATTTATGGAAAGAAATTCCATTACAAACGCCTTTAATTCACAGACCAATACATTAATTACGCCTCCAAACAAAACGTAATAAATCCACAACCGTACATGCGATCGATACAGCGACTTCACCGTTTGAAAGACACGGCCTCTTGTGAACGCATCGATATGAAATTTATGTTGATAAACTTAAAATTGTGGCCATGCCAGCGATTTAGAAAAGAGCGTCTTTGTGTGTTTTTGCAGGAAAATTTTTTAAATTTTTAACATGGACGGTCAATTGAGTAGTGGTTTTGTCACTCTTCGTCCTTTAGAAGCTCCTGAACTAAAACTAAATACGTATCACAAAACTGATCACATTGCCTGAAACCAGACAAGCATACCTACGTTTTGATATATAAATTGTGTATGACAAGTAGATCTTGTGGGCGTGAGAGCAATTTGTTTCGCCCTTTTTTTAAAGATAATTTTTGCTTTTCAAAGATCTCCACTCTAAAAGGTCACATGACACACTCTAAACCTGCTCCATAGGAGTACATTAAACCGATAAAAAAATCACTAAACGTAAATTGCGTTTTCCACAAAATACCGTAAAAGATATCAATCTGAAAAGTCATGTTTGGATAGCTGAATATTTTGTGACCGCTTTTAAAGTTTGTTTGGTGTCTGTAAGTGGAAAAGTATGAAGGAGCTGAAACTTTTGGCAGAACGTGGTGTTTTGAAGCAGGAAAAAGGATGTCTCATGACTTCAATGTTAAAAAAAAGTGTCCTAAAAGCTTAATATTTTAAAAAAGTATAAATAGTACAAAAAAACTTGAAGAAGTCCCATCGTTAGCTGAATGAGACGAACATTTTAAAAGTTAAATGGTCTCAATAGCTCAAAGTATGCAGAAGTTACGCAGAGCCAAAAAAACGTACGGAATAAAATTAAGAAGAAGAATAATAAAAAACGAATATCAATACTGGGAATGCTTATTAAAGCATTCCCACTAATAATAAAAAACGAATATCAATACTGGGAATGCTTATTAAAGCATTCCCACTAATAACTAGAAATGCATTCCCTGAGGAAAATGCGAGTGGGAATGCTGAATTGCTGAGAGCCCGCACCAAAGCCATTCACCATAACCACTACACTATCTTTAGGACACACAGCTCACTTTCTCTATCTGCAAAGTAGAGAGTATGCCTGACTTCCTGGTCGCCCCTACCCCCCTCAAGAGGTTTCCCCTCCCCCCAGGTCAGTGAGGAGAATATTGCACTGAGGTTATGGAAAGCTATTTATGGGAAAGAAATTCCATTACAAACGCCTTTTAATTCACAAGACCAATACATTAATTACGCCTCCAAACAAAACGTAATAATCCACAACCGTACATGCGATCGATACAGCGACTTCAACGTTTGAAAGACACGGCCCTTGTGAACGCATCGATATGAAATTTATGTTTGATAAACTTAAAATTGTGGCCATGCCAGCGATTTAGAAAAGAGAGCGTCTTTGTGTGTTTGCAGGAATTTTTTTTAGACTTTTTAACATGACGGTCAATGGGAGGGCGTTTGAGGCACTTGTCCTTTAGAAGCTCCTGGAACTAAAAGTCAAATGCCTATCGCAAAACTGATCACATTGCCTGAAACCAGACAAGCATACCTACGTTTTGATATATAAATTGTGTATGACAAGTAGATCTTGTGGGCGTGAGAGCAATTTGTTCGCCCTTTTTTTAAAGATAATTTTTGTTTTCAAAGATCTCCACTCTAAAGGTCACATGACACACTCTAAACCTGCTCCATAGGATTACATTATAACCGATAAAAAAATCACTAAACGTAAATTGCGTTTTCACAAAAACCGTATAAGATATCAATCTAAAAAGTCATGTTTGGATAGCTGAATATTTTGTGACCGCTTTAAAGTTTGTTTGGTGTCTGTAAGTGAAAGTATGAAGGAGCTGAAACTTTTGGCAGAACGTGTGTTTTGAAGCAGGAAAAAGGATGTTCTCATTGACTTCAATGTTAAAAAAAAGTGTCTAAAAGCTTAATATTTTAAAAAGTATAAATAGTACAAAAAAACTTGAAGAAGTCCCATCGTTAGCTGAACGAGACGAACATTTTAAAAGTTGAATGGTCTCAATAGCTGAAAGTATGCAGAAGTTACGCAGAGCCAAAAAACGTACGGAATAATAAAATTAAAATTAAAATTAAGAAGAAGAACTAGAAAATGCATTCCCTGAGGAAAATGCGAGTGGGAATGCTGAATTGCTGAGCCCGCACCAAAGCCATTCACCATAACCACTACACTATCTTTAGGACACACAGCTCCTTTCTCTATCTGCAAAGTAGAGAGTATGCTGACTTCCTGGTCGCCCCTCCCCCCTCAAGAGGTTTCCCCTCCCCCCAGGTCAGTGAGGAGGAATATTGCACTGAGGTAGAAAGCTATTTATGGAAAGAAATTCCATTACAAACGCCTTTTAATTCACAGACCAATACATTAATTACGCCTCCAAACAAAACGTAATAAATCCACAACCGTACATGCGATCGATACAGCGACTTCACCGTTTGAAAGACACGGCCCTTGTGAACGCATCGATATGAAATTTATGTTGATAAACTTAAAATTGTGGCCATGCCAGCGATTTAGAAAAGAGCGTCTTTGTGTGTTTTGCAGGAAAATTTTTAAAATGTTTAACATGGACGGTCAATGAGAGTGGTTTTGTCACTCTTGTCCTTTAGAAGCTCCTGGAACTAAAACTAAAATACGTATCACAAAACTGATCACATTGCCTGAAACCAGACAAGCATACCTACGTTTTGATATATAAATTGTGTATGACAAGTAGATCTTGTGGGCGTGAGAGCAATTTGTTCGCCCTTTTTTTAAAGATAATTTTTGTTTTCAAAGATCTCCACTCTAAAGGTCACATGACACACTCTAAACCTGCTCCATAGGATTACATTATAACCGATAAAAAAATCACTAAACGTAAATTGCGTTTTCACAAAAACCGTATAAGATATCAATCTAAAAAGTCATGTTTGGATAGCTGAATATTTTGTGACCGCTTTAAAGTTTGTTTGGTGTCTGTAAGTGAAAGTATGAAGGAGCTGAAACTTTTGGCAGAACGTGTGTTTTGAAGCAGGAAAAAGGATGTTCTCATTGACTTCAATGTTAAAAAAAAGTGTCTAAAAGCTTAATATTTTAAAAAGTATAAATAGTACAAAAAAACTTGAAGAAGTCCCATCGTTAGCTGAATGAGACGAACATTTTAAAAGTTAAATGGTCTCAATAGCTGAAAGTATGCAGAAGTTACGCAGAGCCAAAAAACGTACGGAATAAAATTAAAATTAAAACTAGAAAATGCATTCCCTGAGGAAAATGCGAGTGGGAATGCTGAATTGCTGAGCCCGCACCAAAGCCATTCACCATAACCACTACACTATCTTTAGGACACACAGCTCCTTTCTCTATCTGCAAAGTAGAGAGTATGCTGACTTCCTGGTCGCCCCTCCCCCCTCAAGAGGTTTCTCCTCCCCCCAGGTCAGTGAGGAGGAATATTGCACTGAGGTAGAAAGCTATTTATGGAAAGAAATTCCATTACAAACGCCTTTTAATTCACAGACCAATACATTAATTACGCCTCCAAACAAAACGTAATAAATCCACAACCGTACATGCGATCGATACAGCGACTTCACCGTTTGAAAGACACGGCCCTTGTGAACGCATCGATATGAAATTTATGTTGATAAACTTAAAATTGTGGCCATGCCAGCGATTTAGAAAAGAGCGTCTTTGTGTGTTTTGCAGGAAAATTTTTAAAATTTTTAACATGGACGGTCAATGAGAGTGGTTTTGTCACTCTTGTCCTTTAGAAGCTCCTGGAACTAAAACTAAAATACGTATCACAAAACTGATCACATTGCCTGAAACCAGACAAGCATACCTACGTTTTGATATATAAATTGTGTATGACAAGTAGATCTTGTGGGCGTGAGAGCAATTTGTTCGCCCTTTTTTTAAAGATAATTTTTGTTTTCAAAGATCTCCACTCTAAAGGTCACATGACACACTCTAAACCTGCTCCATAGGATTACATTATAACCGATAAAAAAATCACTAAACGTAAATTGCGTTTTCACAAAAACCGTATAAGATATCAATCTAAAAAGTCATGTTTGGATAGCTGAATATTTTGTGACCGCTTTAAAGTTTGGTTGGTGTCTGTAAGTGAAAGTATGAAGGAGCTGAAACTTTTGGCAGAACGTGTGTTTTGAAGCAGGAAAAAGGATGTTCTCATTGACTTCAATGTTAAAAAAAAGTGTCTAAAAGCTTAATATTTTAAAAAGTATAAATAGTACAAAAAAACTTGAAGAAGTCCCATCGTTAGCTGAATGAGACGAACATTTTAAAAGTTGAATGGTCTCAATAGCTGAAAGTATGCAGAAGTTACGCAGAGCCAAAAAACGTACGGAATAAAATTAAAATTAAAATTAAGAAGAACTAGACAATGCATTTCCTGAGGAAAATGCGAGTGGGAATGCTGAATAGCTGAATTGCTGAGCCCGCACAAAAGCCAATCACCATAACCACTACACTATCATTAGGACATACAAGCAGTGTTCCTTCAGTACTTATAAAGCCTATATCACACAGCTTCTTTCTCTATCTGCAATATAGAGAGTGTCCTGACTTGCCTGGTCGCCCCTCCCCCCTCAAGAGGCTTTCCTCCACATGAGGTGGGGGTAGGAGGACTGCACTGAGGTAAGGAAAGCTATTTAGGGAATCAAATTCCATTAGAAACGCTTTCATCCACACACAAAATCAGTCATCGAAGCCTTCAAACAAAACGTAATAAATCCACAACCGTACTGCGATCGATACAGCGACTTCACCGTTTGAAAGACACGACCCTTGTGAAACGCATCGATATGAAAATTTATGTTGATAAACTTAAAAATGTGGCCATGTCAGCGATTTAGAAAAGAGCGTCTTTGTTTGTTTTGCAGAAACATTTTTTAGACTTTTAACATGACTCCTTGTCCTTTAGAAGCTCCTGGAACTAAAACTAAAATACGTATCACAAAACTGATCACATTGCCTGAAACCTAGACAAGCATACCTACGTTTTGATATATAAATTGTGTATGACAAGTAGATCTTGTGGGGCGGTGAGAGCAATTTTGTTCCCCCTTTTTTTAAAGATATATAGTTTTTGTGGATGATCTCCACTGTAAAGGTCACATGACACACTCTAAACCTGCTCCATAGGATTACATTATAACCGATAAAAAAAATCACTAAACGTAAATTGCGTTTTCACAAAAACCGTAAAAGATATCAATCTAAAAAGTCATGTTTGGATAGCTGAATATTTTGTGACTGCTTTAAAGTTTGTTTGGTGTCTGTAAGTGAAAGTATGAAGGAGCTGAAACTTTTGGCAGAACGTGTGTTTTGAAGCAGGAAAAAGGATGTTCTCATTGACTTCAATGTTAAAAAAAGTGTCTAAAAGCTTAATATTTTAAAAAGTATAAATAGTACAAAAAAACTTGAAGAAGTCCCATCGTTAGCTGAACGAGATGAACATTTTAAAAGTTGAATGGTCTCAATAGCTGAAAGTATGCAGAAGTTACGCAGAGCCAAAAAACGTACGGAATAAAATTAAAATTAAAATTAAGAACTAGAAAATGCATTCCCTGAGGAAAATGCGAGTGGGAATGCTGAATTGCTGAGCCCGCACCAAAGCCATTCACCATAACCACTACACTATCTTTAGGACACACAGCTCCTTTCTCTATCTGCAAAGTAGAGAGTATGCTGACTTCCTGGTCGCCCCTCCCCCCTCAAGAGGTTTCCCCTCCCCCCAGGTCAGTGAGGAGGAATATTGCACTGAGGTAGAAAGCTATTTATGGAAAGAAATTCCATTACAAACGCCTTTTAATTCACAGACCAATACATTAATTACGCCTCCAAACAAAACGTAATAAATCCACAACCGTACATGCGATCGATACAGCGACTTCACCGTTTGAAAGACACGGCCCTTGTGAACGCATCGATATGAAATTTATGTTGATAAACTTAAAATTGTGGCCATGCCAGCGATTTAGAAAAGAGCGTCTTTGTGTGTTTTGCAGGAAATTTTTTTAAATTTTTAACATGGACGGTCAATGAGAGTGGTTTTGTCACTCTTGTCCTTTAGAAGCTCCTGGAACTAAAACTAAAATACGTATCACAAAACTGATCACATTGCCTGAAACCAGACAAGCATACCTACGTTTTGATATATAAATTGTGTATGACAAGTAGATCTTGTGGGCGTGAGAGCAATTTGTTCGCCCTTTTTTTAAAGATAATTTTTGTTTTCAAAGATCTCCACTGTAAAGGTCACATGACACACTCTAAACCTGCTCCATAGGATTACATTATAACCGATAAAAAAATCACTAAACGTAAATTGCGTTTTCACAAAAACCGTAAAAGATATCAATCTGAAAAGTCATGTTTGGATAGCTGAATATTTTGTGACCGCTTTAAAGTTTGTTTGGTGTCTGTAAGTGAAAGTATGAAGGAGCTGAAACTTTTGGCAGAACGTGTGTTTTGAAGCAGGAAAAAGGATGTTCTCATTGACTTCAATGTTAAAAAAAAGTGTCTAAAAGCTTAATATTTTAAAAAGTATAAATAGTACAAAAAAACTTGAAGAAGTCCCATCGTTAGCTGAATGAGACGAACATTTTAAAAGTTAAATGGTCTCAATAGCTCAAAGTATGCAGAAGTTACGCAGAGCCAAAAAACGTACGGAATAAAATTAAAATTAAAATTAAGAAGAACTAGAAAATGCATTCCCTGAGGAAAATGCGAGTGGGAATGCTGAATTGCTGAGCCCGCACCAAAGCCATTCACCATAACCACTACACTATCTTTAGGACACACAGCTCCTTTCTCTATCTGCAAAGTAGAGAGTATCCTGACTTCCTGGTCGCCCCTCCCCCCTCAAGAGGTTTCTCCTCCCCCCAGGTCAGTGAGGAGGAATATTGCACTGAGGTAGAAAGCTATTTATGGAAAGAAATTCATTACAAACGCCTTTTAATTCACAGGACCAATACATTAATTACGCCTCCAAACAAAACGTAATAAATCCACAACCGTACATGCGATCGATACAGCGACTTCACCGTTTGAAAGACACGGCCCTTGTGAACGCATCGATATGAAATTTATGTTGATAAACTTAAAATTGTGGCCATGCCAGCGATTTAGAAAAGAGCGTCTTTGTGTGTTTTGCAGGAAAATTTTTAAATTTTTAACATGGACGGTCAAATGAGAGTGGTTTTGTCGCTCTTGTCCTTTAGAAGCTCCTGGAACTAAAACTAAAATACCGTATCACAAAACTGATCACATTGCCTGAAACCAGACAAGCATACCTACGTTTTGATATATAAATTGTGTATGACAAGTAGATCTTGTGGGCGTGAGAGCAATTTGTTCGCCCTCTTTTTTAAAGATAATTTTTGTTTTCAAAGTTCTTCCACTCTAAAGGTCACATTGACACACTCTAAATCCCTTACATAGGGTTACATTATAACCGATTCCATTTTCTGAAAAAATCGCTAAACGTAAATTGCGTTTTCACAAAAACCGTAAAAGATATCAATCTGAAAAGTCCATGTTTGGATAGCTGAATATTTTGTGACCGCTTTAAAGTTTGTTTTGGTGTCTGTAAGTGAAAGTATGAAGGAGCTGAAACTTTTTGGCAGAACGTGTGTTTTGAAGCAGGAAAAAGATGTTCTCATTGACTTCAATGTTAAAAAAAAGTGTCTAAAAGCTTAATATTTTAAAAAGTATAAATAGTACAAAAAAACTTGAAGAAGTCCCATCGTTAGCTGAATGAGACGAACCATTTTAAAAGTTAAATGGTCCTCAATAGCTGAAAGTATGCAGAAGTTTACGCAGAGCCAAAAAAAACGTACGGAATAAAATTAAAATTAAAATTAAGAATAATAAAAAACGAATATCAATACTGGGAATGCTTATTAAAGCATTTCCCACTAATAATAAAAAAACGAATATCAATACTGGGAATGCTTATTAAAGCATTCCCACTAATAATAAAAAAACGAATATCAATACTGGAATGCTTATTAAAGGCATTCCCACTAATAATAAAAAAACGAATTATCAATACTGGGAATGCATATTAAAGCATTCCCACTAATTAAGAAGAAGAATAATAAAAAACGAACATCAATACTGGGAATGCTTATTTAAAGCATTCCCACTAATAATAAAAAACGAATATCAATACTGGGAATGCTTATTAAAGCATTCCCACTAATAAAAAAACGAATATCAATACTGGGAATGCTTATTAAAGCATTCCCACTAATTAAGAACTAGAAAATGCATTCCCTGAGGAAAATGCGAGTGGAATGGCTGAATTGCTGAGCCCGCACCAAAGCCATTCACCATATCCACTACACTATCTTAGGACACACAGCTCCTTTCTCTATCTGCAAAGTAGAGAGTATGCTGACTTCCTGGTCGGCCCCTCCCCCCTCAAGAGGTTTCCCCTCCCCCCAGGTCAGTGAGGAGGAATATTGCAGCTGAGGTAGAAAGCTAGTTTATGGAAAGAAATTCCATTACAAACGCCTTTTAATTCACAAGACCAATACATTAATTACGCCTCCAAACAAAACGTAATAAATCCTCAACCGTACATGCGATCGATACAGCGACTTCACTGTTGAAAGAACGGCCCTTGTGACGCATCGATATGAAATTTATGTTGATAAACTTAAAATTGTGGCCATGCCAGCGATTTAGAAAAGAGCGTCTTTGTTGTGTTTTGCAGGAAAATTTTTAAAATTTTTAACATGACGGTCAATGAGAGTGGTTTTGTCGCTCTTGTCCTTTAGAAGCTCCTGGAACTAAAACTAAAATACGTATCACAAAACTGATCACATTGGCCTGAAACCCAGACAAGCATACCTACGTTTTGATATATAAATTGTGTATGACAAGTAGATCTTGTGGGCGTGAGAGCAATTTGTTCGCCCTTTTTTTAAAGATAATTTTTGTTTTCAAAGATCTCCACTGTAAAGGTCACATGACACACTCTAAATCCCTTCCATAGGGTTACATTATAACCGATTCCATTTTCTGAAAAAAATCGCTAAACGTAAATTGCGTTTTCACAAAAACCGTAAAAGATATCAATCTGAAAAGTCATGTTTGGATAGCTGAATATTTTGTGACCGCTTTAAAGTTTGTTTGGTGTCTGTAAGTGAAAGTATGAAGGAGCTGAACTTTTGGCAGAACGTGTGTTTTGAAGCAGGAAAAAGGATGTTCTCATTGACTTCAATGTTAAAAAAAAGTGTCTAAAAGCTTAATATTTTAAAAAGTATAAATAGTACAAAAAAACTTGAAGAAGTCCATCGTTAGCTGAATGAGACGAACATTTTAAAAGTTAAATGGTCTCTCAATAGCTGAAAGTATGCAGAAGTTACGCAGAGCCAAAAAACGTACGGAATAAATTAAAATTAAGAAGAAGAACTAGAAAATGCATTCCCTGAGGAAAATGCGAGTGGGAATGCTGAATTGCTGAGCCCGCACCAAAGCCATTCACCATAACCACTACACTATCTTTAGGACACACAGCTCCTTTCTCTATCTGCAAAGTAGAGAGTATGCTGACTTCCTGGTTGCCCCTCCCCCCTCAAGAGGTTTCCCCTCCCCCCAGGTCAGTGAGGAGGAATATTGCACTGAGGTAAGGAAAGCTATTTATGGAAAGAAATTCCATTACAAACGCCTTTTAATTCACAGACCAATACATTAATTACGCCTCCAAACAAAACGTAATAAATCCACAACCGTACATGCGATCGATACAGCGACTTCACCGTTTGAAAGACACGGCCCTTGTGAACGCATCGATATGAAATTTATGTTGATAAACTTAAAATTGTGGCCATGCCAGCGATTTAGAAAAGAGCGTCTTTGTGTGTTTTGCAGGAAAATTTTTAAAATTTTTAACATGGACGGTCAATGAGAGTGGTTTTGTCGCTCTTGTCCTTTAGAAGCTCCTGGAACTAAAACTAAAATACGTATCACAAAACTGATCACATTGCCTGAAACCAGACAAGCATACCTACGTTTTGATATATAAATTGTGTATGACAAGTAGATCTTGTGGGCGTGAGAGCAATTTGTTCGCCCTTTTTTTAAAGATAATTTTTGTTTTCAAAGATCTCCACTGTAAAGGTCACATGACACACTCTAAATCCCTTCCATAGGGTTACATTATAACCGATTCCATTTTCTGAAAAAATCGCTAAACGTAAATTGCGTTTTCACAAAAACCGTAAAAGATATCAATCTGAAAAGTCATGTTTGGATAGCTGAATATTTTGTGACCGCTTTAAAGTTTGTTTGGTGTCTGTAAGTGAAAGTATGAAGGAGCTGAAACTTTTGGCAGAACGTGTGTTTTGAAGCAGGAAAAAGGATGTTCTCATTGACTTCAATGTTAAAAAAAAGTGTCTAAAAGCTTAATATTTTAAAAAGTATAAATAGTACAAAAAAACTTGAAGAAGTCCCATCGTTAGCTGAATGAGACGAACATTTTAAAAGTTAAATGGTCTCAATAGCTGAAAGTATGCAGAAGTTACGCAGAGCCAAAAAACGTACGGAATAAAATTAAAATTAAAATTAAGAATAATAAAAAACGAATATCAATACTGGGAATGCTTATTAAAGCATTCCCACTAATTAAAATTAAGAAGAAGAATAATAAAAAACGAATATCAATACTGGGAATGCTTATTAAAGCATTCCCACTAATAAGTGCTCTTGCTATGCAAGACCACTTAATAATATATATGTGAGATTACAATAAGTGCTCTTGCTATGCAAGACCACTTAATAATATATATGTGAGATTACAATAAGTGCTCTTGCTATGCAAGACCACTTAATAATATATAGTGAGATAACAATAAGTGCTCTTGCTATGCAAGACCACTTAATAATATATGTGAGATTACAATAAGTGCTCTTGCTATGCAAGACCACTTAAAAAGGGCCTGATGGAGTACACGGGATTACTATGATAACCCCACGCCTAGCACAGGAATTTAGTGGTAATTGCGTTATAAAATACCACCCCTTCCCCTTTAACCACTTAAGGACCGCCTCATGTACATATACGTCAGCAGAATGGCACAGTCAGGCACATGTACGTATATATACGTCCTCTGCTTGACGTGGGTCGGGGGTCCGATCGGGACCCCCCCCCGTACATGCGGCGGTCCCCGTGGCTTCAGGAGCGATCCGGGACGACGGCGCGGCTATTCGTTTATAGCCGCTCCGTCGCGATCGCTCCCCGGAGCTGAAGAACGGGGAGAGCCGTGTGTAAACACGGCTTCCCCGTGCTTCACTGTGTCGGCGCATCGATCGCGTCATTCCCTTTATAGGGAAGACACGATCGATGATGTCATTCCTACAGCCACACCCCCTACACTAGTAAACACACACAAAGTAAACCCTAACTCTTACAGCGCCCCCTCTGGTTAACTCCCAAACTGCAACTGTCATTTTCACAATAAAGAATGCAATTTAAATGCATTTTTTGCTGTGAAAATGACAATTGTCCCAAAAATGTGTCAAAATTGTCCGAAGTGTCCGCCATAATGTCGCAGTCACGAAAAAAATCGCTGATCGCCGCCATTAGTAGTAAAAAAAATAAAATAAATAAAAATGCAAAAAAACTATCCCCTATTTTGTAAACACTATAACCAACCGATAAACGATTATTGCGATTTTTTTTACCAAAAATAGGTAGAAGAATACGTATCGGCCTAAACTGAGGAAAAAAAAATGTTATATATGTTTTTGGGGGATATTTATTATAGCAAAAAGTAAAAAATATAGCATTTTTTTCAAAATTGTCGCTCTATTTTTGTTTATAGCGCAAAAAATAAAAACCGCAGAGGTGATCAAATACCACCAAAAGAAAGCTCTATTTGTGGGGAAAAAAAGACGCCAATTTTGTTTGGGAGCCACGTCGCACGACCGCGCAATTGTCTGTTAAAGCGACGCAGTCCCGAACTGTAAAAACCCCTTGGGTCTTTAGGCAGCATTTTGGTCCGGGGCTTAAGTGGTTAACCCACCACACCACCACTTTTATTCCATGGTTTAACTTGATGGAATAATGTATTTTTTCAACAGTACTATGAATACCTTGGGTGGTGATATATGTTACCACAACATGGCGTCTGGGTTAACAACATCTGCCCTAAGGTTAATTACATATGACCTTACATAACTGTCACCAATAACTTACCTGGATGAAATTCATCTCGGATCTGTCTGACCCGGGCCATGTGGCGCCTCTTTAGGTCAGACCACTTTTTTAGGATGGCCATGTGGTCATGTGTGCGGCCATGAACTTTACGTAATAGGGAGCGGACTATTTTTTTTTGTCGTGCTGGCTCTGGGTTTGATCATATCCCTGTTGCAGGAACCTCTGCAAGATGAAGAACAAAGTATATTATAATACTTTTGTTTAAACCCTTATGGATATATGACCTAAATGTATGGTATTCAACAATTGGAAGCATTCTCGCCTTATTAATCACTGACAGGGGTAACATGACAGATTTTATATCTTGCCATTTTGGTCGCCACCTTTTTTGCATAAATATAGCAGCCATTATCATTTGCATAATTATGTATATATGAGTAACATCACAGGATACACGTATAGGGGAGAAATGAGTTGCTATTCATCTGACCGCTATAATTATTTTTTGACCCTTATACTGGGCCTGTACAATAGATTATTTTTTTTCATCCCTATCTTTATATATGAACAATAATATGTTTGTTTCTTTTGACTTTTTGATGAATTAATTTTGAATAAATAATGGAGTTGATGTTATTTAAAAACTACAACTACCAGCATGCTCTGATACACCACGTAGCTCACCGTCACCAGCTGTACCACAATTATACTTTAACTCCCAGCATGCCTGGACAGTCAATGGCTGTCCGGTAATACTGGGGAGTTGTTTTGCAACAGCGGGAGACACACTGTTTGGGAAATACTAATATCTGATCTTATATCCTAACTTTTAAACTAGTCTAAAATGCAGTTAAAGATAATGAAATAACAGTGGTGAAATTACTTACACTAATCAGCAGTTTTTCCTCACTGGATGAAAAGTTACTCCCCACCATCTTCGCTTCGCTGGGCAGCACAAAATAGCAATCCGAAAATCGACTGGCAAAGATCCAGGAAATGATCTCCGTTTTCGCGTGTTCTTCGCGCGCATGCGCGGACAAGAATTTCGCAATCAATTTCGCATTCGCATTAGCGAAATTTGGCAAATTTTTTTTTTTTAAATATCACGAATATTCGATTTTAACGAATATTTCACGAATATTCGTCTATATATTCGTGAAATATCGCGAAATCGAATATGGCGTATTCCGCTCAACACTAGTCCCCATGTCGATAGGGACAAGAGCCTCTTCCCGACAACCCTGGCCGTTGGTTGTCGGGGGATGCGGGCGGGGGGCTTATCAGAATCTGAGAGCCCCCTTTAATAAGGTGGCCCCCAGATTCCGGTCCCCCCACCCTATGTAAATGAGTCTGGGGTACATTGTACCCCTACCCATTCACCTGGGGAAAAAATGTAAAAAAATAATACACCACACACATTTAAAAATTAATTTATTAGTCAGCTGGGGGTCTTCTGCCGGGGCCCCCCCACCACCACCCCATTAGGCCCCGGGCTTCGCCGTCTTCCGCCAGGACCCCCTTCACCATGAAGCTCCTTGCTTATGGGGGAGGGTCCCGGGCTTCATCGGTTTCTGGGGGGGTGCACCTACCCCCCCTCTTCCGCCGGGACTCTCTTCACCATGAAGCTCCTTGCTTATGGGGGAGGTTCCCGGGCTTCGTCGGTTTCTGCGGGGGGTGCACCTGGAGCCCCCTTCACCATGAGGCTCCTCCTTGCCTATGGGGGAGGGCTCCAGGCTTCGTCGATTTCTGCCAGGGGGGGGTGCTGTAGCCACCCCGTGCTGTTTTCTGCCGGAGCCCCCTTCACCATGAGGCTCCTCCTTGCCTATGGGGGAGGGCTCCGGGCTTCGTCGATTTCTGCCGGGGGGGTGCTGTAGCCCCCCCGTGCTGTTTTCTGCCGGAGCCCCCTTCACCATGAGGCTCCTCCTTGTCTATGGGGGAGGGCTCCGGGCTTCGTCGTTTTCTGCCGGGGGGGGTGCTGTAGCCCCCCGTGCTGTTTTCTGCCGGAGCCCCCTTCACTACTAGGGCTCCGGGCTTCGTCGTTTTCCACCGGAGGGTGCCACCCTCCGGGCTTCTGCGGTGCCTTCCGCTTCTGCCTGGCTCCTCCGGGAGCTCAGGGCTTGTCTTCTCCCTTCTCTTCCATTCGATGTTGACACAACGAGGTCCCGCACTGGAATGCCGTCTGAGCGGCGGGCATCGACTTATATAGGGCAATGCCACCATGTGACCTCAACCCATTTGACATCACATTCCCATCATGCCCAGGGAATGTGATGTCACATGGGTTGAGGTCACATGGTGGCATTGCCCTATATAAGTCGATGCCCGCCGCTCACACGGCATGTCAGCGCGGAACCTTGTCGTGTCAACATCGAATAGAAGAGAAGGGAGAAGACAGCGCAGACAAGCCCTGAGCTCCCGGAGGAGCCAGGCAGAAGAGGGAACAGGAAAGAAAGCGGAAAGAAAGCCCTAGCTCCGCAGGGGAGACAGGCAGAAGAGGGAACAGAGAAGAAAGCCCTGGCTCCGCAGGGGAGACAGGCAGAAGATGGAACAGAGAAGAAAGAAGCGGAAAGAAAGCCCTGTCCCCCGGATGAGACAGGCAGAAGAGGGAAGACAGCAGAGAAAAGACTGGAGAGTTGGCGCACCCCCGGCAGAAGACCAGGAACAAGACCGGAACCCTGGCGGAAGGCACCGGAAAGACCGGGGGATAGGCGCCATCCCCCGGCAGAAGTCCCCGAAGTCCGGATGCCCCCCCCTAATGTAAAAGAGCTTAAATGGGGTGGGGGCCCCCGGCGGAAGGCTCCGGAGAGGACCGAGGGATGGCGCCCTCCCCCGGCAGAAATCGCCGAAGCCCAGGGTTCTGGCGGAAAATCGGGAGAGAAGAAACCCCCTCTTCAAAAAGAGCTAAAGAAGAAAGGGGGGGGGGGCCCCCCGGAGCTGACTAATAAATTATTTTATTCTGTGTGGTGTGTTTTTTACTTTACATTTTCCCCCAGGTGAATGGGTAGAGGTACGATGTACCCCATACTCATTCACATAGGGTGGGGGGCCGGCATCTGGGGGCCCCCTTATTAAAGGGGGCTCGCAGATTCCGATTAGCCCCCGCCCACATACCCCGACAACCAATGGCAAGGGTTGTCGGGAAGAGGCTCTTGTCCCTATCGACAGCACACACTCCCCCATGTTGAGGGCATGCGGTCTGGTATGGCTCAGGAGGGGGGGGCGCTCGCTCGTCCCCACCCCCATTCCTGTCTGGGCCAGACTGCGTGCTTGGGATGAGGGCTTGGTTTGGATCTGGGGGGGAACCCCGCGCCGATTTTCGGCGTGGGTTTAACCCTTCACGTTCCAGACCAAGCCTAAGAGCCTAATGTAGCCCTGGAGGGGGACCCGCGCCGATTTCAAGTTTGAAATTTGGCGCGGAGTTCCCCTTCATGGTCAGCGCAGGCTGAAAACCGTTCGGAGATTCCCGTGCGCCGCGTCACGCAGCGCAATCACGGGTACGCCGCTTGGTATTTATCAAGATTTTCTCGGTGTACTGACAAGGCGCGCGGGAATCCCTGAAATTTCCCTGTACGCATGCCCAGTATGAAAATGAACCTCCCGAGGTTCAGGCGCACTGTGTACAGGGATCGGTTCCCTAAAATCACTTTCACTTTCAATTCGGCCCGCCAAACACATTCAAACACATGTCACTTCACTTCCCCTGCATCACCCCACCTCCCCCCCTAATAAACTCCCCGCGCCGAACCCCCGCAATTTACATTTAATGTGCCGTGCGCCAGGTCTATCAGGCGCACCATGCGCCCTCTCTGGGCGCACTGAGCACTTTAGTAACTATTGAAATTACCTGCACTAGCAGCGTATTTCAATAGTAAATGTCAAAGACGGCTGCTACTCCTGCTTTTACTCCATGAGTCATGGAGTAAAGGCTTGGTAAATCAGCCCATTATGTCTCATAGATTATTACGTTGGGGTGTTAGCTTTCCAAAATGTGGTCATTTTGTGGGCATTTCAGGTCCATGTCCTGGTGCTCCAGGGCCTTCAAAAATGTAATAGGAGGTCAAGAAATGAGATGTGTAATTTATGCTCCTAGAACGCCTGAAGAGTTGCTACTTCAATGTAGGTCCTCTGTATGTGGCACAGGCTGTGTAAAAAGTCTCACACATTTGGTATTTCCATTCTCAGGAGGAGTAGCAGAATGTATTTGGGGTGTCATTTTTGCTATGTACTTGCTATGTGTTGGAAATATTTTATAAAAGCTTCAGGGCCTTCAAAAGTATAATAGGTAGTCAACTAGTTAGAGGTGTAATTTATGCTCCTAGAACACCTGATGGTGCTCCCTGCATTTTGGGTCTCTGTATGTGGCCAGACAGTGAAAAAGTTCCACACATGTGGTATCGTACTACTCAGGAGGAGTAGCAGAATGTGTTTTGGGGTGTGTAAGATTGGGGTGATCAGACGGTAGGTGCGTTTTTAGTGAGTACGCCAGTCCAGAACTGAGTTTTTAAGGGCCTGGTAGCCCACTTTTATTTAAAAGCACAAAAAAGTTCACAAATACATCAGTAGCCCTCGCAGGGGGTACCACCATTACTGTATCTTGCATACTCAACAGTTTAGCCGCCTGACTTTCATTTTTGCCATTCAGCTGTTTCAGGCCTGTAGCCTAGGCCTAAGTTCTGTTCCTCAGAACAAACAGAGGGGCTGACTTACCATTGTCACTGCGCTGCGCCGGTTCATGCCTTAATTAGTGCGCTGGATGAATCCCTAATTGGACGCATGAACCGGGCGCAGCAGCAGCGCAATGCAATTGATAACTAAAGCCGTGCCGAACTCCCTATTAAAGTCTATGGGGGAAATCAAAAGTGTTATTTTAAAAGGCTAATCTGCAAGTTTTGTCCTAAAAAGTGTTTGGGGACCTCAGTCCTGCCCCAGGGGACATGTATCAATGTTTTTTTTATTTTTAAAAACTGACGTTTTTTCGGGAGCAGTGAATTTAATAATGCTTAAAGTGAAACGATAAAAGTGAAATATTCCTTTAAATTTCGTACCTGGGGGGGGTGTAAAGTCAGCATGTGAAATAGCGCATTTTTCCCGCACTTAGAACTGTTCTCTTCTTTTTGCGGTTCTTCTTTTCTTCTTTCATTCGGGTTTCTTCCTCTGCTTCTTTCTTGGGTCTTCTCGTCTCATCTTGCCCGACGTCTTCTCCCATGTTCCTCTCCTTCCGTCGGCCTTCTCATCCACATCTTGCCCCGTGTCTTCTCCTATCTTCTTCTCCGTCCGTCGGCCTTCTCGTCCACATCTTTTTCTTCCCCGGACGCAGCACTTGAAATTGAATTTGCCATTGTGTGCCGCTCCTGGGACCCGCCCCCCTCTGACGCCACAAGTAAACTTATTAGAAAGTCATGTGCGTCAGAGGGGGGCGGGGTCACAGAGCGTCACACGGTGGGGGAATTCAATTTCAAGCGTGCCGTCCGGAGAAGAAGAAGCCGCCGCACTATGCGGACGAGCTTCCAATTGAAGTTCCCGCCATGTGACGCTCATGTGACCCCGCCCCCCTCTGACGCACATATACCACACGCGGACTTTCATATGAGTTTACCTGTGGCGTCAGAGGGGGGCGGGGTCTCAGGAGCGGCACACGGCGGGTCTTCAATTTTAAGCGCAGCGCCCAGAAGAACAAGAAGATGTGGACGAGAAGGCCGACGGACAGAGAAGAAGATGGGAGAAAACGTCGGGCAAGATGCGGACGAGAAGACCCAAGAAAGAAGCAAAGGAAGAAACCTGAATGAAAGAAGAAGAACCACGGAAAGAAGATTTTATTAAAAGATGTGTCAAAAACTGGCTACTGTCATTTTTAACACTTTTGACACTTTTTTTTGGTGAAATGGTAGGGGTACAATGTACCCCATTACCATTTCACATAGGGGGGGGGGCAGGATCTGGGGGTCCCCTTTGTTAAAGGGGTCTTCCAGATTCTGATAAGCCCCCCGCCCGCAGACCCCCAAACCACCGGGCAAGGGTTGTGGGGATGAGGCCCTTGTCCCCATCAACATGGGGACATCCTCCCCATGTTGAGGGCATGTGGCCTGGTGCGGTTCAGGAGATGCGGGGGACCGCACTCTGTCCCCCCTCTTTTCTGCGGCCGGCCAGGTTAACATGCTCGGATAAGGGTCTGGTGTGGATTTTTTGGGGGACTCCACGCCATTTTTTTTTAATTTGGGGTGGAGTTCCCCTTAAAATCCACACCAGATCCACGTCATTTTTTTTTAAGGCAGGGTTCCCCTTAATATCCATTCCAGACCTGAAGGGCCTGGTAATTTAATTTGGGGGGGCCCCCACACATTTTTTTTTGTTTTAATGAGCAATGACTATTTTTTATAGCCATGAGTACTTTTAAATTACTTTTTTTTTCACTTCAGAAATGACATCTTGTACAGGGACAGTTCTAAGCACGGGAAACATGAGTGTACCCCCCCCTCCCCCTGTATGAAATTTAAAGGAATATTTCACTTTTATTGTTTCACTTTAACCACTTCCATACCGCGCCTATTCTGGCACTTCTCTCCTTCATGTAAAAATTTGATTTATTTCCTGGGAAATTACTCAGGACCCCCAAACATTATATATATTTTTTTTAGCAGACACCCTAGGGAATAAAGTGGCGGTCATTTTTTATTTGATTCCCAACGGTATTTGCGCAATAATTTTTCTAACGCCTTTTTTTTGGCCCCAAAAAAAAACGGTTTCATGAATTAAAAAATAACAAAACAGTAAAGTTAGCCCAATTTTTATGGATATGTGAAAGATGATGTTACACCGAGTAAATAGATATCTAACTTGTCACGCTTTAATATTGCACACACTCATGGAATGGCGCCAAACTTCGGGACATAAAAATATCCATAGGCGATGCTTGATTTTTTTTTACAGGTTACCAGTTCAGAGTTACAGAGGAGGTATAGGGCTATAATTAGTTCTCTCGCTCTAACGCACGTGTCAATACCTCACATGTGTGGTTTGAATGGTGTTTACATATGTGGGCGGGACTTACATGCATTATCGCTTCTGAGTGCGAGCTACTAGGGACAGGGGCGTTTTATTTTTTTTATTTTTTTTTTACCTAATATTTATCTTTTTGCACTTTTTTGTCCCTTTTTTTTATTTTGGATCACTTTTATTCCTATTACAAGGAATGTAAACATCCCTTGTAATAGGACTAGTGTGTGACAGGTCCTCTTTATGGAGAGAGGCAGGGTCAATAAGGCTGGAAAGCATGGTATTGAAAAAAAAAAAAAGATCTCATGCTTTCAGCTGCAATCATGTTCGTTCAGCACAGTGGTGTATTGTAAAGCACTTTGACCTAGCAGCAAAAGGGTCGCTGGTTCGAATCCCGCCCGTGACACCATCTGCCTGGAGTTTGCTCTCCCTGTGCCTGCATGGGTTTCCTCCCACACTATAAAAACATGCTGTAAATCGGATCCGGTCTAAATAAGCCCTAATATGCAGTAGTATATTTAGGTTTTGTGCTCTCCTAGGCCTCACTACATTTCTGCACCTCCTAATAGAAAAATGACCCACCCTTCCTGTCAAGGCCACACCCTGTTTTTGTATGACCCGCCCAGGAATTTTCAGGGGACACACACACTAGTTCTGGGGGGGAGGGGGGCACTGGATTCCCTTAATTTGCATAGTTTTTCTCCCACTTCCTGTTTGGCTATGGGGCAGGAAGTGAAGGCAAATCTCCCCGATTGGACACAGATAATACAAAATAAACTGACAGGGCCTATAACCCTCCCTCACTCTATCCAAAATTAAAGAAAATAAAGTGTTGATTATAGTTCTAGTTTAAGCACAAATTTCAGAGAGTTTTATTGAGAGGCCTAAGAAAATATAACCATGCCAATAGGCCAGGATACAGTGTTTCTAATATGTATGAATGTGTGTGTTAGGGCCCCCCACAAACACCACCCAATGTTAAATAAACAATTTTCTTAATTTGCAAATAAGTATTATCTGCTCATTTTTGGGGGATGCCTTCACCCCTAATAGGGTGAAGACACCTCACAAATGTCACTTTCTACTTCAAATTCATTCACTTCCTGTCACATAGCCAAACAGGAAGTGAGGTTAAAACCTTACTAATGTCTTTTGTTGGGGACACAGATCAATCTAAATAGTTTCCCATTATGAAATTGCATTTTTGCTGTGTACACCCCAAATTATTAGGGATCTTGGACTTTAGGGGTCTATTTACTAAAGGCAAATCCACTTTGCATTACAAGTGGACAAGCAAGGAAGAAAACAAAAAAACGTTGCTTCTACAGGATTGGATGTTAAAACCGTGAGTGCTTCCTCTCTGATTTTCAGCGACTACACTTGTACTGCAGAGTGGCTTTGCCTTTACTAGACCCCAAGCTAACTAATCATTTGGGGTGTACACAGCAGTGCAATTTGCTTAATGGGGACACTAGTTAGATTGACCCCAAGAAAAGACATTGGTAGGGTTTTTTTTTTTTTTTTTTTTTTTCCCACGTCAGACATAACCACAGCAAGAGACCTGCTCATGATTTTATTCATAATTCCGTCTCTATTTCAGGTATAGCATCATTTGTGGTAGTTTATTTTTTTTTTTTTTTTTTTTTTGCTTGATTCTATATTTGTTATTCTACTATTTGCATATTGTTTAATTTTTTTTTTTTTTTTAAACATAGCTTCTTTCAGCCCTTTAACAATTTAAACGGGCTAGAGCGTTCCTCATATATACGAGGTCCAACATGCTATCATTACGTGATACCGTGGCGCAACACCCCATTCTAGTCCCTTCCCTCCCCCCCCCCCCCCCACTACCCTTCCCACCCCTCCCGGACCATCTCCCGACTCCACCTAGTATTTTTATTTCCTGTAATGCTGCATTCTTATTCCTCTCTCATATTTTCTGCGTATTTCCGAGACTTTTTGAAATCAATCCATGTTTCCCAGATATCCTTATTTCCTGCCTTGTTCTTTTCGCCACCGTATTTTACTTTCTCCCTCCTATAAGTACCCTCTACAGAGTCTATCCACTCCCATATTTGCGGGCTTGCCGGGTTTCTCCATTTTAGGGGTATCAATCGTTTCGCAGAGTTCAACAGATGCGGAATTAGTGATCCCCTATATTCATTCACTGGCGTTTCTCCCCCATGAAAGAGGACTATCCAAGGGTTATTTTCCAATTCTTTTTTAGTTATCTCTTTTATCAGAGCCAAAACTTTTCCCCAGAACGTTTTGATTTTTACGCAGTCCCACCACAGGTGGGCCATCGTTCCTCTTGCCTCACATCCTCTCCAACATTCCTCTGACTCCCCTACTCCAAATTTGGCCATTTTATCTGGGGTATTGTACCATCCTGTCAGACACTTGAAGTTCATCTCGGCGGTTTTTACATCAACCGCCGAAGTATGAGTCAAATTAAGGATTCTCCCTATGGTCGTCTTCCCCCTTGGGACTCCTAAGTCTCTCTCCCATTTCTGTATGTAGTTTAGCGTATCCGACTCGTCTATTTTCTGCAAATATTTATATACTTTGGAGATATTTCCTTTTGAGCTTTCGGTACTGCACATCTGTTCCAGTGTAGTGTACTCCTCTCGTGACCTCAATGGGTGTGGGAGGCACTTAACGAATGACACCAACTGGAGGTATCTCCACTCGCTGAGTGCCTCCATTTCAATCCTGATTTCGTGAAGGGTCATAATTTTGCCCTCTAGTGTTATGTCTTTTAACTGTGTTCTATTTTTAATCCACTTACCACCTATCTCTTTAGTCCCAGGTACAAAATATTCGTTTTCTTTCAAATCTATAAGGGGTGAGTAGAATTTAGTTTTTAATTGTTTGTGTAATCGATCCCATATCCTTAAAGCATTATGTGTAATTGCGTGTGTTGACGTGTGTAGGGTTCTACAATGTGGGGGGTTCCAGATTAATCTCCCTAACTGTGCCCTCGCTAACGTGCATTCAATATTTATCCACCTTTTATCCTGTGACTCTTTAGCCCATTCTATGACCCGTGTGAGGACCGAAGCGTTATAGAGTTTGGACAGAGACTCTGTGTTTTTTATTGTTCCATATGTATTTCATTAGAAGGGAGTTAATTATTTTAATATATGACGGAGGCAAATAAATTGGGACCATTTGGAATTTATACAAAATTTTGGGGATAAGTACCATTTTTACCACATTTATCCTCCCAAACCACGATATTGGTCTATTGTATATAGTTTTAATTTCTCTTTTAATTTCGTCGAGAAGGGGGATAAAGTTTATTCTATATATTTTTTTCAAAGTATTTGCCATTTTTATACCCAAATACTTTATCTCTCTTTGCCAGGAGAAATTGTATTTCTTCCGCAAATATAGTTCTTCGTCTTTGTGGATATTAATATTCAAAATCTCAGTTTTTGTTGTATTCATTTTAAAGTTTGAGACCTCGCCATATTGTTTTAAGGTATCCATTAACTTCGGGAGAGTGACTCTTGGGCTGCTTATGTAGAATAATAAATCATCTGCGAAGGCTGACAGTTTATGCTCGTCTTCACCTACTTCTACCCCATAGATTTCTGGGTTTTGTCGGACCATTGCCAGGAGGGGTTCCAATGATAGGACAAAGAGGAGGGGGGATAGGGGGCATCCTTGCCTAGTCCCATTTTTCATCTCAAAAGGAGCGGATAAGGATCCGTTAATTTTGATCCTTGCACACGGGTGGAAATATAGGGTTTTGATTCTCCTTATCATCCCTGGACCTATTCCTATGAATTCTAGGGTTTGTATCAGGAATCCCCAGTCTACCCTGTCGAAAGCTTTCTCAGCATCGACCGACAGGAATAGACCGGGGGTCCCACTTTCTTTGATCTGCTCAAGGAGAAGGAGCGCCCTCACACCATTGTCTTTTCCCTCCCTCCCAGGTATAAAACCTACCTGGTCTGGGTGGACGATGGCTGTCATCGCTCCCTTCATTCTTTCCGCTAAAATTTTTGCATACAGTTTCGTATCTGCGTTCAGGAGTGAGATCGGTCGATAACCCGAGCAAGTCGTATTATCCTTTCCCTCTTTTTTGATCACTGTAATCGTTGCTGTTAAAGCCTCTCTACTCATTTCATAATCAGTTCCAAGGCCATTAAAGTATTGGCAGAGTCTGGGGATTAAGATGGTGCTGAACTTTTGTAGGTAGGCAGATGTAAAGCCATCTGGCCCTGGGCTTTTCCCCTTAGGAGTGTTTTTTAAGGCCTCCCTTATTTCCTGTTCCGTTATTGAACCTTCCATCTCTTCTACCTCCTCTTCTTCTAATTTTGGGAGATTGGCTAACTGTAGTATTTCCCTACTCTTATCCATTTTTTCGCGTGGGCACCTGATCTTTTGTTGGATATCGTAAAGTTCTTCATAGTAGCCCCGGAATACTTCTGCTATTTTATTTGTCGCATGTACTAAGTCACCATTCCTGTCCCTGATTTTTTCTATAAAATTCCTAGTTTTCTTTTTTCTTACCATTCTGGCCAAATTTTTACTAGGTTTGTTTCCCCAGACATATCTTTCTCTCTCTGTCCGGTCTATATATTTCTTAGTTTCTTGTTCCGCCAGAGCTCTATATTCATCCCTTCTTATACTCAACTTATGAAATATTTCCCTCTTTTGCCCCTGTGATTTATGCTCCTGTTCTAGCCGATATATCTCCTCCCTTAGTGTTTTTAATTTACTCGTTCTTATTTTGTTTTTCCTTGCCCCTTCTACAATAAAGATTCCCCTTATATACGCTTTATGGGCCTCCCAAAGGGATGCTCTTGAGATACCCTCCTTGTCGTTCTCCTGAAAATAACATTCCAACTCTTTCTGTATCCTCTCCACTACCTCCTCGTCCCCCAACAGACTCTCATCCAATCTCCATTCTGGTGGTGTGTCTTTTTGTATAGAAGTTTTTATTTTTAAGGTTATAGGGGCGTGGTCTGATAACGTCATGATCTCACACCTTGCTTCTATCACACTCTCCAGAAGTCTGTGGTCGACGAGGACATAGTCGATCCTCGAGTACGTCCCATGCACAGGTGAGAAAAACGTGTAGTCGCGGGCCCTCGGATTGAGGATCCGCCATACATCCACCATTTGATTTTGTGTCATTTGTTTTATCAGTATTTTTAGTTGCTCACGATTTGTCCCCTGTGCACAGGACGTACTATCGAGGCTTGGACTCATACAGAAATTGAAATCTCCCATCAAAACTACATGGCCCTCTTCAAATTCTTTTAGTTTTCTCATGATTTTACTAATATATTTAACCGAGTTTACATTGGGGGCGTATACATTAGCTAGGGTATAGATCTCTCCTCCAAGTTTTATTTTCAGGAACAGAAATCTCCCCTCCGGGTCTGTTTGTCTATCCACCAATGTGAATCGGATTCTACGAGCGAATCCAATAGCAACCCCCCGGGATCGCGATGAGATTGTATCCCCATAATACCATATCGGGTATTCTGTTGAGTAGAGCTTTATATTGGATTCCAAGGTAATATGGGTCTCTTGAAGATGGGCAATATCTGTTTTATACTGTGTTAATTCACAGAGAATTTTGTGTCTTTTAATATGGGAATTTAGTCCCTTTACATTATATGAGAGAAACTTGACATCTGTCATATATCTTTTTATTTTTTTTTATTTTTTTTAAGTGTTTGGAATATTTTCTTGTGAAGTCGGTCAGATGGTCTCCCTGCCCCCCCCCCCCCCCACTCTTCCCATTCCCTCCCCCTCCCTCCTCCATCCCATCTCCCCTCCCTCCCCCTCTCCCCTCCCTCCCTCCTTCCCCATCCCATCCCCCCTCCCTCCCTCCTGGCCTATTCTTGGCCTATGAGCCTTGGAAGGGCAATTCCTCGCCTTCACCCTCAACTCCTCTAATTGTGGTGGTGCTCGGGCACTCCCTTGACTCCCCCCCCCCCCCTCCCCCCCCCGGTCCATAATCCCGGAGATCCAGGCAATTCAGAGCCCCACTAATCCACCCAAGTCGACAAGTCGGGGGGTTCTAGCTGCATTTTAGAGCAGAAATCATTCAGTTCTTCTGGAAATCTTAGTCGAGCCGTCTTACCTCCCTTAATGCCTATTAGGCATGCCGGGAAGCCCCATTGGTACTTTATATTTTGTGCCCGCATCAGCTCTAAGAGTGGTTTCAATTGTCTTCTCCTTGCCAGCGTTTCCTTAGATAGGTCAGAGAATATTTGTAAGTCAGTCTCTCTGTATCTCAGGGGGGGTTTCCCCCTAAGTCTTCTCCAGATTTCTGCTTTATCAACAAAATTCTTGAACCGGACAACAACATCTCTTGGCCCGTATCTATCTATCATCTGGGGATTCCCCACTCGATGCACTCTTTCAATTTTGAGGGGCTTCGTTTCTGCTGGTCTCTCAAGTAAAGGGCAAAAAATTGTATTCATGATCTCCATGAGGTCTTCCTCCTTTTCCTCTACTATCGCTCTGACTCTAAGGTTCTGTCGCCTGTTGTGATTCTCCTGGTCCTCTATCCTGTAGGCCGCCACTCTCTGGCTCTCGGTCAGGGCCCTAACCTGCCCTTTCAGGGTGTTTATTTCTTGATCCTGTTCCTCTAATCTCCTTTCTGTCTCTACTACTCTTTCTCTGAGTCCTCCGAGGTCCACTCTCACCTTATTGATCTCTGTCTTTATGACATTTTCCATCCTTAATAGCATAGCATTCATTTCTGCCTTTGTGGGGGGCTGTGTGTCCTGTAAGTCCGAGACCAACACTTCCGTGTTATTATGATCTTGCTCGCTTTCTATTGTAGTTTCACTTTTAGAGCTCTCCGCACTACTTGCTCCCTTTTTTAGGTAAAGGTAGGGTTTTAACCTCACTTACCTGTTCAGCTGTGTGACAGGAAGTGAAGCCAATTTTAAGAAAAGGGACACAAAGCTCAACCCAAAAAAAACACAAGCAGGGGTTCTAACACTCACTTGGCTTCCCTGAAACACCCATAATTAGAATAGGATTGCCTTGCGCTACATTTAAGCACAGTGCTGTAAATCAGCACTTCAAGCCTGTCCACCAATACCCCCCCCCCCCAACAGGCCATGTTTGCAGGTTTTCCTTCATCTTGCACATGTGCTTTAAAAGACAGTCTGGACAGCAATTCTTAATAAGAGAAATCCACAAAACATGTCCTGTCGGGGGTACTTGAGGGCTGAGGACCACTGCAGTAAAAAGAAAATACTTACCACTTTGTCTTTAATTTCCTGGTGATTAAACATGGCAGCAAACTTTTCATGCGTGCACCAGGAAAGAAGCTTAGACAAAAATCACACCTAATTTGTTAGGCCAAACCTATTTCAGCTGCAGCTGTCCAAATCTGTAGCATGAAAAAGTAACAAAAAACAAACTTCAAAATTTGAAAGTAATTTTTATTGGTCAACAAAACAAGGAAAGCAAAAAAGACAAACAAACAAAAACACACACACACACACAAACAAATAAATTTAAAAAATCAAAATAAACATAGGTTAACCGTCCCAACATCTTCAGAAATATTTTTCAAAATAAGGCAGCAGAGACAAATACATCAAATTGAACATCATTTAAAAATAAACAAAAAACATTGGGAAAATAAACATGCTCCAAAACACATTTCTGTTTAGCAACAACATTCCTGCCAGCCTGCCCCTCTCAGGGCAGCTGAGGACTGCTCTATCCACGCTTTTTATAACATGTGCATGTGTGCTAGTAATGAAGCAATTGAAATCACATGAACAAATGTCAGTCTCTAGTTTGGGTGAGTGGTTACACCTAGTAAGGATGTCCTTAAATTACTAACCCACCCACGCTCTATGAGCATGCTCAGAGACATCCAAGTGATTTTCACCCTCAAAAAGAAAGTAAAAAATTTCTAACTGCCTGAGCATGCTCAGTTCAGCTCACATGCAGGAACAAAGCTGCAATGGCTGCTGAAAGCATGAGAGCTGTGTTTTTTCCCCCCTGAACTCATGCTTTCCAGGCTGAAGGAAGAGGAGGTCTTAGTGAATTATTACGTAACAAAAATAAATAATAATAATTAAAACGCCCCTGTCCCTAGTAGCTCCCAGTCAGAAGCGAACACGCACATTTTTTTTTTCAGGTTAACAGTTTAGAGTTACAGATGAGGTCTAGTGCTAAAAGTATTGCTCTCGCTCTAACGTACGCATCAATACCTCACATGTGGGGTTTGAACAATGTTTACATATGTGGGCGGGACTTGCATTTGTTAATTTTTAACCACTTGAGCCCCAGACCATATTACTGGTCAATGACCGGGCCAGTTTTTGCGATTCGGCACTGCGTAATTTTAACTGACAATTGCGCGGTCGTGCGACGTGATTCCCAATCAAAATTGGCGTCCTTTTTTTCCCACAAATAGATTTTTTTTGGTGGTATTTGATCACCTCTGCATTTTTTCTTTTTTTTTGCTATAAAACAAAAATAGAGCGACATTTTACAGACATTTTACAAAACAAAATCATTTTTACTGTTTGCTATAATAATTATCCCCAAAATTATCTAAAAATAATATTTTTTTCCCTCAGTTTAGGCCAATACGTATTCTTCGACATATTTTTGGTTCCAAAAAATCGCAATAAGCGTTTGATTGGTTTGCGCAAAAGTTATAGCGTCTACAAAATAGGGGTTAGTTTTATGGCTTTTTTATTAATATTTTTTTTTTACTAGTAATGGGGATCAGCGATTTTTATCGGTTGTGCGACATTATGGCGGACACATTTTTGGGACCATTGGCATTTTTCTAGCGACCAATGTTCTAAAAATGCATTGCTTACTATAAAAATGTCACTGGCAAGGAAAGGGGTTAACACTAGGGGCGAGGGATCCCTGGGTGTGTTCTAACTGTAAGGGGGGTGGGACTGACTAGGGGAAATGACAGATCGCTGTTCATACATTGTAGAAGACAGGCAGAAGAGGGAACAGAGAAGAAAGCGGAAAGAAAGCCCTGGCTCCGCGGGGGAGACAGGCAGAAGAGGGAACAGAGAAGAAAGCGGAAAGAAAGCCCTGGCTCCGTGGGGGAGACAGGCAGAAGAGGGAACGCCAAGACAGCAGAGAAAAGACCGGGGGTGCGCACCCCCCAGAAGACGAGGAACAAGACCGGAGCCCTGGCGGAAGGCACCGGAAAGACCGGCAGAAATCGGCGAAGCCCAGGGCCCCCGCGGAAGATCGGGAGAGAAGACACCCCCCTTGTGAAAGAGCTTAAAGAAGAAAGGGGGGGCCCCCGGAGCTGACTAATAAATTATTTTAAAAATGTGTGTGGTGTGTTTTTTTTACTTTACACTTTTCCCCCAAAAAGTACCCCATACTCATTCACATAGGGTGGGGGGCCGGCATCTGGGGGCCCCCTTTAATAATTATTAAAGGGGGCTCGCAGATTCCGATAACCCCCCGCCCGCATACCCCTACAACCAACGGCTAGGGTTGTCGGGAAGAGGCTCTTGTCCCTATACACAAGAGTGCTTGAGGGCATGCGGTTTGGTACGGCTCAGGAGGGGGGGGGCGCTCGCTCGTCCCCACCACCATTCCTGTCCGGCCAGACTGCGTGCTTGGGATGAGGGCTTGGTCTGGATCTGGGGGGAACCCCGCGCTGGTTTTCGGCGCGGGTTTAACCCCTCACGTTCCAGACCAAGCCTAAGAGCCTGGTATGCACCTGGAGGGGAACTCGCGCCGGTTTTTGCTTTGAAATTTGGCGCAGAGTTCCCCTTCATGGTCAGCGCAGGCTGAAAATAGGTCGGAGATTCCCGTGCGCCACGTCACGCACAGGAATTACAGCTACGCCGCTTGGTATTTACCAATATTTTCTGTAGTGGTTGCAGCAGCTGCACACGCAGCAGAGGGCCATCAATGAGTACCTGTGCCAATATGGCAGCAGAACTGGCTCAGGGGAGCTTGGTTTTTTCCCACGCCAGTGGGCCTTGATCAGGGATGCATGCACTGTCCTGTCACCATTTGAGGAGGCCACGAGGATGGTGAGCAGTGACAGTGCATGCATCAGTGAGACTGTCCCTCTTATTCACCTGTTGAAGCACACGCTACGTGGAATAATGGACAGGGCCCTTGAGGCAGAACAGAGGGAGGAAGAGGAGGACTTCCTTACCTCTCAAGGCCCCCTTTATCGAGACAGTGGTCCTGCATGCCCGCCTACAACACAGGAAGAGGACGAGGAGGACGAGGTGGAGGAGGAGGAGGAGAATGATTGTATCAGCAGCATGGAGGTGGAGCCTAGCACTCAGCAGCAGCAGTCTTCAAGGGATCACTTACAGTCCCAAGGAACCCGTGGACTTTTGCGTGGCTGGGATGAGGTGGCTGCGGATCCAGTCATCCTCAGTCACCCAGAGGACTGTGCCCCGAATGCCTCAGCAAACCTATGCTGCATGGCCTCCCTGATCCTGTTCATGTTCGTGGTATCAAAGAGAGGGATCATTACTGGCTGGCAACTCTCCCTGATCCACATTACAAGAGCAAGGTTGCAGAGCTTATCTTGCCGTCGCAGAGGGAGCAGAAGATGAAACATCTTCGGGAGGCCTTGCAGAAGGCTCTGTGCAACGCGTTCCAAGAACCTGGGGGATTACCAAATCCTGGTCCTGGACAACGTGTTGCTGAGGCTTCGGTGAGTCACAGAATCAGCGGTGGAGAAGGTGGCCGTCTGACCGATGCGTTTAGACAATTTTTTAGTCCGCAGCCCCAAGGTATGACCGGTTCCAGCAACCATCGCCAGCGTTTGGTTTACATGGTGCGTGAATACCTAGGGGCAAGATCAGACTTGGACACCTTCCCCATCAAAAATCTTCTGGCTTACTGGGTCTTGAGGATGGATCACTGGCCAGAGCTTGCACAGTACGCAATTGAGCTACTGGCTTGCCCTTCATTCAGCGTTCTTTCAGAACGCACATTCAGTGCTGCTGGAGGCTTTGTGACCGATCACAGGTTGCGCCTCTCCACCGACTCCGCCGATCGACTGACCTTCATAAAAATGAATCAGGCTTGGATCAACACCAGCTACCAAGCACCTGATGCAGATGTAACTGAATATTTTTTTTAACTTACAGATCCCTTGGAGACTGCCTATGCTGATGCTGAGTGACTGTCCTGTTATGCTGCTGACTGAATATCCTTTTCCTCCTCACTGATCTTGCTGATAGCTACTAAGAACATTTTTGTTTCTGGGCTCCACCACCAGTGCCTAAGGCCAATTTTTCTGCCCCTGTTTAACAGGGGCGTCTAATAACAATTTTTAATGCAATACTTTGCATGTGGCTCTTTGCTGCGCTCCAATTACAGTATCTGTGAGGGGTTGCAGTGTTGTGTTGTGCCTAAGGCCCAATTTGTATGCCCCTGTTTAACAGGGGCGTCTAATAACAATTTTTGATGCAATACTTTGCATGTGGCTCTTTGCTGCGCTCCAATTACAGTATCTGAGGGGTTGCAGTGTTGTGTTGTGCCTAAGGCCCAATGTTTCTGCCCCTGTTTAACAGGGGCGTCTAATAACAATTATGCAATACTTTGCATGTGGCTCTTTGCTGCGCTCCAATTACAGTATCTGAGGGGTTGCAGTGTTGTGTTGTGCCTAAGGCCCAATGTTTCTGCCCCTGTTTAACAGGGGCGTCTAATAAAATTTTGATGCAATACTTTGCATGTGGCTCTTTGCTGCGCTCCAATTACAGTATCTGTGAGGGGTTGCAGTGTTGTGACACCGCCACCAGTGCCTAAGGCCCAATTTTTCTGCCCCTGTTCTAGTAATTTTCTTTGTTTGATTCTTTTCTAATTTGAGTTCATTCTAGCTTTCTCCTACGTTATCATAGTGTCATGTTTATTTTCCTGTACTAAATACTCATCATTGTCAATGTAAACACCACAAATCTAGATTTGTTCTTTTAGGCAGCATTGATATAATAAGAAGCCAGACATTGTTGAGTATCCAAAAATATTTATTGTATCACACTTAAAATGTGTCATTTTCATTTTTTTTTTTAATAGAAATTGTTTTTTTTTTTTTTTAAGAACACAGGGCCATATTCTCGTAGATCGGCGCGTATTTACTCAGGTGTAGCGCATCATAGTTGCGCTACGCCGGCTTAACTTGGAGAGAGCTCTCCCATATTCCCGTACCACATGCGTCCTACGTTGCGCTCGCGGAGCTGAAATGTGTCGGCGTAAGTAGGCGCAAGTGACGGTAGGAGGGATGTGGGCGTGAAGAATGCTAATGAACCGTGACCCCATGCAAATGATGTCCAGACCGAACGGAGCATGCGCCGGACGTGCCCCGCCCTCTGCGCATGCGCAAAACAACAGTAGGCGTAAATCCCTGCTGAGTTGGGCCGGCCCAGTGCATAAAAGCGTCACCACATGCGCCCAACGAGTGCAAAGTGACTCCATTTATTCTGTTGGTGGTGTCCGTGAGATTTTGCTCTTTAGCTTTGCAATGCCTGGACCCAGGAAGGAAAGGAGAAAAAAAAATTTCAGCCAAGATGAGAGGGCCATCGTAGTCTCTGCCATGGAGAGATACGATTCAAGACTCCATGGTGCTGACAGTGGCAGCACAAGTAAAACCAAAAAGGAGGAGATCCTTAGGAAAGTGACTGCCCAGGTCAATGCCTTAGGCCATGAGGCAAGGACCCCCCAGGAAATTCTGAAAAAAATGAATGACCTGCGTGGTGTGGTCAGGAACAAGATGGCCATCATTGCAAAGCATGCCAGGGGCACAGGAGGGGGGCCACCCTGTTCTACCCGGCTCACTCAAGAGGAGGAAGTGATTGCCCACTGCCTTCGGAGGGAGCAGGTGGAGGGCCTGGAGGGCCATGACTCAAGTGAGCCACCCATGAGGACAGGTAAGTGTGTTTTATCTTCTGGTGTGTTGCATGTGTGGTGGGGGTGGTGGGTTATGTGACAAGTGTGTGGGTCCACCAACATGTGAATGTTTTGTGTCATCCACAGGTGAGCAGGATGAAGCGGGGCCATCCAATGCTGCCAGTGGCCGTCACAGACCATCATCCACTGAGCAGTCTGCTTCTGTGACTGACCTCCTGGGAAGCCAACAGGCCTTGGTGGAGGGGAGTGGTCAGTCCTCCGCGCAGGAGGTTGTTGAGGAGGAGGTCCATGAAGAGGAGGTCCAGGAAGAGGTGGTCCAGGAAGAGGTGGTCCACAGCGAGCAGGAGGTCTTCATTTTTTTGGAGGAGTCGCATGTGGTGGCAGGACCATCACAAAGCCCCCGCATCTCCAGCCCCTCAGGGTCCTCCAACACCCTCTCCAGTCCCTCCCGTCCCATCCCCCTCATCTCCAGCCCCTCCAGGTCCTCACTCTATGCAAGGGGCCCAGCCACTCCTGTCCCCAGGAGGGCTACCCACAGGACAAGGGGTGCGGCAGAAATGCTGCATGAGAATCTGGCCAGGCAGCAGGACCAGCAAACCCGTCATATGGGGGAAATCTTGGTGGAGTTGAGGCGCCTGTCCGACAGCTTGGCCTCCTCGGGAGCAGTACCAGATGCTCTCCAAGATGTGGCTGGAAACTGCGCAGCCACAATCACCAGCCTGGGTGAGCTGCAGACTACAACTGCCGAACTTGTGGGGGAGGTCAGGTGCCTGCGAAGGGCTGTTCAGGCCCAGACAGCTACCCAGGAGTCATTGCTCACCCGCATAGCACTAGCTTTGGAGGGCAGACAGGCAGGCAGGGAGGCACCTGGGAATGTTCCTCCACCTGGAGATGTTCCTCCACCTGATGCCCCAGCTCCCCCCAGGCAAGTGAGGGCCAGGAACCTGGGCACCAGGCGTAGCCTGCGCCGGGGCAAGTGATTATTTATTCTTCATTTGCTCTGGTTAAGAGCTTATTTTATTATTTGATCTGGTTAAGAGCTTATTTTATTATTTGCTCTGGTTAAGAGCTTTTTTTTTAATTTTGGGTGCTGCACACAGGCAGTGTTGCAGAGTACAGTGTGAATGGTGTGTGAATGTGGGGTGGTGACATTCCTGCCAGTAAGGGGTGTCACCCTCGGGCGCTGGTGATAAGTTCTCCCCAGGTCCGTATGAATGACGTATGAATGGACAGCAACATCATTGGGGCCTTGACGCGGCGTTGCTGCTCCTTAGTACCGTGCGGTGTACTTCGGTCTAATCCAATGTTCTGTGCATGTGGGGTGTGTGTTAGGGACCACAGTGGTGTGCATGCGTGCATTTTCTGTGTGCCATGTTTAATGTTTGTGTTTAACGTTCAAAGATTCGCTCCACGAGACATCTCCTGACTGCTGTACCATCAGCAGACGGGGTAGCCTCGGTTAGGGGGGGACATGGTGGTTGGGGGGTCAGGTCATCACGTAGGTCAATCTGCAGGCCCTTTCTCACTGCGAAGTTGTGCAGCACGCAACATGCAGCGATGATTTGGCACACGAAGTTGGGGGAATACAGCAGGGTACCCCCAGTCTTATCCAGGCATCGAAATCGTGACTTAAGGAGGCCAAATGTTCGCTCAACCACTGCACGGGTGCGTGCGTGTGCTTCGTTATATCTTCTCTCTCCTGGTGTTTGCGGATTGCGGAATGGAGTCATGAGATGAGGTCCCAGGGCATATGCAGAGTCACCTGGAAGGGAAAAGACAGGAGGATGTTAGTAATGCATGTGCCCCTCGTGATGTCTGCATCATGGGGGGGGACAGTCATACCTGACACCCATGTCACTCACCAACCAGCCAACTGTCCCCATACACATTCTGCTCAAATTGTCTTGGGATGTCACTTTGCCTGAATATAAAGCTGTCATGGCTGGATCTGGGTGTTTGCACGGACGTGCCATATGAGGCCATGTGCATCCACGATCACTTGGACATTGATAGAATGCCAATGTTTTCTGTTGCGGTATATGTGCTCGGTCTCGTGGGGGGGCTGTATTGCCACATGGGTACAATCAATTGCACCCACAGTGCGTGGGAAACCATCAATTAGGCAGAAATCTGTCATTGCCTTCAGCCGCATGTCCTCCTGGGTGGGTCTGATTATGTGGTGCGACATGCGTCGGAGTATTGCGGGGACAACTTGGTGCACGCATCTACTCATGCTGGTTTGGGATATCCCAACCACGTCTCCACTGGTTCTTTGAAAAGAGCCTGTGGCAAGAAAATGCAATGTTGCCAGGACCTTCACCAGTGGCTGCACTGCATGGGATCGTTGTGTTGGGCTGCTGATGTCATTCTTCAGGGCTCTGGTAATTTCAAGGATGGCATCAGGGCTGAATCTATAACGGTGATACACATCCACATCAGCCATGCCAAAGAGGCTAATGCGCTGTGGGTAGATCCTCTCACGTGCCCTCCTCCGTGCCCTCCTCCTTCTAAGTGCCTCTTCCTCCTCACACACTAGCAGTGCTAAGACCACGCCTGCCCCTGGCATGTTGGCATACGAATGTGTTGTCCGCAAAATTTGGTTGCTCAGCTCGTCCGGGATGGTGCTGCTGTATTTGCTTTTTTCAAGCTAACTTACTCAGGTCTGGAGCAAAGTTAACCGAGCTTTATAAGGGGTAACTTTCAGCCGGACAATCGTCTTACGCGCACAGGCGTAGCCTAAGCCGATCGTGCGTAGGTTCGGGAATCAGCGCATCTACATCATTTGCATATTTGAATACTAATTCTATGGCAGCCTAGGATGCCATCAGCTGAAATATACGCCTACGCTGCGTAAACTTAAACTAGTTAAGACGGACAGGAGTAGCCTGATTTCTGGCGGATCTGGTTCTGTGACTATGGCGCATAGATAGGACGGCGCATCCTTACACGCACGCCGCGCATCTCCATATACGCCGGTGTAACTTGTTTGAGAATATGGCCCTATATTTTTGCATTTAAATACTTGTCTACATCTATTGTTTTTTTTTTTTAAACCCTCCCCAGAACATCAATAAGATTCTTCAGGTTTTGCTCCACCTTTCTGTTGTTCTTTATGATCTTCTCGAGGGCGAGGTTTGTGTCCTCTATTTGTGCCCTGCAGGACACTATCTCCCCAATTAGCACCTGGGCACTGTAGGTGTCTAACCCGCCCCCAACAGCTCGTACATCTGAAATTTGGAAAAAAATACATGTATTAAAATTATGCAGGCCTACATGTATTACCTGAAGCTGTGCTGTATGACACTGACCTGATGTGGTGGCATTTTGAACTTCCTGCACATCCGGCGAGGGTGGGGCTTGGCTCTGTGTGGGGTTGGTCGGCTCCACTGCTGCAGCTTGATTGCGGCCTATGAGATTGTAAAAAAAGGGATACATGAATCAAAAAGATTAGAGGCCTAAAAGAGGAATATCAATCATTCTTTTTAAAAAGTGTGGTACAATTGTCTGTTTTTACAATCCTTCTAAGCTTAACACAGGATTTTATCCATTACCAAAGCTGCTGCATTTCTCTATCTTTGGCCAAGTTTCCTACATGGAAAAACAACAAGTATACACTGGATCACCTCTGTGTGACACCCTAACTAGGTTGTTCTTGTGACCAACACTTATTGCCGATCCTGACCTCCCTGGGGCCCAAAGCA